>NC_058418.1:4808873-4925134 GCF_002201575.2 Neomonachus schauinslandi
AAAGAAAGAAAGAAAGAAAGAAAGAAAGAAAGAAAGAAAGAAAGAAAGAAAGAAAGAAAGAAAGAGGGAGAGAGGGAGGGGAGGAGGGAGGAAGGAAGAAAAGACATTTCATGCTAAGGGATTGGAAGAACAAATATTGTTAAAATGTCTATACGACCCAAAGCAATCTACACATTTAATGCAATCCTTGTCAAAATACCAGCAGCATTTTTCACAGAACTAGAGCAAACAATTCTAAAATTTGTATGGAACTGCAGAAGACCCTGAAGAGCCAAAACAATTTTGAAAAAGAAAAGCAAAGCTGGAGTCATCACAATTCTGGACTTCAAGTTATATTACAAAGCTGTAGTAATGAAAACAGTATGGTACTGGCACAAAAATATTCACATAACTCAATGGAATAGAATAGAAAGTCCAGAAATAAACCCATAATTATGTGGTCACTAAATATGAGATCTGAAACTATAAAAATCACTATGAGACCTGAAACTGTAAAAATCCTAGAATAGAACACAGGCAGTAACCTCTTCCACATTGGCCATTGCACTTTTTCCTAGATATGTCTCTTGAGGCAAGGGAACAAAAGGAAAAATAAACAAATGGGACTTCATCAAAATAAAAAGCTTCTGCACAGAGAAGAAAACAGTCAACAAAAACTCAAAGGCACCCTACAGAATGGGAGAAGATATTTGCAAATGACATATCTGGTAAAGGGCTAGTATCTAAAATATATAAAGAACTTATAAAACTCAACACCCAAAAAACAACTAATCCAATTTAAAAATGAGAAGACATGAATAGACATTTCTCTAAAGAAGACATCCAGATGGCCAAGAGACACATGAAAAGATGTTCATCATCACTTACCATCAGGGAAATGCAAATCAAAACTACAATGAGATATCGCCTCACACTTGTGAGAATGTCTAAAATTAACAACACAAGAAACACGTGTTGGCAAGGACTTGGAGAAAAAGGAACCCTTGTGCACGGTTGGTGGTGGGAATGCAAACTGGTGCAGCCACTGTGGAAAACAGTATGGAGATTCCTCAAAAAGTTAAAAATAGAAATACCTAATGATCCAGCAATCACACTACTGAATATTTACCCAAAGAATACAAAAACATTAATTCAAAGGGATACAAGCCCTCCTATGGTTATAGCAGCATTAATTACAATAGCCAAGATATGGAAGCAGCCCAAGTGTTGACTGATTGATACATGGAGTGTGGTATATATGTACCTTGAATTATTCAGCCATAAAAAGAATGAAATCTTGCTATTTCCAATGACACGGATGGACGTAGAGAGTATAATGCTAAGCAAAGTAATTCAAAGATAAATAACTTATTATTTCACTCATATGTGGGATTTAGAAACAAAACAAATGAGCAAAGGGAAAAAGGAGGGGAGGAGGGGACAAACAGAAACAGACTCTTCATTATAGAGAACAAGCTGATGATTACCAGAGGGGAGGAGGGTGGGAGGGATGGGTTAGGTAGGTGATGGGGTTTAAGGAGTGCCCTTGTGGTGAACACAGGGTGATGTATGAAAGTGTTGAAACACTATATTGTACACCTGAAGCAAATATAACACTGTGTTAACTAACTGGAATTTTAAAACTTTTAAAAAGTAGTCTTCAGTTCCCTTAATCTTTTCTATTGTTTTTTCCTATTTCATTTATTTCTGTGCTGATCACTGTTATTTCTTTCCTTCTGCTAACTTGGGGTTATTTTCTTCTTTTTCTTGTGCCTTGAGGGGTGAAGTTTGAAATTTTTTTTCCTTAATGTAGGTATTGTTATCAACATTCCTCTTAGAATTTCTTCTGATCCATCCCATAAGTTTTGTCAGGGTGTGTTTCTATTTTCATTTGTTTCAGAATATTGTTTCTCTTTTGATTTCTTCTTTGACTCCTCAGTTGTTGAGTAGTGTGTTAATTTCCACATATTTGTGACCTTTCCATTTTTAATCCTGTTATCATTTGTTTCATACTATTGTGTCCAGAAAAGATAATTGGTATGATTTCAATCTTGTATTTACTAAGATGCATTTTGTAGACCTAACATAGGACCTATCCTGGGCAATGTTGTGTGAGTGCTTGAGAAGAATGCATATTCTGGTTCTGTTGTATGAAATAATCTGCATATGTCTGTTAGGTCCTTTTGGTCTGAAGAATAGCTCAAGTCCAACGTTTTTGTGTTGATGTTCTGTCAAAATATTCTAGCCATTGTTGCAAGTAGGGTATTGAAGTTCCCTACACTTACTGCTATTTATTATTGCCTTTAGATCTGTTAGTATTTGCTTGATATATTTAGGTACTCCAGTGTTAGGTGTATATATGTTTACAATTGTTATATCCTCTTGATGAATTGATCCCTTTTTATTATATAATCACCTTGTCTTTTTACAGCTTTGGACTTGAAGTTTATTGTATCTGATGTAACTAGAACGACTCCTGCTTTCTTTTGGTTTCCATTTGCATGGAATATCTCTTTCCATCCCCACACTTTGAGGCTATGTGTATCCTTAAATCTCAACTCTTTTGTCAGCAGCATTCACTTGAGTGTTTTTTGTTTTTGTTTTTTTGAGTAAAGCGATAGTAGTTTATTAAGTGAAGATACAGAAAAAGCTCTCAATAGTGAGAGGGGTCCCAACAGGGTTGCAAAGGGAGAGTCTTTTTTTTTTTTTTAAGCTATCCAGTCACTGTATGTCGATTGGATAATTCATTCATTTACATTCAGACTAATTATTGATAGGTAAGGGCTTAGTGATGCCATCTTACCAATTGCTTTTCTGGCTAATTTGTAGTTCCCTTATACCTCTTTTTCCTCCTTCTGACTTCCTTTAGGAATTGATAATTTCCTATAGTGGTATGTCTTAATTTCCTTTTCTTTTTATGTGTATGTATTGTAGGGTTTTGCTTTGTTGTTATCACAAGGCTTACATAAACCATCTCATAGATCAAAATCTATTTTATGCTGATAACTTAAATTTGATTGCACATAAAAACTTTACTATTTGGGGCACCTGGTTGGCTCAGTCGATAGAACGTGCAACTCTCGATCTCAGGGTTGTGAGTTCAAGGTCCACAGTAGGTGTAGAGATTACTTAAAAAATGAAAAATTTTTTTAGAAAAGAACTTTATTCTTTATTCCCAACATATTGTTTTTGATGTCACTCTTTCTACATTGTAAGTGCATTAATAAACATTGTGTGTGTGCGTATATATATGTGTATATATATATGCATATATTTTTTTCTTTTGTCCTTTCATAAAGTATTCCGAATTTGACTATATACTTTACCAGTGTTTTCTATTTTCATATTACTAATTTCATTCTCATTTCAGTTTGAAATCCAAAGTCTGCGCATCCTCAAAACAGTTTCTCTTAATTTCTTTCTTCTCCTCCTTTTCTTCTCTGTGACTGAGCCATACTTTTGTTTCTTTGCATTCCTCACAATTTTGTTGAAAACTTGCTTTTAAAATATAATGAGGAACTCTAGAAATCAGATTCTCCTTCTTCTTTAGGGTTTGTTTTTGCTGATTGTTGTGGGTTATAATTTGTTTAGTGACTTTTCCAAACAAATTTTGTAAAGGCTGTCTTCATTATCATATGTGATAAATGTAGTCTCTCTTCCATTAGCTTAGTTATCATATTGTGGTTTGACAGAAATTTCACCAAATGCCTAGAGCTAAAAGAAAGAAAAGAGGAAAAGAAAAAGAGGAGGAAAAGAAAATAGATTATTTTCCATTTGTTTGCATTTGCTCTTAGTTGTGACACTCCAACTCTTAGCCAGGCTATTTAACACTCTGTCTTTACCTTCACTGTGTGTGCAGAGCCAGATGAAATAGCTTATGGTTTTCTCAGGTACTTTATTCTCCAGTATCTGTGGACTTTATTCCACACCCATTTTTTTCTCCTCAGTCTCTCCCCATGCGTTTGGTCTTTCTAATGCTTGTCCCATCATCCCTTGTCCCAGTCTGCTGTGGTCCATACTTTTGCTTTTAAATGCTGTATGATTCTCACTGAAGTTTGCCAATGAGAAAAACCTATATGGAATTTGGAAGGCAAAAGTGAAGCAGAAAATGTTAATCTCAGGAGAAACCAGTGACCAGATAAAGATTTTGCAGACCTTCTCACCAGCTCTAACTACATATTTAAGGCAACCAGAGGCAGTAACTTCTCAAACATATGCATGATCTTTGGCTTCTCCACCCACCATGGGGCTTTAGGATGTAGTTATCAGTGACTTACTCTATGATCCACCAGTCTTTCATACATTTCACTGCTCAAACTCCTTCTAAACTCTTGACTTAATTTATATAATTCTTACTCTTATATGATTGTATGTATATGTTCTCCTGACCAAACACAGATTGTTACAATACCTCAGAATATTACTATTTCTGTATTTTCAAAGTCTAAAAATCTCAACCAGCATGACTGTATTGGTTCCATGGCCCACTGGTCCTATCAATTCATCCCAATGAAAGAGCAATTTTGATATTTTAAAATCTAGTAAAGGAACTCTGATGCTTAAAAATATTGAATAGATGGGACAACTGGAAATCTACATGGAAAAGAATGAAGTTGGACCCCTACCTCATACCATATACAAAAGGTAGACACAAGAGGCCACACATTGTATGATTTCATTTATATGAAATGCCCAGAATTGGGACAAACATAGAAATTACAGTGCTGGTTTCCAAGGGGTGGGGGTGTGGAGTGTTAGAGTATGGGGTGTTTTGTAGGGTGATGAAATTGTTCTGGAGTTAGTACTGATAGGTTTTACAAAATTGTGAATAAACAAAAAGCCACTTAATTGTACACTGTTAAGGTATCAATTTTATGGCATGTGAATTATATATAAATAAAATGAACAAATATCTAATATATTTACATTGAATTCAGGAAAACATTCTGACAGACTGACTCTGGCCTCAAGACCTTGGAGATATAGGGCCCAATCTCCACTGCAGAAGTGATGATGACAGCAATTATAATGGCAGGAAAAGAATGAATTTTATATACTTTTCAGGTGAAATGAGCATATTTTTAACCAAAATTCCAGTGTGACTTTCAGGGAAGCATTTAGGTCTCCTGCCTTCACATTTCAAGATGTCAGTTTATCTTGTACCACTGTAGTTATTACACTGAACTAAAGACATAAAGGACCCTCTTTCTTTACATTCACAAAGCACTTATTTTGTACCTCCCATTTTTATGTTACAGAAGTTTCAAAACCACCCCTTTGTCATACAGCCTCCAAATTTTTTACTGACTAAAGGGATGAAATGTAAATTACATATATAAAAATTGATTTAAAACGTGTGGAGGGAAAAGTGGTAAGGAAAAATTTTATAAGAAAATTAAAATGAATTTCTAACACAGTTGAAAAAGAACCATGAACCATAAGGCTTGTTACCATAATCTCAAATTTAGATTTTTCTGGGCTTTAAAAAATTGCTCTCCTAGTAAAATCCTTAAATCATATTTATTGTCTGATAAAACTTCTACACATTAATTTTCATGAAAATACCACAAAAATATCACAATTTATCTAAAGAGTATTTCACAAACACGTTCAATAGCATATTGTATAAAGAATCCTACCTGTGCAGCAGCAAAGGAAATGCAGTTATTAGCATGAGGAAAATTGTGGTCTTTCCCAACCAAGGAGTGAGACACTTCAAAAGTAAATGTTCAGTGTTGAATTAGTCTAACCTCATTTTTATTATTTGACTATTAACAGCTTTTAAGTCTCCCATCCCTCCTCCTATTCTACCTCACACCTATTAGGCTGATTAGAAAGGCTGTGTACTCTTTCTTTGTCACTGGTGGAAAGTTTAAGCCACATTCAGTACCCTCTCCTCAGCTCCACCATAAAAGCCCCATAACAACAAATCTGGAGAAGAGGGTCCTTAACACATTAATCATGACTTAGATCATAGTTTTACATCTCTTATATGTCACTCATGCTGTCATTCAAATTTATATTATATTGGATTATAAATTCAGTGTTCTTGTTCTTCCAGGAAATTCTGGACATGAATGAACATCACCTAATGAAGTTTGCCCTTTTATCTTATTAAACCTTTCCAAGAGATCTTCATGGTAACATGAAAGGACTGTAATGAAAGTATATTATCAACAGATTTCAAACCTCAGGATGAAAATCATTGATAGTAATTTGGCCTTTTCAAGAAACCCGAAATAAACTGTTTAATAAAATGAAGGTAACGGGACCTTTCCACGGGGATCCTTGTAACTTTGACAGCCATTATAAGTATTATAATTTTGATTTTTAATTAATCAATTATCAATTATTAAATTTATTTAGAATTTAATTGAATAATCTTTCAGAAGAAGAGACTGTTTTCTCTACTATGAATTATCTGATGTGTAGCCGATTGTGAGAAATGGTTAAATAATTTATCACATTCATTACAGTTTTAAGGTTTCTCTACAATGTAAATTCTTTGGTGAATCCTGAGGTCAGATCATTGTCTAAAGGCCTTACCATTTTCAATACATTTTTATGTTTTCTCTCTGATGTGAATTCTCTCATGACCCCTTGGGTAAACATCTGAACATCTCATAAAAGTTTAACACATTCATTACATTTATAAGGTTTCTCTCCAGTAGGAGATAATATTACATATGCTTGATCTTTGGATAAAAGCCTTGCCACACCCATTACATTTTTGTGCTTTCTTTCAAAGATGCATATTCTGGTGTCTAATTAACTCTGAGCCCTGGTTACAGGCTTTGCCAAATACATGACTTTTACATGGCTTCTGTTCAGTATGGATTCTTTGATGTTGAGTAAGGCTTGAACACACATTAAAGGTTTTGCTACACACATGACATTTGTGAGGTTTCTCTTCACTACAAATTCTCTGATAATCCCCAGTGCTTGATCTTTGGATAAAAGCATTTCCACATATATTAGGTTTACAATGTTTCTTTTCAGTATGCGTTTTCTGATGTCTAGTAAGATTTGCAAATTGGGTAAAGGCCTTGTCACATTCATTACATTTATAAGGCTTCTCCCCAGTATGGATTCTTTGATGTCGGGTAAGGCTTGAACACACATTAAAGGCTTTGCCACACTCATTACATTTATAAGGCTTCTCTCCAGTATGAATTATCTGATGTATGACAAGGTTAGAGGACTGGTTAAAGGCTTTGCCACATTCCTTACATTTGTAAGGCTTTTCTCCACTATGGATTCTCTTATGTTGAGTAAGGCTTGAACGCTCCATAAAGGCTTTGCCACACTCGTCACATATGTAAGGCTTCTCTCCTGTGTGAACTCTCTGATGAATTATAAGATTTGAATGTTGACTACAGACCTTGTCACATACACTACATTTATATGGTTTCTCTCCAGTATGGATTCTCTGGTGTCTAGTGAGGTGTGATATGCGGTTAAAGGATTTGTCACACTCATTACATTTGTAAGGTCTCTGCCCTGAATGAATTCTCTGATGATTGGTGAGATTCGAGCTTCCTCTAAAAGTCTTCCCACATTCATTACATTTATAAGGTTTCTCTCCAGTATGGATTCTCTTATGTCGAGTAAGGCTTGAATACTCAGAAAAGACTTTGCCACACTCATTACATTTGTAAGGTTTCTCTCCAGTATGAATTTTCTGATGCCGTGCAAGATTTGAATTTTGACTACAGCCCTTGCCACATATATTACATTTATATGGTTTCTCTCTGGTATGGATTCTCTGATGTCTAGTAAGTTTTGCAAATTGGGTAAAGGCTTTGCCACACTCATTACATTTGTAAGGCCTCTGCTCAGAATGAATTCTCTGATGACTAAAGAGGTTTGAGCTTTCTCTAAAAGCCTTCCCACAATCATTACATTTGTAAGGTTTTTCACAAATAGGTGTTTTTTGATGTGTAAGTAATGAAGGATGCATAAAAAGTTTCCCAGATTTATTACAAATGTTCATGTTGATGCTAGGAGGAATTCTTTGAAGTGGTGAAACAGAACTACTGTTGATCAACTCCTCAACTTGATTATATTCATAAATTTTCTCTTCAGTTTGAAAATTCCGAAGGTCAGCCAGATGCAACTGAAACTTTAATCCAATTCCATTTTCAAAACATTTTATATACTTGTTTCCTGCACAGGTTATGTTATTTTTTAGTTTTAACAAATACCTTTTATATGACTTCTCATGTTTGTAATATTGATAAGTACTTTTTCTTACAGAAACACTCTGCTTTAGAGGGAAATCATTCCAGGATTTGTTATGCCGTTGATCTCTTCTATCAGTGAAATTTTGGTTATGGGCTGCGGTTACTCCTTTGTAATTTGTTTCATCATATGTATACTGACTTTCAAACTCATGCATATTTTGCTGGACTTCTCTGAAACCCAAATCCTTGATGTCATTTCTTTTGTGTCTTTCCAACATCAATGTTTGGAATAATTCTTCTTTGTTAATATCCTCTTTTGGTGATAATTCCTTAATCATACTTCTAACAGAGATATCTGAAAGATATAAAGAACCATAGGTTTCCTATTAATAGAGTTATAAAGTGAATATTTTATCTTGAAAACATAATATTAGGCCAAAAGTAATGCTTATATAGTTATAAAACTTCTCAACCATAGTATGCAAATATTTAGGAATAAAGGGAATCGGATTCCTCAATCAAGAAAGGGTGTTTACACATAGATAAAATTATTTTCAGGAAAGCCTAGTTCCAACACCCTATGATCAAACCACTCAGAGTATTTACATAAGCCCTGAAACAAGTGGTATCTTTCTGTTGCCACCCCAAAGTACTCACCAACTGGCACTAGACATTTGGGTGTTTCATATTTGAAGGAAAGCAATATTATATTAATGCATATACACATACCTAATTATTTAGGTACAATTATAAAGGCTAAAGGAGAGGACTACATACTGTAATGGTAAATAATATCTTAAACTTATCTAACAAAAAATGGCAATTCACAATTATAAAATAAAAATAGCACTGAGAAAATGAGAAGAACTTGATAAAACACCATTGTAAGAATAACAAAATATTGGTCTGAATTTCTATAATTAAACTATCTATATTCATGCACAATAGGCATTTTACAACATTAACCATTGGTGCATGACAGTCATAATACATAAAAGATATTTAAAAACCATTACCTGTAAGTCATAGTAAAAATGAATCACACATTTTAGAAACCCACAGTAAATCCAGAAGATAAATAATAAGCCAACACAATTACAAACCATTATAATCTGTGGCATTCTAAAGACTTCTTCCTTCAGAACAAAGGATAGGGCTCCTATTCCAGAAGGAATACATAATATGAGCATTGAAACCTATGTTAAGAACCACTGACTTTTTAAATATCTGGTTCAGGTACATACATAATATTTTAAGATGAAGAATTTGGGAAGGCAATCAGAAATCAGAATTATGATTTCATACCTGCAATTAACAACCAATAGAGCTATTTTCTTTTCCTTTTCTTTTTAATTTAATTTCATTACGTTATGTTAATCACCTTACATTACATCATTAATTTTTGATGTAGTGTTCCATGATTCATTGTTTGCGTGTAACACCCAGTGCTCCATGCAGAATGACCCTCTTTAATACCCATCACCAGGCTAACCCATCCACCCACCCCCCTGCCCTCTAGAACCCTCAGTTTGTTTCTCAGAGTCCATAGTCTCTCATGGTTCATCTCCCCCTCCAATTTCTCCCCCTTCATTTTTCCCTTCCTACTTTTTTTTTTTTAAACATATAATGTATTATTTGTTTCAGAAGTACAGGTCTGTGATTCAACAGTCCTACACAATTCACAGCGCTCACCATAGCACATACCTTCCCCAATGTCTATCACCCAGCCACCCCATCCCTCCCACCCCACCCCACTCCAGCAACCCTCAGTTTGTTTCCTGAGATTAAGAATTCCTCATATCGGTGAGATCATATGATACATGTCTTTCTCTGATTGACTTATTTCGCTTAGCATAATACCCTCTAGTTCTATTCACGTCGTTGCAAATGGCAAGATTTCTTTTTTTTTTTGATGGCTGAATAATATTCCATCGTGTGTGTGTGTGTCTTGGCTCTTTCCATAGTTTGGCTATTGTGGACATTGCTGCTATAAACACTGGGGTGCACGTACCCCTTCGGATCACTACATTTGTATCTTTGGGGTAAATACCCAGTAGTGCAATTGCTGGGCCGTATGGTAACTCTATTTTCAACTTTTTGAGGAACCTCCATACTGTTTTCCACAGTGGCTGCACCAGCTTGCATTCCCACCAACAGTGTAGGAGGGTTCCCCTTTCTCTGCATCCCCGTCAACATCTGTCGTTTCCTGACTTGTTAATTTTAGCCATTCTGACTGGTGTGAGGTAGTATCTCATTGAGGTTTTGATTTGGATTTCCCTGATGCCGAGCGATGTTGAGCACTTTTTCATGTGTCTGTTGGCCATTTGGATGTCTTCTTTGGAAAAATGTCTGTTCATGTCTTCTAACCATTTCTTGATTGGATCATTTGTTCTTTGGATGTTGAGTTGGTAAGTTCTTTATAGATTTTGGATACTAGCCCTTTACCTGATATGTCATTTGCAAATATCTTCTCCCATTCTGTCAGTTGTCTTTTGGTTTCGGTGACTGTTTCCTTTGCTGTGCAGAAGCTTTTTATCTTGATGAAGTCCCAATAGTTCATTTTTGCCCTTGCCTCCCTTGCCTTTGGCGATGTTTTTAGGAGGAAGTTGCTGCGGCTCAGGTTGAAGAGGTTGCTGCCCGTGTTCTCCTTTAGGATTTTGATGGAGTCCGGTCTCACATTTGGGTCTTTCAACCATTTTAAGTCTATTTTTGTGTGTGGTATAAGGAAATGGTCCAGTTTCATTCTTCTGCATGTGGCTGTCCAATTTTCCCAACACCATTTGTTGAAGAGACTGTCTTTTTTCCATTGGACATTCTTTCCTGCTTTGGCGAAGATTACTTGACCATAGAGTTGAGGGTCCATTTCTGGGCTCTCTATTCTGTTTCATTGATCTATGTGTCTGTTTTTATGCCAGTACCATACTGTCTTGATGATTACAGCTTTGTAATAGAGCTTGAAGTCCGGAATTGTGATGCCACCAGCTTTGCTTTTCTTTTTCAACATTCCTATTCGGCTATTCGGGGTCTTCCCTGGTTCAATATAAATTTTAGGATTATTTGTTCCATTTCCTTGAAAAAAGTTGATGGTATTTTGATAGGGATTGCATTAAACGTGTAGATTGCTCTAGGTAGCATTGACATCTTCACAATATTTGTTCTTCCAATCCATGAGCATGGAACGTTTTTCCATTTCTTTGTGTCTTCTTTCTTTCAAGAATATTCTATAGTTTTCTGAGTACAGATTCTTTTCCTCTTTGGTTAGATTTATTCCTAGGTATCTCATGGTTTTGGGTGTAATTGTAAATGGGATCGACTCCTTAATTTCTCTTTCTTCTGTCTTGTTGTTGGTGTATAGAAATGCAACTGATTTCTGTGCATTGATTTTATATCCTGCCACTTTACTGAATTCCTGTATGAGTTCTAGTAGTTTTGGGGTGGAGTCTTTTGGGTTTTCCACATAAAGTATCCTATCATCTGCAAAGAATGAGAGTTTGACTTCTTCTTTGCCAATTCGGATGCCTTTTATTTCTTTTTGTTGTCTGTCTGCTGTGGCTAGGACTTCTAGCACTATGTTGAATAGCAGTGGTGATGACAGTGGACATCCCTGCTGTGTTCCCGACCTTAGGGGGAAATCTTTCAGTTTTTCCCCATTGAGAATGATATTCACTGTGGGTTTTTCATAGATGGCTTTTATGATATTGAGGTATGTACCCTCTATCCCTATACTCTGAAGAGTTTTAATCAAGAAAGGATGCTGTACTTCATCAAATGCTTTTTCTGCATCTACTGAGAGGATCATATGGTTCTTGTTCTTTCTTTTATTAATGTATTGTATCACATTGATTGATTTGTGGATGTTGAACCAACCTTGAAGCCCAGGGATAAATCCCACTTGGTCATGGTGAATAATCCTTTTAATGTACTGTTGGATCCTACTGGCTAGTATTTTGGTGAGAATTTTTGCATCCATGTTCATCAGGGAGATTGGTCGGTAATTCTCCTTTTTGATGGGGTCTTTGTCTGATTTTGGGATCAAGGTAATGCTGGCCTCATAAAATGAGTTTGGACGTTTTCCTTCCATTTCTATTTTTTGGAACAGTTTCAGAAGAATAGGTATTAATTTTTCTTTAAATGTTTGGTAGAATTCCCCTGGGAAGCCATGTGGCCTCAGGCTCTTGTTTGTTGGGAGATTTTTTATTACTGCTTCAATTTCCTTATGGTTATAGGTCTGTTCAGGTTTTCTATGTCTTCCTGGTTCAGTTTTGGTAGTTTATACATCGCTAGGAATGCATCCATTTCTTCCAGGTTATCTAATTTGCTGACATAGAGTTGCTCATAATATGTTCTTATAATTGTTTGTATTTCTTTGGTGTTGGTTGTGATCTCTCCTCTTTCATTCATGATTTTATTTATTTGGGTCATTTCTCTTTTCTTTTTGGTAAGTCTGGCCAGGAGTTTATCAATCTTATTTATTCTTTCAAAGAACCAGCTCCTAGTTTCATTGATCTGTTCTACTGTTTTTTTGGTTTCTATTTCATTGATTTCTGCTCTGATGTTTATTATTTCTCTTCTCCTGCTGGGTTTAGGCTTTATTTGCTGTTCTTTCTCCAGCTCCTTCAGGTGTAGGGTTAAGTTGTGTATTTGAGACCTTTCTTGTTTCTTGAGAAAGGCTTGTATTGCTATATACTTTCCTCTTAGGACCGCCTTTGTTGCATCCCAAAGATTTTGAACGGTTGTGTTTTCATTTTCATTGGGTTCCATGAATTTTTTTAATTCTTCTTTAATCTCCTGGTTGACCCATTCATTCTTTAGTAGGATGCTCTTTAGCCTCCATGTATTTGAGTTCTTTCTGACTTTCCTCTTGTGATTGAGTTCTAGTTTCAAAGCATTGTGGTCTGAAAATAGGCAGGGAATGATCCCAATCTTTTGGTACCGGTTGAGCCCTGATTTGTGACCTAGGATGTGATCTATTCTGGAGAATGTTCCAGGGGCACTAGAGAAGAATGTGTATTCTGTTGCTGTGGGATGGAATGTTCTGAATATATCTGTGAAGTCCATTTGGTCCAGTGGGTCATTTATTTTTTATTTTTATTTTTTTTAAAGATTTTATTTATTTATTTGAGACAGAGAGAATGAGAGACAGAGAGCATGAGAGGGAGGAGGGTCAGAGGGAGAAGCAGACTCCCTGCCGAGCAGGGAGCCCGATGCGGGACTCGATCCCGGGACTCCAGGATCATGACCTGAGCCGAAGGCAGTCGCTTAACCAACTGAGCCACCCAGGCGCCCCGGTCCAGTGGGTCATTTAAAGTCTTTACTTCGTTGTTGATCTTTTGCTTAGATGATCTGTCCATTTCAGTGAGGGGGATGTTAAATTCCCCTACTATTATTGTATTGTTGTCGATATGTTTGATTTTGTTAATTAATTGGCTTATATAATTGGCTGCTCCCATGTTGGGGGCATAGATATTTAAAACTGTTAGATCTTCTTGTTGGATAGACCCTTTAAGTAGGATATAGTGTCCTTCCTCATCTCTTATTATAGTCTTTGGTTTAAAATCTAATTTGTCTGATATAAGGATTGCCACCCCAGCTTTCTTTTGATGTCCATTAGCACGGTAAATGGTTTTCCACCCTCTCACTTTCAATCTGGAGGTTTCTTTGGGTCTAAAATGAGTCTCTTGCAGACAGCATATCAATGGGTCTTGCTTTTTTATCCAATCTGATACTCTGTGTCTTTTGATTGGGGCATTTAGCCCATTTACATTCAGGGTAACTATTGAAAGATATGAATTTCGTGCCACTGTATTCCAATAGAGCTATTTTCTAACTGTGAAGCAGCCTTTAATAATGCGATCCTGCAGTCACAGAATACATACACTACAGACTATGTGCCTTGAAAATTTACTAAGACAGAAACAATATTGAGATGAAACAAATTAAAAAATGAATACAAACATAATATAATGTAGACAAAGGTCAATCACATATTAAACATAGGAGGAGGTCAAGAAGTATTAGTAAAGAAAGGTAAATTTCCAGTACTTGCTATATGTTATACAATGTTCAAAATCTAACAGCATTAACATATTTAAAATATTCTCAAGACACATCATCATATTTCAGATAAAAACAACGGGCCCATCGTGTTTACGTACCCAACACTAATTCACACAGAAAAAAATGTGAAAGCCAAAATTTGAACCTGGGCCTGCAGGCTCAGACCACATGTTCTTGAGCACTGAACATTACTACCCACTCAGGAAGTGAGCAAAGGTCATAGCAAACCCCACCAGCATACAGGGAAATGCTTCAAGAAAACTACAGGAATTGAGTTGTGTTACTAATATCATTACTGACTCATCCCACCTGGATAAGAGCATCTGAGTCATCACTTCCTGAATGTGTTGATTTAGACAGTAACCAGGCATGGTGCTATCCTGAACTAGCTGTCCTCTGGAAGAGTAGGGATCTTTATAAAATGCAGAAGGGGTAAGGATAGGGGGTGCTGAGGAGACTTGGGGGTCCAAGGGCTCAAAATTAATACGCTAAGGAGGAAACAGTGTGCTTCATCCAGATCAATGAACAATATGAGGGAAGGTGGAAGAACAGAGCCTGTGCTTGCAAATTTATGGGAATACAATTGCACTAGGGCAGCAAAAATCTTTATCTTAGAAGACATGAACTGATTTAGCAAGTGGCACAATACTGACCCATTCTGTGGGAAAAGTACTATGGGTGCGGGGGGACGGGAGAGAATGGAAGCGATGAGGAAGGCAATTAGCATGATACGGTGGAAGGAATACAGGTTTACCTCTATTCTAACATCTTCCCTGAAATTTCTCAAATGGGATATCCTTGGCTTTCTATTTATAAGCATTTACTCAAGAGAGTCCTACATATATATTCCATGAGACATGTAAAAAGTGTTCTTAAAAGGCAAGCAAAAGTCTGGACATGGCCATCAAGGGGAGAATGGATGAACTCACTCCACATACACATACAGATGCCATTAAAGTCTGTCAAGAATTCAGCAATGGAGAGTGACATGGATGCAAGATGATGAATCCCTGGTGGGGAGGACAAAGAGTTTGTTGGAGGGAAACAAAGTTAGCAGGTTTTGTCAAGGTCTGAACTTTGGGGGAGATGTGGGTAGATTAGCTAAAAAGAAATAACATACCAACCAACTTATTAATTACATAATGTTTTATAAATAGAAATTTACCAATTTGGCGTGCTAACCTTTTTGAGGCTAAGTGTCCTTGTTTGTTATATAAAAATGATAGTGCTTCTTGGGGTGCCCGGGTGGCACAGCTGGTTAAGCATCCAACTCTTGGTTTCAGCTCAAGTCATGATATCAGGATCCTGGGATTGAGCTGCACGTCGGGCTCCATGCTCACTGCAGAGTCTGCTTGAGAGTCTCTCTCTCCCTCTGCCCCTCCTGCTCATGCTCTCTCTTCCTCTTTCTCTCTCTCAAATAAATAAATCTTTAAAAAAATAATAATAGAGCTTCTTTTGCAGCCTCCTCTAATTATCTGAACTCATATATTTGGATCTCTCCACACAATTGCTGGCATAAGGAGACATGAGGTGAGGGACGGTCTTACCATATATATATATATATATATATATAAGTGGATATATAGTCATTACTGTGGATCAATGGAAGTTATGTGTACTTATCCAAAATCAATAAATTCTGACTTTGTTAACTATCACCAGAACATAGGCAACCTCAAAGGGAAAATAACTTAATGACACACAGTGGGGAATGGATTTTACTGAAGGGCAGTGTTAGCAGAAGGGGCCTGTAGGAGCAGCTTTTGGCAGTGCCATGCAGGAGTTAGATGTGCACAGAGATGGCCAGTAACATAAGGAGTTGGCTGTGGTCAGAGAGCAGGAGAGTACTGACATGTGGGTCAACAAGGACCAGGTGAACTTTTTATGGAACCCAGTTTAAAAGATGAAGATCAAAACAGACTTCAAGTGTTAACTGAAGAATGTAATTTCCAGAACATGAAAAATTTTGTGGAAAACACAACGAGTTATAAGCAATAGTGGTGAGGATGTACATGGAGTGGAAGAGATTGTCTAAATTCCCAATAAAATACAGTGAGAAAGTCAAATACTAGTTTAGTATACCAAGATGTGTACATGATGAATCTAGACAGGGAAATTAATTATTAGAATAAAGGATTTTGTACCAAATACAAAAAGTCAGTAAAATTCAAATAAAATCCAAGAAGTTATATTTAGAAAACTTAAAATATACTATAGAAAAAGCAAGATATCCTATATAACAAATTATGGCAAATCAATTTAATGATTTCTGGGATGAACACAGTAATTTAATTAAAAAAATATTTTCTCAAGATACCCAATATTCCCAGGTGCCTGGGTGGCTCAGTTGCTTAAGCGACTGCCTTCGGCTCAGGTCATGATCCCAGAGTCCTGGGATCGAGTCCCACATCGGGCTCCTGGCTCAGCAGGGAGCCTGCTTCTTCTCCCTCTGACCCTCTCCCCTCTCATGCTGTTTCTCTCTCTTTCAAATAAATAAATAAAATCTTAAAAAAAAAAAAAGATATCCAATATTCCCAATTTTACAAATCCAATCAATCTGAGAAAGAGCTACTTTAATAATAGGTAAATCACGTGAAAGAGAAATAAAGGGACTAAGATAATTTTTTCACAAAATTCAGGAGTTTGAATAGGTTTTGGGGAAACTGTTGCTGAGCCATAACCATCAACACTCAAGAAGCAAATCTTGTAATATATATTTTAAAATATTTACTCCTTGATCCAGCGGCCCACAAACCAGAGCTATAAAACAGAATTCTGAGTGTCATCAAAAATATGTAATTAATGATTAAATTTCTTAAAGTTCATTTTTAATTCATGGAAATGTACATGATGAAAACTGTAGTAGTTTAAACATTACAAATTAGAATTTAAAAATGGAGGCATAATATTGTACACCTGAAACTAATATAACACTGTATGTTAACTATCCTGGAATTAAAAAAAAAAAAAAGAAAAAAGAAGCATCATTTAACTTCGTAAGTTCCCTCATATGCATCACAATCATATTTGTTTGGAGGAAAGAACACTGTTGCATGCAGCGGGTGAACAATTTGGCACAAACCATAGTTTGGTCAAAGCCTCACAGATAAACGATTGCAACAATGTTCTCCTCGGGATAAGTTCGTACATCTATGATTGCTGGCTCAAAGGGAATAATCATTAGATATTTGATCAACATTGCCACACTGCCCTTGAGAGACTCTGTGACACTCCTCAAAGAGCAGAAAGAGAACTACAATCACTCATCAGTCAGACTCTCCTGATACTTTCTATCTCAGCCTCCCTCGGACTTGCTGACCACGCCACTCAGTGGCTTAACTGGGCACTTCTGTAAGCGGCAGGACAGCACTGTAGTACATTAATCAAAGTGTTCTTCAAAAATTTTGTTACCCAATAAACCCCCTCCACAGATAAGTCCACCAGAAGTTGTCCATCAACTAAAAGTGGGTTATCACAGCAGAAAAAGAGGATATTTCAGACCCTAGGAAAACATGTTTCAAAAGCAAAATTGCAGACTTAGGAAAATATAAAACCTGTCCGAGCCAAATTTTGTCTGCATCACTAGCCTAGGCAGAGCTCAGGAAGGAGAATAAGGCAAGATAACAGAAGTAAAGCAATGGGGTTCGATTTTGCAGGGTCTTTGAGAAAACCAAGAGATGCTCCCCATGTAGGACTGGGTTTCCAAGAGACAACCTCTCTGTCCACTGTCTGTAGAGTACTGCTGACTAACCATCTCAGAAGATCCACCCCATTGCCTGGTTATACTCTTGATGTGTGGCAAAAGCAGGCCTGACAAAATGGCTAGGAGGCCTTGAGACAATCCCATGCAGCCTTAGGGCCCCAAGTGCAACGGAGGAGCCAATGTTTTCCTATCTCCCAAACACAGGAACTGAGGATGAAACCCGGACAGGTCCTGGAGTCAGGACTGTGGAGGAACTGATGGATCAGCTGGAATCAGATGGCATCAAGTATGGAAGGAGAGATCAGAGGAAAAGAGGACCCCTATGAAACAGCCCTTCTCATCCCTCTCAAAGCCAAGGGACCAAAAAGGTCACAGCAGCCAGATAACAGTGTTGCAGGTCATGATAAAGACTGCCACTGGAATGTCATGTCTGCAGAACAGAGTAATGGGGGAGATTTCCTTTGAGTGCTCACAAGTACTTTTCTTTTCTCCTAGACCTCTCCTCTTTGGGGAATGTTTCTCAAACAATATTTGATGAAGCAGTTTCATCTCTGACCATCTCAGCTGTTACCAGTGTTCACATCTCTGATATAGTCCCACCCACTTGGTTTTTTCTCTATTTTCACCTCACCCTCCACAGCCTTCGGCTCTGTCCCTTGCTCCAAAATGGAGATAACGTTCAGGTCAGAGAGATTCCTGCTCATAAAAAAGGAGAGTTACGTGCTGGGGCTTTTCCAGAATATAATCCCAGCCCTTTGTTCAGCAGAGGACGGAAGATGTTACAGATGGGTCTACACTAATTTCGTCCACTGACTGGCTTAGGAAATATTTTACATATACAGACATCTAGCTCTCTTCTGGAATTACTGACTCAAATGCACGGGAGTAAAACCAGGGAATCCAATACTTTAAAATTTTGCTACAAGGTTTTGTGATTACTCAAGTGGTAAAAGCAACACTAATCTAGTGAGGAGTGGGCAGATCGTCTGAAGAAAGGAGGAGATGAAAGTCCAGGTGCCACCTCATGAAGCTTTCAATTCAGAGTCAATATAGCTTCAGTCACAGTCTAGTAGGGCAGGGGCCCCCAAGAAACTCACTAGGGCAGATCCCAACATTTAGAGGGACATTATCCTCACCCAGGGAGACCAGGTTCCTGTAGTTCTCCACCATCACGTCCCTGTACAAGGCCCTCTGAGCAGGGTTCAGGCACTCCCACTCCTCCTGAGAGAATTCTATGGCCACATCCCTGAAGGTCAACAGCACCTGTAACGAAAAACACATTAAACTAAGAGACCACAGGGAGAATTCTTATCTTCACACAAATTATAGGAGAGCGGTGTGAGGATTGATTTGGCTGTGGTGAAAAATCAGTATAAGGTCATTTTGAGCAAATCATATATCCCTAATTTTGTGTTATTATATTTCTCAACCAGAATACATAAATCCACAAAATCACGGTGCATTCCACAATTTTGTGAACAACAAAATATATAAATAAAAAATGCATCACAAGACGGACTATATTGAAGTGCTAGATAATACATTTTACACACCAATTATTCTCTGATGAGCTACACTATGAGTAGTGTCTTTAAAGATTACGAAGTTGACAGTGCCTTTTAAGAAAGCTTAAAATGTAAGAATGTGATGATGATTATAATGGCAGAAACAAAAAGTTTTTAAACATTTATGATGTGCTAAACATTACTCAAATGGGTATTATTTTGTGTAATAATATTAGAGAAATATCTGTGTCCACCTTATAGAGGAGGCAACTGTCACAGAGACTCTAAGAAACTAGCCTCGGGTCAGATAACTAAGAAATGGCAGAGCCGGCACCTCAACCAGGTGTTCTGAACTTAGAATTGAACCTGAAGAATCACACAGTTAAGTGACAGATACAGTGTTAAAAGTAGTTCTCTACTTTTAGCGGGTTTCCTAAGTGAGAAAACATGAAACAAGTTCAAAGCTAAAAACAGGGACCTGCAGAAAATGTCATTATCTATGCATATATGTAGTATTTTATTATTGTTACCACTATTAATTCACTAATGAGTTAGTATAGAAAAAAATTTAAGGCCATGAAAAATTCGTAAGAACAATTTTCAAAGCTTAAAATAAATATAAAAGTTATTTATGAAACAATGCATCTTTTATACACACCATAGGCTTCTGCTCGCATACACCCACACACACATAAACACAATTTCAGTAAAAGTAGTCCTTTCAGACAGATTTTTGGGATGAATTTTTTTTTTTTAAAGATTTTATTTATTTATTTGAGAGAGAGAGAGAATGAGAGACAGAGAGCATGAGAGGGAGGAGGGTCAGAGGGAGAAGCAGACTCCCTGCTGAGCTGGGAGCCCGATGCGGGACTCGATCCCGGGACTCCAGGATCATGACCTGAGCCGAAGGCAGTCGCTTAACCAACTGAGCCACCCAGGCGCCCCTGGGATGAATTTTTTTTAAATATATCTTTTTTTTTTACTCGTGTATTTCAGTATTTTTGGTAAAATGGACATTTAGAAATTGTATTTTTTTTCTTTAAAGATTTTATTTATTTATTTGACAGAGAGAGACACAGTGAGAGAACGAACACAAGCAGGGGGAGTGGGAGAGGGAGAAGCAGGCTTCCCGCCAAGCGGGGAGCCCGATGCGGGGCTCGATCCCAGGACCCTGGGATCATGACCTGAGCTGAAGGCAGACCCTTAACGACTGAGCCATCCAGGCGCCCCTGAAATTGTACTTATTTTTAATTAGGTTGTTGTCAACATTACTCTGTACTAGCCCAGTTAAAAAAATACAAAAATGAAAATAGAAAACTTTACCTTTTCCACTAAATACCTGTATGTAAATATCAAAATTTTGTCCATTTAAATGTCCATTTAAACAAAAGCCAAGTGGAGTTTATCCAAGAATAAAACAATGCTTGAAGATTATAAAATTTATTAATATTCTACATTATTTAATAAATTAAAATAGAAAAAAATTATGAAAGCATTAATCTTTTAAGAAATTATTGAATAACTAAAAATCATGCTAAAAAAAAAATTAGAGGCATCAAGTAAGGAAATTCCAGTAAACATCATGATTGACAGTAAACAACAGAAGCATTTCCACTAAAACTGAGGCTGACACAAGGGATGATGGCCAGGACTCCTGCTATTCATCACTGCACACAATGCCTGGACATTGTGAACCACGTGGGATCCATGTGTCTTCATCCAGAGAATGTTTTAATGAGGATCTAAAAGAACAAGCTATCTCTATGTGTATTAGCACAAAAACAACTCCAAGATATGTATACAGAATAAAATATCACAATATAACATTCAATGAAGAATTTTAACTAAAATCTGCTAATGATAGGCAAATGCATTTTTATAAGACATACACTTAAATCTTCCACAGAACAGGCAATAGTGATTACAAAGGTGGTGAGTGATGATGGAGGGCATGACAGGGAAGGAGATGTTTTACTTCTTAGTCCAAAATGTGCAACACTGTTTGTGGAGTTTGACCTCAAAACAAAGATACATGGCATGTAATGTTTAAAACAGGGGCACCTAGGTGGCTCAGTCGTTAAGCGTCTGCCTTCGGCTCAGGTCATGATCCCAGGGTCCTGGGATCGAGCCCCGCATCAGGCTCTCTGCTCAGTGGGAAGCCTACTTCTCCCTCTCCTGCTCCCCCTGCTTGTGTTCCCTCTCTCACTGTGTCTCTCTCTGTCAAATAAATAAATAAAATCTTAAAAAAAATGTAATATTTTAGTAACAATTGGTGGAAACAGAATTTGGTTCCATCCACTCTGATGACAAAGACTAATTTTTTGCTCCAATGTAATGGCTGAAACATATTTAGGTAAAACACCTGCTACGCAAAAGTCGTTGAATGAACAAGGGTCTTCATGGGATGGATATGCTGTGAGTAGTATTAAAGAACGTACTGTTAAAACAAATTATACAATAAAACATCCTTTATCATTGATATGTTTCAGAACTTCCCACTGTAATCCAAATCATTAATATTTTAGAGACAGAAACATGCTGATTCACTTGTTTAGCTTCAAATGCCTTGTAAAATCAGGGACAATAGGTTTTCCCTTCTCAGTCTTATTTTCCAGCTGTTCCTGCACATTAATATGGCTCATTATTGTGCAGTTCTTTTTTTTTTTCCCTTTTTTTCTCAAATTTGTATTTAAGTTCTAGTTAGTTTACATGTAGTGTAATATTGTTTTCAGGAGAATTTAGTGATTCACCGCTTACATGTAACACCCAGTGCTCAACGGGACAAGTGCCCTCCTAAATACCCATCACCCACCTACCTCCCTCCATCACCCCTAAGTTTGTTTTCTATCATTAAGAGTCTTTTATGGTTTGTTTCCTTCTCTCTTTGTTTTTCCCCTTCCCATATGTTCATCTGTTTTATTTCTTAAATTCCACATATGAGTGAAACCATATGATATTTGTCTTTCTCTGCGTGACTTATTTCGCTTAATGCTGTTTTTCTTAATGCAAGTCTTCTTAATGCTGCTCTACAAGGAACTGACAGTGCATTCACATGCAACTCCTAAAACAATCCCCTTTGCCAACCTCACTGACACCAAAGTCCCACTCCCAGTTTCTGATTCACACCAGAGTATGAAACCCTCCCCATGAAAATCCCCCAACAGGGCCTCTTCCCAGGTTCCATGCCTCTGGGTCATGGTGAGATGGAATGTAAGTGGAGATGCGAGGCACTGAGGCAAGGCCGGGGTGAGTTCTAGCAAACGTTAGGCAGGACCCTTGAGTGCTTGAGAGTACATCACCAAGTCCAAAAAAAACATCATTTCAGGAAAGAGAGAAGAAACAACCAAGAATGTGAATTTTACCTGGGAACGCGTCATTTTTGCCTCCTCTTCCTTTCCTCTTCTCCTGGACTTATTTCTCGGATAAGATCAGTCTTGACAAGTGGACGGTGAGTGCTGAACACAGGCTGTTTAATGCCTAGAATGAACATTCCCCCTTCCTGGGACACAACCACACACAGAGGGAGGACCTCAACACGTAAAAAGACACTCCTCCGCCGCCCACTGCCCCAGGAGGGGCCCGTGAACACAGAGACAGGCCAGCGAGGCGGATTCTCCCCTTTTCCTCGCAACTCACTGCCCGGCTGTGAAGCCCACGCGCTCTGCGGCTGCACCGGCCCTCGGCAAACGCCGCTCACAACAGGGCCCCACCCTCCTGGATCCGGGACGGAGGAATGGGAGGGCAGGGAGGCACCCGAAGCGGCGGTCTCCACGAATCGAGGGGCTAGGAGCGGACACGGACGCCGCGACCCGGCGCTACCAGGCCTCGGAACGCCTCACGGCGACGCCGGGACTCATCGTGGGCAGGAAGGCGAGGGCCGCCGCTGTAACCTCCAGAGGACCCCAGTGCGGACGACTGGAGGCTGTGGGGCCGCGAAGCGCGGGCTTGAAACTGACCATCCGAAATTCACTCACCCGAACGTTCCTGTCGCTCAGCTCAATTCACTTCCGGGTCTGCCGGCAACTGCACACGCGCAGACGGGAGAGGAGGTTACAGGGGGCGGGACTTGGGCAGGGCCGCCAGGAACGGTCGAGACTGGGCAGGAAGCGCGCGTGGGGGCGGGGCGAGCTTGTGGGTCTGTTAGTCCCTTCCGGCTGTGCCTGTTTCTCAGCCTTTTGATCGCTGTGGAGGAGAGCTGCTTACTGCCTGTTCTAAGTTAATGTTTATAAATTTAAAGTAAAAGAGTAGAGTTATGAGGGCCGCTTGTATTAGAGGCGGAGGTATTCTCAACAAGTTGAGAATAGCTAAATGGCTAAATGGCTAAATTCAAAATCTTTTGGTGCGAGCAGGTGGAGATGTGTGTCTTGCAAGTGGTGGAAACTGGAATGTGATCACTCAGGTGATCCGTCGGGACGAAGCCTGTCCTTGGACCTGCTTACAACAGGGCAACTGGCTTCCCCCAGGGCAAGTGGTTCAGGAAAGAAAGAGGGAATCTCAGGGGGAATCCATTATCTTTCATAACCTAACCTCAGAAATGACAGACTGTTACTTCTGCCAGATTCTGTTGGGTCACACAGGCTCTCCTGTAATTGCCGCAGCTCAGGCAACCAGCTGTCCTGCTTTTCCCTGGCCTGACCAGGTTCCTGAGAAACAGGACTTTTCGTCCTAAAACTGGGAAAGTCCTGGGCATACTGGGCCAGCGGAGCACACTAGCTGATGTGCCACTCACCTTCGCAGCCACACTCCACCCAGTCTGTTTTCTCTCCTTCCCTCCTTTTCCCCACCTCCACCCCTTCTGTGTTCTCTCCTCTCCTTTGCTCCCCTTCTCTTCCTTTTTTGTCACCTCCAGGTGTGAAGAGAGGGTGGAAAACATACTCCTGGCCTGGGTCCTAGTGACAACTTTGGCCAACAAAGAATGGAGAGGTGGGTGTCACCCTCAAATGTGTAGAGCTTGTCAGGGGGCATGACAGGGAATAAAAGCTGAGTATGAGAAGCAAGCCCTCAGAAGTTCTTCTAACGTGAAAACAAGCACAAGCCAGACAGGCTCTTCCCACTTTGGGCCACCCTTGTGTCCCAATACCTGCAGTTGGTACCCCCACCCAGGATGTTCACAGACACTTACTGCCTGTGGGATGGGGTGGGTGGTCAATTATTCCATTACCAACCAACTCATCAATTGATGGAATTAATGGAGTTAATGTAAGGTGTTTCCTGGAGGTCCCCAAACAGAGTGAGGTGATAAAGGGTCTGCCTACTGTAGCAAACTGACAGAAATTTGAGAAGGAACATACTGTGGGCTTTAAGACTAGGTTACAACATCTATTTGGCTAGCAGAAATCTCATCCATTAGACAACAGCCAAAGCTGTGCTTTGTTTAGATGCTGTGAAAATTAATAATGAGAAACCTCACTAAAATGGAGTTAGGAACTTTTGGCAGGGGGAGCTCTCATGCCCTACCCCTCCTGATCAATTGCAGACCCAATAGGAAAAGACGGACTTGACCTTGCACTTGGATACCACTCTACTACTCTAATCCCCCCAATCTGGGCAACAGCTCAGCCAATGAAAAGCTGCCATACTTTGAACTCCCAGTTGACACCAATGGGCTGTTAGTTTGTTATGGCCTTTCCAACTTAACCCTTTTCTCCTTAAAAAGCATATCTTAAAAACAAACAAACAAACAAACATATCTCTCCTTTGTTTCCCATTCTTGCTTAGGGTTTTGCAGTAGCTTGTTTGTCCCAGATTGCAATTCTCTTTTATTCTCAAATAAACCCATCTTTTGTTGTAAAATAACCAGCAGTTTTTATTTTTAAGGTTAACAGTGCTAAATTTTATCCCTACATGTGTGGGAAACACAACCCTACAGGAAGCAAACACGCAGAAAGAAATGTGGTGGCACTTAGGGGCAGCTGCCATTACAGGTCATCTTCTAATGGGAGGAGGAAAAAGATGTGGGTGGTAGGATTTGTTGGTGCAGAGTTTAGTAAAATCCAGTCTGTTTCTAACTTGAACATGGTGGAGAAAGGTGGAAAGGTGATGCGGCTAAGTGGCCACGAGCCACGCTGGGACCGTTGTGAACTTTATCTTTGGAAGAAGAGTTCATTAAACTCAACCCACCAGCTAGAAAATAAAGATGACGATGAGAAACCTGACCTTACCTTGAATCACCAGGGACCATGGGACCATAGTCTGCTAAATTAATCAGGGTGAAGAATGAAGCAGCACAGACTATCCTGGTGACATGTGTGAAGCTGGCATGCTGGTACCAACAAATTCTCTGTACAATAGCCCTGTATGACCCATGAAAAAAGTAGATGGCTCATGGAGACGAACAACAGACTACTGAAGCTTAAATAAAGCAATGCCACCCATAGCATCAGCAGTCCCCACATGATTCCAACAGGGCAAGAATTTCAGCAGGCTAAAGGAGACTGGTCCTCACTGATTGTGCAAATGTTTCTTTTCTCAGCCTTATCTCAGAAAAGAGCTAACTACAGTTTAGTTTCATGTAAGAAGGATCATAGTTTATGTTTGCTCCATTGCCACAATTACTTGAATTCACCAGTTAGCTGTCTCAATTTGGTTAGAAGGGATTTGGCTTTAATATAGGTCCTGAGTGTAATAATACGCTATATTGATGATATAAGAATTTCAGAAACTGAAGAATAAGCTAGGTAGAACTGACCTAAATGCATTAGTGGCACCAAGAGACTCGTTAAATCCAAAAGATCTAGGGACTTGCCCAAATGGTGAAATTGTTAGGAATATTCTGGGCAGAAGCCACCCATGATGATTCACAGATGACTAAAAAGAGACTGATATCTTTACCTACCCCTAGAACTAAACAAGAAGTCCACTGTTTGGTCTATTTGTACTGGGGAAGATGCATATTCTACATCTGGGAATATTGCTAACTCCTAGCCATGAAACTGTTTCCCAAAGGAGTCCATATTTGAATTAGGACCTAATAATGACAGGTCATTTCTGGTTTATAAAAAGTAGTGTCTCTCAATCTCTGTCTGTCTGTCCTTGGACCCCTGTGATCCATTCAGAAATGATTTTGGAAATGGTTGCAATGCATAGTAATGCAAATTGGAATTAATGGCAAAAGCCTTTGAGTGCCACCTAGTGGTGACCACTAAGATTTGGGACCAGAAAATTTTTGGATGCTGGGGTATGATATATACCATCTGAGATAGGTACTAGCTTGCTACTGGGTGTTAATTAAGATGGCCCCTGGGACTGAAGGACACAAAATAATATTGAGACATGAAATTCTGATACGGTTTTGGACAATGTTGGAGAAACGCTGTAATATGGGATGCAGTGCCCATAAGTATTCCATAATGAAAAGGAAACCATTTTTACAAGAGCATCTACAGGGGGAATGCAAGCAGGCAGCCATCATATCCACAGTCAGAAACCTCTTTTCTCATAGGAACAACTTTAGAATCCTCTGAGTTGCTGCCAGAGCCTATGGTCACTTGTTTTTGTGGATGGAAATCTATTAAACAGAATAGGGGTAAATGATGGGTTTCTGACAACCAGTAGGCATCTTACAGTGGGTCTGAATTCCCCTGGAAACTGCCACACCCTAAGCCTAGGAAGGCAATGGGAAACCCAATGACATACTCAAACTAAATTTCATCTAGGTGTAACTACTATGCATTTAACTCTAGTATGGGGGACTCAACATTTTTGGATACAAAACATGTAACACCCCCACATACATACACATATGTTGGTGGGCCTTTATTCGTATTGCATTGAGTTTATAAATTACTATTGTTAAGAATTTATATATTCGTGTCATAATGTCCTCTCATTGACAAAGATGATCTTTATTCAAGTCTTTCTCATATCCCTTCACTCTGACACTAACTTTCTTTGAGACTTGTCCCACATAGATAATCTAAGATATTCTCTTCATCTCAAGATCCTTAATTTAATCACATCTCAAGCAGGCTCCCCACTGAGTGTGGAGCCCAACATGGAGCTCAACTTCATGACCCGAGATCATGACCTGAGCTGAAATCAAGATTCAGATGCTTAACCGACTGAGCCACCCAGGCACTCCCACACATATTTACATATTTTAAAAATGCAGAAAAATTAATATACATTTATACTCTACCCCTCTAATTCTGAAAAGTCTGTAGCTATAGTCCAGAGAAGATTCATAGCCACAAACCTTTAATAGCATTCTATTTTGAGAAACATCTATATTTTTCAGTTTGATGAGTGAAATCACCATGTCACTGCTGTTTGCTTTTCACTCCCTCTAGTAAAAACTAAATCAAAGGTTATTAAATGGTTATTGAGCATTTTCACTTATTCTGCAAAGTGCCTGGTTATATTTTTGTCTACTTTTAAACTTTCCTCAATTTTATAGATTTCAATTAGTCCTGACTTTATTGTAAGATATTTAATCCAATATAGATATTGTTGTTTTACATACTATTACATTTATTTTATATAGTTTGTATATTATCACTTTGAACATTCCACTAGTATCTTGGAATCTTCATATGTAATTATATACATGATAATATAATTATTATGTATCATATAATTACATCTATATAATTATACATTATATGTACATAACATGTATATAATTTTTATGAAGTAAAAATAAAATCATTCCCCTATTGAACCCAGCATTTTGACCTTTGCTTATTTCTTTATTACATAATGAAATAAATATTAATATTTTTCTACGTTTTTTTACATTTTAAGTTATTATGGATTTCATCCATGCAGACTTCATTTTACTACATATGTGAGGTAAAGAACAGCTCTCCCCTCACCTGCCTTCATTTCTACTCTGTGCTCCCTGGGCCCCACAGCTCTTATAGATATGGCATAGCTATTTATCATCCCAGTGGAAAGGGCAATTCAAATCAGTTTAAACCCATGATAGGACTTCAAATCATACTAAGCAAAAATGGACAGAGTTAAAGTGAGAAACAGGTGAATTCACAAGAGCAGGGTAAGAATATAATATCCCGAACTCATGAACTAATATAACAAATAGATTTTTTTTTTATTTAATCTGTAAGACTGGGAAGCCTGGGTGGCTCAAACAGTTAAGCATCTGCCTTTGGCTCAGGTCATGATCCCAGGGTTCCGGGATCTAGTCCCTCATCGGGCTCCTTGCTCAGCGGGGAGCCTGTTTCTCCCCCTGCCTGCCGTTCCTCCTGCTTGTGCTCTCTCTCTCTCTGACAAATAAATAAATAAAATCTTTTTTTAAAAATCTGTAAGAATGCAGGAAATGTGAACAACCCATTCACCATCTTGACCTAATGGACAAATACACATCTCTGTCCCCATCAGTGAAAAATCTACTTGTTTTTTTTCCCATGTGTATGTATTATAGCTACTAAAATTGATTACATGTTGGGCTATAAAGAAAACTTCAGCAGATTCTGATAGACTGAAATCATCCAGAGTGTTTTCTAATGACAGTAAAATTAGACTATAAATCAATAAATAACAAGAAAATTCCCAACTGCTCAGAAATTTAAAAGCTTGCCTTTATCTAACCAATCCACCAAACAATACCTCTCAACATAAATTAGAAAGCATTTCAAACTGAATATTAAAAAATATATAAATAGGAGCATCTGGGTGGCTCAGTTGGTTAAGTGTCACTGTCTGCCTTCAGCTCAGGTCAGCCTAGGGGCGGGATCGAGCCCCACGTCTGGCTCCCTGCTCAGGAGAAGCAGAGCTCCCTGCTTGTCCCTCTCCCTCTGCCCCTCCCCCTGCTTGTGCTCTCTTTGTTTCTCTCTCTCAAATAAATAAATAAAATCTTTTAAAATATAAAAAGTGGAGGGGCACCTGGGTGGCTCAGTCGTTAGGCGTCTGCCTTCGGCTCAGGTCATGATCCCAGGATCCTGGGATCGAGCCCCGCATCGGGCTCCCTGCTCCGTGGGAAGCCTGCTTCCCCCTCTCCCACTCCCCCTGCTTGTGTTCCCGCTCTCGCTGTGTCTCTCTCTGTCAAATAAATAAATAAAATCTTAAAAAATAAATAAATAAAATAAAATATAAAAAGTGGGGAGGACCATAATCTGTAGATAATGCAAAGTTTCTATGAGTATGTAACCTTCTATCTAATGACTTAGTATTTTCCTGTAATTATCTTGGTAGAGACGTATGAGAACAGTTTAGTAACAAGGAAGAGTTGTGTGATGATCATTCCAATATCTGAGGTAGAGATGAAGGGTAAATAAGATGCCAGACATTGCAGGATGTTGAAGGCTAGGTTAAGATTTTATATCATAATCTAACAGAAGAGTTTGTCATATGAAATGTGTTCATAGTTGGGGAGATATTACCATATTTTCAGGCAAAAACCAGTAGAATACTCTAGAGGGGGCAAAGTAAACATTGAAAGAGAAATGAGGTTTTTTTTTAATGTTGAAGAGTTTTTTCTTAAGTTTATTTAAAGTTTCAAAAAAATTTCTAAGTAGTCTCTATACCCAACGTGGGACTTGAACTCATGACCCTGAGATCAAGAATCACATGCTCTGCCAACTGAGCCAGCCAGGCACCCCAAGGATTTTTTTCTCCTGGAGTTCTGGAGAGAGCTGGGAAATATAACAGCAAAAACCAATGGGGCTACATTAAAATAAAAAGCTTCTGCACAGTGAAGGAAACAATCAACAAAACTAAAGGGTAAACAACAGAATGGGAGAAGATATTTGCAAATGACTTATCTGACAAAGGGTTAGTACCCAAAATATATAAAGAACTGATTCAACTCAACACCTAAAAACCAAATAATCCAATTTAAAAATGGACAGAAGAAATGAACAGACATTTCTCCAAAGATGGCCAACAGAGACATGAAAAGATGCTCAACATCACTCACCATCAGGGAAATGCAAATCAAAACTACAATGAGATATTGCTTCACACCTGTCAAAGTAGCTAAAATCAAAAAGTTAAGAAAGAACAAGTGTTGAGGATGTGGAGAAAAAGGAACCCTCATGCACTGTTGGTGGGAATGTAAATTGGTGCAGCCACTGTGGAAAACAGTATGTGAGTTCCTCAAAAAGATTACAAATAGAATTACCATATGATCCAGCAATTCCACTACTGAGTATTTACCCTCCCAAAATAAAAACACTAATTCGAAAAGATATATGCGCTTTCTATATGTTTATAGAAAAATATGTTTCTATGTTTTATGTTTATTGCAGCATATTTACAATAGCCAAGATATTGAAGCAACCCAAGTGTCCATCAATAGATGAATGGATTAAGAAGAGTGGTATGTATGTACAATAGAATATTAAGCAGCCATACAAAAGGATGAGATTGTGCCATTTGCAACAACGTGGATGGACCTAGAGGGTATAATTTGAAGAGAAATAAGTTAGTCAGAATCAGATAAATACCATATGATCTCACGTATATGTGAAATTTAAGAAACAAACGAACGAAGAAAAAAAAGAGACAGACAAAATAAAAAGACTCTTAAATACAGAGAACAAGCTGTCCCTCATATTATTCAACACTCACAGACATTAAGTCTCATGTATTTTTTACCCACTCTTGGTCTTTAACCACCTTTTCTCATGATCTTAACCCATTTATTTCCATCACATTTGTACCAGTTATCCACCTGGTACATATCTCCAGTTCCCTTAACTTCCTGGCATACTTTGCCCCTTCTGTCCTTCAGCCCTGCCCTTCAACCACTCTGTGACTTTAACCTTCTTGTGTCTTTTAACCTCTTTCCTCGCTATCCTTCCATTCTTTGTGCTCTCTGCACACTACCTACATACCCCTTCTCTTTGCCCTCACTTTACCCTCGCTCTCTCTCTCTCTCTCTCTCACACACACACACACACACACACACACACACACACACACACGGTCATTCCCCCAATATTACAACTCTGAAGCTATGTGCCTTGACCTGAAGTGACAATGCTCACAGCACGTTTGAAATGTTGTGCTTTGTAAATACCCTCTTTACAGGTTGTTGTAGGGATGGAAGGAGTAACAGAGGTGAAAAGTGCCCCTTTTGGGGGTCTCTAGAGGTGAGGTGAAACTACTATTTTTCCATATACTAACATCTAGATACACACACATGATGATGGTGTGTGTGCAACTTTGTTAAATGTGTGCATAGGCTGTACAAATGCTTTATCTGTACATGTTTATACATGGTGAGCTGTGGAAGAATCTGAGATCATAAAGGGAAGTCTATGTAAATGTGTATGTGGTTAAAAATGTGAGTGTATGTGACTGTATTTGTGTGTGTGTGTGTGTACATGCACATGTGTTTTCATCTGTGTGTAAGGGTATAAATCAGAGTGTGTTTGTGTACTAGATGTTGTCCACCATTATGGTTTTAATCCCTGACTTTGAAATTGGGGGTGCGTTAAATGCTGAATGTGGATCAAAATGGGCATTTGTTTGTAGGAAAAAACAACAGACTAATTGTGATGGAAATAAATGGGTTAAGAGGGGATAGATCATGAGAAAAGGTGGTTAAAGACCAATAGTTTGTTTGTTAATTAATTATAGAAGAAAACAAGGCTCCTTACTGAAAATTCAGCAATCGATCAATCAACCAATCAACAAGGGTAGAAGACCGGTAATCATTCAGGGCACTAGAATTGAGGAAGTAACATTGGCTTATCTCATAGTTGAAGGAATTTTAAGAATTACCTGTAAAAACCATCCGATCCTGTCTGTAAAGCCATGCTGTATTAGTGAGTTCATAAACTTCTAACTTGCAATGGATATTGTTCTATTTATAATTCATATCCCCACTGGGGATGGTGGGGAAGGGTGAATATGGGGAGAGTACATGTTGCTACAAAATTTTTGCATCACCGGGCACCTGGGTGGCTCAGACGGTTAAGCGTCTGCCTTTGACTCAGGTCATGATCCCAGAGTCCTGGGATCGAGTCCCACATCAGGATTTAGCTGACATGACGCATGTGTCTCACATCTCACGTCTCTCCCTGCCTGCTTCTCCCTCTGCCTTTGCCTCTCTCTCTCTCTCTCATGAATAAATAAATAAAATCTTTAAAAAAAAAAAAAAGAGGGCACGTACTGCATTGAGCACTGGGTGTTATATGCAAACAATGAATCATGGAACACTACATCAAAAACTAATGATGTAATGTATGGTGATTAATGTAACATAATAATAAAAAATAAATAAAATTCCTCATTTAGAAAAAAAGAAAAGAAAATATCAAAAAAAATAATAAAGAAAAAAAGAAACAGAATTTTTGCATCACTTAGATTTCCAAATCAATTGCCACTGAGTTGTGGGTTTCTAGTCCAGAGGTTTCCAATGTAAATTGTCATCATGTGCTTCAGTGACGGCTGTCACTTTCAAAGTCCTTCTCAGGTATGTTATCTGTTTTCATTGCTCTGCCACTAATTAAATGATGGTGTAGCTTAGTGCTCTGAAGATGAAGGAAGAACTCACTTTGGGGGAAAAAAAACTTTTCTGGAGAGCAGAGAATCCAGTGAGACACGGGAGCTTCCCTGCAAGTTTCCCACATGCCAGACCTCAGAATTTCTTGCTCCTTCCATCTGATACCCTGTCTGCTTCCAGGGATAAAAGTTAAGAACCTCTCCTAAACCCTGCAATGATCTCTTCGGAGATGTGCCGTACAAACTTGGAACTGGTTTTTGGTACCTAGCAACTGAGAAAAAAGTTTGTCACAAATATTCTCAGTTCCCCAAGCCTAGTCCTCTCATGGCAGCTACAGGCGAAGAGATCATTGCAGGTCTGTGGGGGAGGGGAGGACAGGGCAGGGAAGACAAGGTGTGAAAATGAATATTTATAATACAGCTATATTATTTTCCCACAAACCCATATCCAGTGGTCCGACTGCCTCCCTCTCCCACACACTGGTTGTTGTGATGTCACGCTGACCTCCGTGCTGGCAGCCCAAGGGAGTCAGGTGAGTATTTTCTATTTTGGTCTGAGAGGTAGAGTCTGCAACCAAGGAGTGGTATCAGGAGTTTGGGTAAGTGATCATCTTGGGAAAAAAAGATTCCTCTGGGTTTGAACCTGGTCCAGTGCCAAAGCCACATGGGAAGGAAGCACAAGTCTGAGACTTGAGTTGAACTAGTAAAGAGAGAGGGGTCCTAGACCTTCACCAATCCCTGAGGGCTCCTGATGTGTTTAATGTCATCCTCTCTGACAGTGACTGTTGGGGTCTAATCAAGTGATAAAGAAACCTGGTTTCCAGTGCTTAGGACTCAAGTACCAAAATCAATCTGTTGTTCAGGCTATCTTACAGGAATTATAGACTAAATTCTCAGGATTACTAGAGGTGCCTGTAACACTTCCATGTTGTAATAAAGTGGGCTAATACTACAGGAATTCTTTAATCTCATACAGAAAAGGTATTTCCAAATGGTAAATGCAAGAGTAGAAATGTTTTCTCTAATCCAGTGTGTGAAGTGTTTAATGGAGACAGTGATTGTTTCCTATTGAGAACATCTAGGACCTGATAACTTTAGTGAGAAGCAGCATTAAATGAAATGGTAACAGCATAGTGGTCTGAGGCACAACGTATCTGTTGATGTATTCTCTGATTTAAAAGTAATCTCATATGAATCTTAAACTGCACAATTTCAATTTATAAAATACACATACATCACACCCTTGAGATCCCATTTTGAAAGGAGTCTATATTTTAATAGTTCACAAATCTTGCCTTCTTCTTAATACTTTTACTTTAGTCATGTATTAATAAACAGATTAGTTTATGATTTGAAAATACTAATATTCAGTTTCTACCTTACATAATTTTATCACATATTGTGGCTCATGTTCCACAGTTCAGGGACTGACATCATGTTAAGTGATTCCTGTGATAGGTGCCATTTTGCTCCCAGCCTAAAAGCAAATTAGTGTTTCTGTTGCCATCCCAAAATAGAGCCAATTGTACCTTCTTTAAAGATAATTTGTCATAATGCAGGCCCTGGGAGAATTATACTATAGTCGATGCATCAACAATTTATTAAGAAATCTAAATCTATATTTATAATTTGTAACAGCGTATACCCATAAATGGAAACTTGTCACAACAAAGCTGTAAAACAAATAGCACCAATCTAAAATAAAAAGACAAGGTGTGAAAATATTTATAATGCATCTGTATTATTTTAAGAACACGGTTAAGTAGTCATGTTAGAATAGCTTAGTGTTTAAATGCACTGTCTTTTTACCAGCCAAGTCAGGTCAAGTCCACCCTTTGCCCATAATAAGGCTTAAATTTACAGAAATCATTAAACTTTACGTGTGCAAGCACTCCTTATTTTTCCTGTAGAAATAATCCTCTGGCTTATCTCATGGAGTTCTGGAGAACACAGAATTTATTACATGGATGGCCTCATAGGAGTGACTCGTATTTTGTGAGAGCACTTCAAAGGTGATGCATTCAACTCTCGCAAACATGTAGTAAGAAATATTAATATTTTTAAAATTTATTTTGTAAAGATTTCATTTATTTATTTGAGAGAGAGAGCACGAGCACAAGCAGGGGCAACAGCAGAGGGAGAAGGAGAAACAGGCTCCCTGTGCAGGGAGCCTGATGGGGGACTCGATCCTAGGACCCCGAGATCATGACCTGAGCTAAAGGCAGATGCTTAACTGACTGAGCCACCCAGGTGCCCCGACATATTAATATTTCTAAGTGGGAACCACAGTAATTGGAGAACACTGGATTTAGCTGACATGACGCATGTGTCTCACGTCTCATGTTCCCATGCAGGAGTCTGGCTCAGAAGAAGAATTTCACTCCCTGGGATTTTACAGAATGACCACCAGGGATTTGGCAATGGGAATGATCTTTTTATTACAAACTACAGTTGGACTTCTGGGGAATTTTTATCTTCTTTACCAACATCTCTGACTTTATTTAGTGGGATGAGGGTTCGGGTCCACAGATTAGATTCTCAAAACACCTGACTGTACCCAACTTCTTAGTCTTTCTCTCTAAAGCAGTCTCCGAGGCAGTGGCAGTTTGAGGGTTAAAAGGCTTCCTTGATTATTTTGGGTGTAAACTGGTTTTCTGTGTTCACAGAGTGGGCAGGGATGTATCCACTGACACCATCTGCCTCTTGAGTGTCTTCCAAATCATCATGATCGGTCCTGGGGATTCCAGGTGGATGGGGCTAAAAGTGAAAGCTCCCAAGTACCTAGGCACCTCCAACATCCTTTGCTGGATCCTGAACATGATGCTTAATATTTTTTTTTTAACATTTATAAAATGTTTATTATGTGGCAGGACCTAGGAGGGCAAAGTTTATTAACAGTCTTTAACCTCAGGTCTACTGGGGAAGATTAAATTTTTAAAAATTATAAACACTGTTAAGAAAGCAAACACACCTGTAGTGGGAACAGGTATAAGGGACTTTATTCTATCATCCCAAACCAGAAATATTTCTCTTCTCTGATTCCAAGCACTTTCATTCCTCTCCTTGAAATTCTTTTATCAGGGCAGGTTCACCTATGACATTCAAGGTGAAAAAAGGACAATCAGGAAATCACCAGCTTAAAGTGTAGGTATTTCAGGCAAAGACAAGTACAAAGGAACTGGGGCAAGAAAGGGCAATTCCAAGAAATACATTTTTTCCTAAGAGCTAGAGCACCATACGAGGAAACCATAACAGGAAATGACAGGGAAAACAATTTAGTAGGAACCAGACAGAGTGCTTTAAACCACATGATGCTCAATATTATTGTCCCTGTGTATATGACCAGCAAGTGGACCACCAAAATATCCCAAAGAGAAAGAATTATGCCTACTGTTATTCCATAACTTGTAGCTACATAACGCAGTCACTGTATGTAGCATTGCTATTCTTCCATGATGGTTTCTGTTTGGGGCTCATGATCTGCTAGTGGATCCATGGTTTTCATCTTACACAAGCACCAGCAGGGTGTCCAACACATTCATAGGAACAATCTCTCCCCCAGATCCTCCCCTGAGACTACAGCCACCCAAAGCGTCCTTGTCCTCGTCATCATCTTTATATCTTTGTGCATTCTCTCCTCCAACTTTCACAAGTGTTCAACGATTTTTGACAATCCCAGTTTGTGACTGACGAACACCACTATGTTAATCACCACTGGTTTCCAATGTAAGTCCCTACATTCTCATGAGTCATGACTCCAGATTGTCCAGGCTCTGCATTGCCCAGAAAAGAAAGACAAAATCACTTAAACTCATCATAAATATGTAAATTATATGCATATTCACAACAGTTAGTTGTTTATTTATTAATCCATCTGACAGTTTAAGCACAATTCTGAAACGGTCATATTACAAGAGAGTGGTAAACAACACAGCCTTGGCCTCTGCTGCAAAAATGACTAAATTGAATGTAACTGTTAATTAAATGTTATATGATTATCATATTAAGACTATGTAATATAAATTTATTAATACTTGAAGTGAAGGAATTTGGAACCTATATAATATTAAAACATCATTTCCTGAAACAATCTGGAGATTATGAAGTCATTGAGCATGTAACTTTCGATCTGACATAATAAATTTTCCCAAAAATTTACTAGTTATGGGATTGTATGAAAAATTCCCTAAAATAAGAACACCATTTGACATGGTCATTCAATATACTGAAGACAACAAAAGTTTCCACAGAATAACGAATAGCCTAGAGTTAACCTGCAGAGTACGTTTGTTTTCAGAGAGTGGACACATCACAGACCGAGTACGAGTTTGGTACGTCACACTCTTATAGAGATGTTAACCATTTGAAATCTGATGTTTTGAAGGGAGATTTAAGCCTTTTCTTGTAGAAGGGCCAGAGTAACCTGGTATAGGACAAAGAACAGCAGACAAGTTTTGCTGATTTTTAAAAAAATATCAAGCGAGTGTTGACTATTAAAAAACACATGTTGGGACGCCTGGGCAGCACAGTTAAGCATCCGACTCTTGATTTCAGATCGGGTCATGATCTCTATGTCGTGAGATCAAGCCCTTCATCAGACTCTGCACAGGGCATGGAGAGCCTGCTTAGGATTCTCTCTCCTTCTTTCTCGGCCTCCACCCTGCACACGCTCTCTCTCAATAAAATAAAATAAAATAAAATAAAATAAAATAAAATAAAAGTACATGTTGTCCTGGATAAAACTGCATGGATTTAGGGATCTGTGGGAGTTACATCTTGGTCTACTATGCAAAGATGTCATTTGGGCATGTTGGCAAAAAACAGTTTCTGTGGTGCCCTCGCTGGTCTCTGTGGTGAGGAAATAAGTTTACTTAGGGACCTTTCATTAAACCTGAGTAGTGGGGAGTAGCCATTGGAAGAGTAAGTCATGGATCCATTTTGTTAATTTGGAGTTTTTGGAGTAAGGTTGTCAAAAGATGAAAATGGATATTTCTTCAAGTTTATATAGAGAGAGGCCTTAACTGGGCTCGGTCATGTATACCGTGTGGGTATTCTCCACATCACATCACCATCTCAAGACTATGTCCTTGGAGCAGCTTCTGGGAGCAGGAAAGGCAAGTGGAACCCACATTCCAAGGACAGGCGAGCAGGTGAGGAGCCTCTGAGTGCCCAAGTCAGTGGTCACATTTTATCTTTTTTTTTTTTAAGATTTTATTTATTTATTTGAGAGAGAGAATGAGAGACAGAGAGCTCGAGACGGAAGAGGGTCAGAGGGAGAAGCAGACTCCCTGCCGAGCAGAGAGCCTGATGCGGGACTCGATCCCGGGACTCCAGGATCATGACCTGAGCCGAAGGCAGTCGCTTAACCAACTGAGCCACCCAGGTGCCCCATGATTTTATTTATTTAAGAGAGAGAGAGAGCATGAGAAGGGGGAGGGTCAGAGGGAGAAGCAGGCTCCCCGCCGAGCAGGGAGCCCGATGCGGGACTCGATCCCGGGACTCCAGGATCATGACCTGAGCCGAAGGCAGTCGCTTAACCGACTGAGCCACCCAGGCGCCCCACATTTTATCTTTTTGATGACGTTCCCCAACACTCCTGCACTCCCCACCATCATTCCCCATGGTGTCTGCACCCTACCTGTATGCCCTTTCCCCGTATCTTCATTTTACCTTGTGCTTGTTCACTCTGTCTCTGTCTCTCTCTTGCTCTCTCACTCATACAAACACACACACACACAAACACACACAGTCACTCCCTTAACATTCCACCCTTCCTGCTATGTACCTAGACCTGAAGTAGCAATGCTTACCGCACCTTCTAATGTTGCACATTCTAAATAATATCTTTGTGGGTTGTTCAGGGATAGAAAGAGTAAAAACAGTAAAAAGGGCTCCCCTTTCTGTACCTCCAGAAGTCTGGACGTACCATGATGCTGACACATGTGAACACCTTTCTGAGATACAAATGTCTGTGTTGATGGTGTGAGTGTGACTTTATGAATATAAGTGAGCTGTGTGTGTCATAGTGTGCATGACACACTGTGTCTTATATAGTGTGTGTGTCCTTGTATATAGTGAGTTTTGGATGAGTGAGAGTTTGTTACAGAAAGTGTGTGTATATGTGTAAGTGAGCATGTGTGACTGTATTTGTGTATGAATACACATGTGCCTGGTATCTGTGTATAAGGCTGTAAAACACATGTAGACTAGAGACTGAGCACCATCAGGATTCTAATCTTGCACTGGGAAACTGGGGGCTCTGGATAGTGGAGCTGGATCAAATTGTGCGTTTGTATGAAAGAAAAACAAAAGGATTGGGGCGCCTGGGTGGCTCAGTTAAGCATCTGCCTTTGGCTCAGGTCATGATCCAGGGGTCCTGGGATAGAGCCCTACATTGGGCTCCCTGCTCAGCCAGGAGCCTGCTTCTCCCTCTCCCTCTGCCTGCCGCTCCCCCTGCTTGTGTTCCCTCTCTCGCTGTGTCTCTCTCTGTCAAATAAATAAATAAAATCTTCAAAAAAATAAAAATTAAAAAATTAAAACCACTTTGCTTTAAAAATCCTTCTAAGGCACGTTGTCTGGTTTACATTCTCAACTTACCACTTAAATGATAAAACAGAGCAGTGGTCTGAAAATTAGTTCAGGCTCACTTTTGGGAGGAACAGCTTCTCAGGGGAGTAGAGAATCCAGTGAGCACCTAAGCCTCCCTGCTGGTCCCACAAGTGTCTGACCTCAGTATTTGTTCCCTCGCTGTGAAATCCTGTCTGCCTTCACAGATCAAGGAGATAATGACTAGAAACCCATCAAACCTGTTGTTGTTTTTGGTAACCACTGGCTGGGAGAGGAAAAAAAAAAAAGTTTTTCACAAATATTCTCAGTTCCCCAAGCCTGTGCTTCCACTGTGGCCACAGGCGAAATGATAATTCTGCAGGGAGGTGAGGTCACAGAACTGCAAGCCCATATCCCACGGTCTGGATGCCTCCCTCCCTGTCCCACAAACACTGCTGGTTGTAACCAGCACACTGAGCCCACCGTCCCCGCAGCTAGAGGGAGTCAAGTGAGTATTGTCTATTTCAACCTGAGAGGCAGAGTCTGCAAGTGCAGTGAGGTATCAGGAGTCTTGGAAAGTGATTATATCAGAAAAAGAGATTCTTGGGGCGCCTGGGTGGCTCAGTCGTTAAGCGTCTGCCTTCGGCTCAGGTCATGATCCCAGAGTCCTGGGATCGAGTCCCACATCAGGCTCCCTGCTTGGCAGGAAGCCTGCTTCTCCCTCTCCCACTCCCCCTGCTTGTGTTCCCTCTCTCGCTGTATCTCTCTCTGTCAAATAAATAAAAATCTTTAAAAAAAAAAAAAAAAAAAAAAAAGAAAAAGAGATTCTTCTGGTCCAGTGCCAAGCCACATGGGAAGGAGGAATAATTCTGAGGTATGAGCTGAGTTAGTGAGGGGAGATGGGTTTCTAGACCTACATCAACCCCTGATGGCTCCTGATATGATTTCGTGTAATTCTAACTGATGGTGACTGTTGGCATTTAATGCAAGTTATAAGGACACATGACTTTAAAGTGCTTAAGGACTGTCATACTAAGATCAATCAGCCTGCCTTCCAGGAATTAGACTGCATTTTCAGGACTAGGATCAGTGTGACTGTAATACCTCCATGCTTGTAATAAGGATTAGGATAAATCCACAGGAGTCCTCTACATCTGTGCAGAAACTGTACATCCAAATGGCAATTGCTGGAATGGAAATGATTTCTCTAATTCTGGGTGTCTGAAGAGCTTATGGAGATAATAGCTGTTTCCTCCTGATTATGTCCTTGATCTATCGATTCCAGGGAGACTGTTTTCCATCTTCAAATTAAGGGGGAAGCAATTAAGAACATGGTAACATTACAAAATGGGTTTCGGATATCAACTATTAGCCCGGAAAGATCTTGTGATGTCTTCTCTGGTTTAAAACTATTTTCATGTTAACGCCAAACTCTACAATTTCTTTTTAACTCTACAATTTGAACTTGTAAAATACGCAGACTTTCAAGCTTAGAAATTATTTTGTATATGTCTTATATTTTGATTTTTCACAAATCTTATTGCTCATACTTTTTCTTAAGGGATGTTAAACATATGAGCTTAAGATTTGAGATTAGTAATATTGAGTTGCTGTTCTACACTAACTTATCACATATTGGCATTTCAAGTCTCACAATTTAGGGCACGACATTGGAATTCAGTGGTTCCCATGGTAGGTGTCATAAAAGCAAAATAATGGGTCAGTTGCCAATACGCTATAAAGCTAATAGTGGACTCTTTAAACACAATTTGTCATGGAACAGGTCCTTAGAATTTTACTATAATCCGTGAGTCTACATTTTGTGGAGGTATTTAAATATTAATTCATTATTGTAAGTGGTCAATACAATAAATCTTTAAACATAAATGAAAAATTGTTAGAAAAAAATAACTACTACTTATCTAAAATAAGATTACAAGGTATGAGAATGTCCTAATCTGCACCTGTATTTTGAAGAATACATCTAACTAGCTTTGTTAGAACAGCATTGTGTTTAAATGCATTGCCATAAAGCCAGACCAGTCAGGTGCAAATCTCCCCATTCCCACAAAAACAACTTGAACTTGACAAATCACTGAACTTTCTCTGCCTCGGTGCTCCTTATCTTTTCCATGAAAATACTAACACTGACTCTCATCAATTTATGAAGAATACAGGATGGACTACATACACGTCCTTTATAGCAATGATCTAGATTGTGTAAAAAGGGGCGCCTGGGTGGCTCAGTTGGTTAAGCGACTGCCTTCGGCTCAGGTCATGATCCTGGAGTCCCGGGATTGAGTCCCGCATCGGGCTCCCTGCTCGGCAGGGAGTCTGCTTCTCCCTCTCCCACTCCCTGTTTGTGTTCCCTCTCTCGTTTGTGTTCCCTCTCTCGTTTGTGTTCCCTCTCTCGCTGTGTCTTTCTCTGTCAAATAAATAAATAAAATCTTTAGATTGTGTAAAAAGCTCTTTTAAGTGTTACAAATTCAGCCCTTGGAAACTTGTTTAAAGCAAATATTGTAAAGAATTGTTTCCAAAGCGGAACTACAGGATGTAGAGAACATTGGATTTTAGCCAACATGATGCATGTATCTCACGCCTCGTGTTCCCATGCAGGAATCTGGCTCAGAAGAATCTCACTCTCTGGGATTTTACAGAATGACCACCAGGGATTCGGTGTTGGGAATGAGCTTTTTATTGCAAACTATAGTTGGAATTCTGGGGAATTTCTCTGTTTTTTTTTTAATCATTATCTCTTCCTTTATCTGACAGGATACAAGCTTAGGTCCACAGATTTGATTCTCAAACACCTGACTGTAGCCAAACTCTTAGTTATTTTTTCTAAAGGAATTCCTCAGACAATGGCCGCTTTTGGGTTGAAACATTCCCTTGATGATTTTGGATGCAAACTTGTTTTCTATGTTCACAGAGTGGGCAGGAATGTGGCCGTTGGAACCACCTGCCTCTTGAGTGTCTTCCAGGTGATCGTGATCAGTCCTGGGGACTCCAGGTGGGCGGGGCTTCAAATAAAAGCTCCCAAGTACCTGGGCACCACGAACATCCTCTGCAGGATCTTGACTATAATGCAAAGTATTTTGGTTCCTTTTCATGTGACTGACAAAAGGAATAGCACAAACATCATAAGGAAAGCAGATCATGACTACTGTAATGCAGTATATTACAGCAAAATCACAGAGTCACTCTATGTGCCATTCCTATTATTCCATGATGGTTTCTGCTTGGAGCTCATGGGCTGGTCCAGGTTTTCATCCTGCAAAGGCACAGGCAGTGAGTCCAATACATTCATAGAACACTGTCTCCCCGAGATCCTCCCCTGAGACCACAGCCACCCAAAGCATCTTTGTCCTGGTATGCTTCTTTCTTTTTCATGGACACTGTCCTCTATCTTCCATGTTTGTCGGTTATTAACAAACCCCGTCTGTGGCTGAGGAATGCTTTTACACTACTCGCTGCATGGTTTCCTACTGTCAGTTCCTACATTCTCATGAGCCATGACCCCAGAATGTCCACCCTCTGCGCTGCCTGGATAAGGAAACAAAATCCCCTAAACTTTTAATGAATATGTAAGTTATATGCATATTCACAATGGTTGTTTATTTATTAGCCCCTTTCAATGTATAAGCACATTTATAAAATATCTACATTACGAGAGGGATAAACAAGACAAACTGAGCTCCTGCTACTAAATAAACAACATCAATAGCATTTATAAATGAAATGTGGTGTATTCATCAGGTTAATGTATAGTAGTCCTCCTTACCCAAAGTCTCACTCTCTGCAGTGAGTTCCCTGAAGTCAACTGCAGCCCATGAGCGGACAATCCTTCCTTCTGATTTATTGTCAGAAGGTCAATAGCAGCGGAGTGCTCAATCACAAGCCTACCATATTCATCACACTTCATCTCATCACATAGGCATTTTTATCATCTCACATCATCATCATCAGAAGGGTGAGTACAACACAATAAGATATTTTGAGAGAGGGAGAGAGAGAGGGACCACATTCACACTTTTATTACAGTATATTGTTCTAATTATTTATTTTATTATTACTTATTGTTGTTAATCTCTTACCATGCCTGATTCATAAGTTAAACTTTATCATACATATGTATGTATGGAAAAAACAAAGTATGTGTAGGGTTCAGTACTATCTGCAGTTTCAAGCATCCACTCGGGGTCTTGGAACGTATCTCCTGTGGCTAAGGGGAAACAATTATACATTTATATGTATATGTTGTCAGATTAATATTTTTCCATCAAATAATATTGGATAATTGCACATTCAGGAACATTAAAATAATTCTTATTCAAATAATTGCAAACTGCTTTTTCTTTAAATTCTTTTTTATCTGATATTTATCTCACCATGCTGTTAGGAGTTAATTGGACACTTAGGACCAGGGTCCCCAACAAGAAAACAGGGGGCCAGGACAACTAAGACAAAACCGCACTGGCATCCTGTTTGACAGCTTACACAAGACCAGGATAGCATCCTGTTGAGCAGCCTCTGCAGAAGTAACTTTTGCAAAACATCCCGAAACAAAACAACCGTAAAACATTGATCACTATCACAAAGTCGAGGCAGTTAGTCACCATATGTCAGCCCAAAAGACCATCAACACATGAACAATAACCCAATAGGTAGACAGGGGCATGATCAGAGTCCTGACTGGCACACCTTAGTGGCCAATCCACAGGGGCCCACTCTCAGGATGCTCAAGATAGTTCTGCAAAAGAGCTTACAAAAACCCCTAGATTTGAACGCCAAAACGGCAACCCTCTCAGGTCCCCTCCCTCTCTGGGAGCTTCGTACTATGGCTCAATAAACTTTGCCTTGCTGCCCACCAGTCTTTAGCTGGTCTACCTCTTAATTCTTCAAAGTGGCTTGACCAAGAACCGCGGGTTCTAAGGCAATACAAATCCTGTAACACTAATTAATTTGGAAGTGGAGGTGATATGGAAATTTTTTAGCAACACAATTTATGAATATTGACCTTTCCCAACCTCCAGTAGGGATAAAAAGTCTAAACAGAATATCCATGAAAGAAATGGAAAAGTGTCTCTTACAAATAAAAGCCCTGGAATCAGAGGGTTAAATGGACATTCTAGAAGCCTGGGATAAGCAATGCTGCTTACTCATTTAAATAGCATTGGGTGGTTACCACATTTTTCCACACCTACTTTTTGCTGAATGTGCAGTAATCACCTGTGATTGCTTTTGTAATTAAGAAACATAAAAGGAGTTCAAATTAATTGTTTTTCCCTAAAAAGTAAATACACAATTTGATGTCCACTATCAAGTACTCCTCATATCCTAGTCAGAGACTAGAGGTATAAGGGTAGATAACCCTTATTGAACACACATGCAAACACATTTGCACATAAGCAACACATGTGTATACACAACATATATTCAGATACAATCATATACCCTCACATCTCACACACTCTCAAGTATTCCTCCATAACTCCCACTGAATACACCCACCCTGACCACACCCACCACCATTCACATTCATAAAACCACATTCATGCAATCAAGGTGCAATTGTGTATCTTGATAGTATGGGCATAAATGGGAAAGGAGGGTGTATTATAAGGTATTTGCTCATGAGATTAATGGAGGCTGAGAAATCCCAAAACCTGTAGTTTGTAATCCAGAGACGCCACCTGTCCGAGTCTGAATGCAAGAGAAAACCTATGTCCTGGCTCAAAGACAGGCAGAGAGGACAAATTTTCCTTTACTCAACATCTTTGTTCTATTTGGGACTTCCAGGAATTGGAGGAGGCCAACCCACACTGGGGAAGGCAATCTGCTTTAGTCTACTGATTCAAATGTTAATCTCATCCACAAACACCCTCAGAGACACACACAGAATGATGTTTAACTAAGTATGGGGGCACCCCATGCCCCAGGCAGGCTGACCAATAAAATTGACCTTCACATCATTTAACGAGACAGCTGTCTTGCCACTCAGAGAGAGAGCCATGTGGTGATGGGGTGGAGTGGGAAGAGAGGAGGCTGGGTCTGACAACTTCCTGGAATACCTGTCACATCTGAACGGCAACCTCTAGGCATCCTATTACATGAGATGATAAACCTTCCTCTTGTTTTAGTCATCACTGCCCAGGTGCTCTTTCCTCCTCAAACCTCCATCACTGTCCAGGTGCTCTTTCCTCCTCAAACCTCCATCACTGTCCAGGTGCTCCTGACCAACCCCCTCCGTGGGTTTGACCAACTTGTTGGAGCTGCTCCCAGAGCTCAGGAAAACAGTTTACTCACGAGATTAGGGGTTTACTATAAGAGGGTAGAACTCACGAACAGCCAGACGGAAGAGGGGCCCAGGGCCAGGTATGGGCAATAGGCACGGAGCTTCAATGTCCTCTCCAGGCCTGGGAAGCTGCCCGAGTCCTGGGAACATTGGGATTCTGGTGAAGCAAAGGCAAGCCCTTCCCCTACCTTGAGACAGATGGGTCCAAATGTTCAAGCACAATTCTTTGAGAGGAGGTTCGAATTACTCTTTCTGGCATCAGCAATAGGAACAGAAGTGAGGGGCGGGCTTGTGACAACAGGCAGGCCATTTAAAACACCCCAGTGCTCTTGCTTTCCTAGATCAAAGCACCATCTTCTTCCGATAGAAAGCCTTCTTCTGGCTGGAATTTTTTCTTTGTTGCACATTTCTGCAAAAGTTGATTCTGACAATGTTTGCCAGCTCATCTGTTACTTCTGGGGACAGATGGAGCCTGCAGTTTCATTCAGTCATGCCACCATTTGTTTTGTTTGCAGCAAAAAGCTTAATTGTTTCCATTTGGTCCACGGGGCTTGGGAGAGGGCTCCAGGGTGGTTAAAAAGCTGTCTCGGGGGCGCCTGGGTGGCTCAGTTGGTTAAGCGACTGCCTTCGGCTCAGGTCATGATCCTGGAGTCCCGGGATCGAGTCCCGCATTGGGCTCCCTGCTCAGCGGGGGGTCTGCTTCTCCCTCTGCCCTCTTCCCTCTGGTGCTCTCTGTCTCTCATTCTCTCTCTCAAATAAATAAATAAAATCTTTAAAAAAAAAAGCTGTCTCGGGGCTTCAGGGAGAGGCTGAGGCACAAACTCTGGCACCAGGGGGCTGTCAGAGGGGCCCCCTCAAAGGCTGCTGGTCTCCACCTAGTCGTGCTTGAGAGTGAGCCTCTCGAAGAGATACTCGCCCAGTCCAGCCTGGGGGCCGGCCAGCCTGCGGAGGTTAGTCAGGTGGTCGCCCATCTTCTTGATGAGTTTCACCTCCTCATCTAGGAAGTGGTTCTCCAGGAAGTCACAGAGCTGAGTGACAGAAGAGGAGAAGACGTTGGCCACTTATGCATCCACAGTGTGACAGATGGGGAAACGAGGCTCAAAGGGAAATTTGCCCAATTAAATGTGGATGAAGGGAGTACTTACGTGGGGGTCTGCGCGGGCAGAACCCAGGGCGTGCAGATCCAAAAGGGCCTGGTTCCGGTTCTTCTCCAGGACCACAGTGCCCCATTTCATTGGAACTCAGCTACGCCCTGTGTTTACATACTGCTGATCCAACCAGGGCAGGATGGAGTGGTTGCCCAGAGACTGCACAGCTTACAAAGAGTAAAAGATGTACTATCTGGCCATTTATAGTAAAAAATAAATGGCCATTTCTGATGCGGATTCACATTTTGTCATGTACATGGAAAGCTATAAAACTTCAGAAATATAATAACACAGAAAAATCCACTTTAGAGTAAATATTAAGCGAGGATGACACAAAATTGGTCTCAGCTGGAAGAGGAAACCTGCATTCATTCAGAGCCACAAGGTGTTGTATTGAAAAAAGGGAGACTAGAGAGCGGAGGGCTTATATTGCAATTTGATTGAAACTACAATTTTTTTTTTAAGATTTTATTTATTTATTTGACAGAGACACAGCGAGAGAGGGAACACAAGCAGGGGGAGTGGGAGAGGGAGAAGCAGGCTTCCCTAGAGCAGGGAGCCCGATGCGGGGCTGGATCCCAGGACCCTGGGATCATGACCTTAGCTGAAGGCAGACGCTTAACGACTGAGCCACCCAAGCGTCCCGAAACTACAATCTTTTATGTTAAAATATTTTCCTTGATGACATCGACATTGAAGTTACAGATTGGGGACGCTGCAGGTCTGAACATTTTTTAGAAACCCATTAATTTCACTTGCCAGGCACTCATAAGTGAAGGGAACACTATCCCCCTGGGTGGCTGCTTTGTTAGGCTCCAGGAGAAGGCTGGGTCCTAAGTACGGGGGGGAGGGGGGGGGGGGGCGCTACCATCGCAGATTTCAGACAGTTCTGGCAAATGGCATTAACGGTCTTCCCGTTAATTCATTATTTCACCCCACCGTAGGAATTACTGCGGTTGTGCTAAAGGAAATTGCCCATGAGTTCCCCAAACAGGTCATGCAGATTATGGATCCACAACTTACATATATGGAGATCCCTAGGGATTTTTTTTCTTTAGGTTGATCTTACAAAGAAGAATCAGGGGCGCCTGGGTGGCGCTGTTGGTTAAGTATCTGACTCTTGGTTTTGGTTCAGGTCGTGATCTCAGGTTTCTGAGACTGAGCCCCGCAGCAGGCTCCACACTGCATGGAGCCTGCTTATCCTTCTCCCTCCCCCTCCGCACCTCCCCTCCCCCACTGGCGCGCGCGGGCACTCTCTCTCTCTCTCTCTCTCTCCAATAAATAAAATCTTAAAAAAAGGTGTACAAAATTAGTTCACATAAGCCTTGACTTTTAAGCCTTGAGAATTTGAAATCTGAAATCCCAAATTTTAAATGTGCCCACTAGAAACACATCTCACACTGGATATTCCTCATCATTATAAATATATCCCCATCCCAGAAATTTTCTATTTTCTCCATTTGCATTTTGCCCCTCTCATCCATATGAACTACTATTTCATTTATTTCAGTAAGAATCATAAAAATAATACACGCATCTTTATTGTCCCCAAATACTAAAATTTAGATCAGTGGAAACTATTAATATACAGAGATATTTTCAAAAACCAAGACTTATAAATAGTTCTACAATGATGTAAAAACATACTCAGAATTGGAAAGACGTCCTGAACATTTCCCATGACGATGAATACTTCCCACTCTATCAATTTTTAATTAGCGTATGGTTACCTGATTTATACCAAATAAATGTTTTAAAACCATTATCTGCTGTTACCTTCTTATCTCCTTTTTATTGTTTCTCTCAATTGTTAAACCTCTTCCAGACATCTGTTTAAATTAAATTCTAGGCCCAATAACTAGATTCAAACTCAGTCTCAACAGTTCACTAGATGTTTTATACAATATTCTCATAAAATCGGAATGATGAGATTTCATGGACTAATTTGTGGTTTTATACATTGGTGTAATAACAATTTATAATATAAATATTTATAAAATAAACAGTTAAATGATATCTAATGTATGTGTTAAATTATTGTTATTTTTTTAGACCTTTTGTTTGTGGAAACATTTTTTTGTAGCGGCCGAAACCCAGGAACAAGCCATAAACTTCTTGATTTTAGAATTATCCAAGGAGTGTTTTCTTAATGTTCTAGCTCCTTGCCATTCAAGGGGTGATCCATGGACCCATAACTTTGGCATCGCTGGGCCTTGTTAAAATGTGAAATCTCAGGGCCCACCCCAGACTTCCTGAAACAGAGTCTGTAATAAGACCTCACTAGAATCTTGTGCATATTAAAATATGAAATGTGCATTTTCAACCAGCCCTGACTTCTCCCATATGAGAAATGTAGATCATCTTGTCTGTATGCATGAGTTTCACTCAGTATGGTATGTACGTATGTGTGTGTTGCTTCTTACACCTGCCACCTACCCATCTAGAGTGATGTGCCTCTTTGGTCTCTCCTTGCCCTCTGTGTAGGGGGCTGGCTTCAGAGTTCACCTGGGAAGCTCCCCAGTTGGCAAACCAACACCTGATGTGTCCTCTCTCTTTCCATTGGCGCCTGTACATCCACCCTGGGAATCAGGGCTGTGAGAAAGATGGAATGATCTAAAGTGTGTAAAACACTCAGTTCATCTCCCAACATGGACCAAGCGTTAGCAGCAAGAAGGATGGGTTAACGTCCTTAAATGAATACAGTGTTCAGGCATACTCTGGGAAAGAAATCAAATGTCACATGTATGTTTTAAATAATTATTCATGTGTAGAAATAAAAATTTTTTATTTTTTATTTATTTATTTTTTTAAAAGATTTTTATTTATTTATTTGACAGAGAGATAGAGAGCACAAGTAGGCAGAGCGGCAGGCAGAGGGAGAGGGAGAAGCAGGCTCCCCACTGAGCAGGGAGCCGGACGTGGGGCTCGATCCCAGGACCCCAGGATCATGACCTGAGCCGAAGGCAGCCGCTTAACCGACTGAGCCACCCAGGCGCCCCGAAATAAAAATTTTTTAAATACAGAAAGGGGGACAAAGGTCTTCTTTCAAATGTATTCATCCCCAGGTTGGTCCAATTGACCAGCTGGGTCATAGAAGAAAAGAATATCAAATGCTGGAAATGACAATGCAAAATCAAAATGCCTACCAGGTGGATTTTTTTTTATTTTTTATTTTTTTTATTTTTTATTATTTTTTTTTTTTTAAAGATTTTATTTATTTGAGAGAGAGAATGAGACAGAGAGAGCATGAGAGCGGGGAGGGTCAGAGGGAGAAGCAGGCTCCTCGCCGAGCAGGGAGCCCGACGCGGGACTCGATCCAGGGACTCCAGGATCATGACCTGAGCCGAAGGCAGTCGCCCAACCAACTGAGCCACCCAGGCGCCCCTATTTTTTATTTTTTTTTTAAAGATTTTTATTTATTTATTTGACAGAGAGAGACACAGTGAGAGAGGGAACACAAGCAGGGGGAGTGGGAGAGGGAGAAGCAGGCTTCCCGCAGAGCAGGGAGCCCGATGCGGGACTCGATCCCGGGACTCCAGGATCACGACCTGAGCCGAAGGCAGACGCTTAACAACTGAGCCACCCAGTCGCCCCTACCAGGTGGATCTTTAAGTCAAGATTTGCCAGTGGGTTTTTCGTAGTTCTTGTCTCTAGCTCACCTGCCTCAAAAACACTCAGGACACTAACACAGATCACAGGTTCCTGGATCAACGTAATGAGAATTTCTTTTGTGGAACCTGAATTTCCCATTTATCAAAGCCCTGCTGGTGATTGTAGGACTCACGTTTCCAACTGCTCTTGGCTTTCTCCAACATGCTGAGCAAGCCCAGGGACAGAGGAGCCTGGGGACTCACTGAGACTTGGAAGCTAATGGCTGTATCATATTGTTATTCTGCAGTCCCTGATGGGGGCTCTGGAGGTGTTATTTCTGTTTCAAAGGAACCCTCATTAAAGCAACCTGGGGAGCCCCAAGTTGAAGAACCCGCACGGGTAAAGAGTCTCTTGATTTCCCTCCATCTTTTCCTGGGTTTGGGGCCCCCGACCAGGAGGCAGCCTGGACAGTCCTATCACACTGCCTGTTAGGAATATGGCCCTGGCAAGACAGAGAAGCTCTCCTGAGACAGAATCTCACAGGGAGAAAGGGGACATCTGGTTTGCTCCCCGCCCCACCGGGAAATCCCACGCTGAAGAGAATGTGAAAGTTGAAATGACATGGTGTCACTTATGCCCAGTGGTTTTCAAGTGGAGCCAGGAGGTCATTCAGGAGGCGGGCCTTATGCCCGTCCTCACCCGGTGGAACCATGAACTTTGAATGGGCCAACCCACAAATATCTCAAGGACTATGCACGAACACACCTGCAAGTTCTTACAGTAATGGACTTTAGCAACCAGTTATGGTAAGCCAAGATTCGTTTTCTGCCATCGACACCAATCAAAATTCTTTGTAAGCAACGTATTCAAGCATTCACTTTTGTCCTTAAAAACCCCTGACTTCTGCTCCCTAGTGAGACACTCTTTGGGTTGCCACCCACATCTCTGTACCCTGCATTTCAATTCTTTGATCCCAAATAAATGCTTTTGCTTCGATATTGTCTCCTGACAATTTTAAGTTGACAAGTGTCATTTGCTCTTTTTGATTCAGGACAGAGTGTTCCCCAAAAACAGTTTCATGTAGTGTTCTCTCTGTGCTCTACCTCCAGCTTCCTAACCTTTGCTGTGCATTACAAATAACCACAAAAGGGGGCGCCTGGGTGGCTCAGTCGGTCAAGCATCAAGCATCGGACTCTTGATTTCAGCTCAGGTCATGTTCTCAGGGTTGTGGGATCAAGCCCCGCTTAGGGCTCCACACTCAGTGGGGAATCTGCTTGGAATTCTCTCTCCCTCTCCCTCTGCCCCTCCCCCTGCTCACTCTGTTCTCTCTCTCTCTCCCTAAAATAAAATCTTTAAAAAACAAACAAACAAAAACCCCCAAACCACCACAGAGGGTTTGACACTCAACTTCCACACAGGTAAGGAAACAGTTTCCACCTCCTGTGTCCCCTTTACTGTCACACGGAGTCCTTCTGACACTTTTGCCCCCCCCCCCCCCCCCCGCACCAAAAGCAAGCCTCCAACCAGCTGGGTGTCCAAGAATTCAACTCAATTCTGCCACCGTCTACCCCAAGACACATCAGGTCCCACGGGTGAGGGCTCAAGTCCCCACGAGAACCCCGCCCCACACACACACATTTTGGGCTTCTGAGCGACCAGCTATAGATCAGAGGTTCCAACAACCCCCTCTTTGAGTTTGATTAATTTGCTAGAGCAGCTCACAGAACTCAGGGAAATACTCACGTTTATCAGTCTATTAAAGGACTGAGGTGTGTCACTCTCCTGGTGTGGATGTGTTCGCCAGCCTGGAAGCTCTCCAAATGCCCTGCTACTGGGATCTTATGGAGGCTTCCTCTCGTGGGCATAATTGACCATTGGCTCCATTTCCAGCCCCTCCCCTCTCTAGAGAAGGGGGATGGGGGTGGGTCTGCGAGTTCCCAAGCTTCTGATCATGGCTTGGTCTTTCTGATGACCAGCCCCACCCAGGAGCCCACCCAGAGTTGTCTCATTAGCACAAGAGATGCTCCCAGGGCCCTTATCACTTAAGAAATTGCAGGGATTTTAGGAGCTCTGTATCAGGAACCAGGGGCAGAGACCTATATTTATATTTTTTCTATTATCTCATGCCACGTTTCAAACCAAACCCGACAAATAATATCCCTGGGGGGTAGGAACCACTTGTTATGGTATTTAAAGCTCACCAGGTGATTCTGATGTGCAGACTGAGAACCAGTCTATTTTCGCACTTATCACACTTCAACCTGCATATGAAACACCTGGAATTATTAAGAACCCCAGATACTGGTTCAGTAGGACTGGCTTGTGCCTGAGAGTCTGTATTTCTTAAAAGTTACAGATCCGGGTGCCTGGGTGTCTCAGTTGGTTAAGCGACTGCCTTCCGCTCAGGTCACGATCCCGGAGTCCTGGGATCGAGTCCCACATCGGGCTCCCGGCTCGGCGGGGAGCCTGCTTCTCCCTCTGACCCTCTCCCCTCTCATGCTGTTTCTCTCTCTCTCTCTCTCTCTCTCAAATAAATAAATAAATAAAATCTTTAAAAAAAAGTTACAGATCCTTGGATTAGACTGTATGAACCTCCTCTTTACTCAGGTAAAACTGGATGAAGAAAAAATAAATGGACCCCGAGGTAATAAGGAGGAATAAAAAAAGCCGTAATACATGTTCTGTCTCAGAGAATTTTATTAATCCTGAAAGAAAGTAATCAACCATAACACTGCAACAGTTTTTTAATAACAAAATGTAAAGGTTAAAAGAACATCCCCCATTCCCCAAGGCAAAGAGAATTCCCACTGAAACACTCCCTCAAAGTGGAAAATTCTACACCCAGGAGGGGGCACTGTTCCAGGGGTGCAGCGCTTCTCCACAATCATCTCCCAGTTACCCAAGTTTTCGTCGTCTGCCCACCCGCACAGACGAATTTCATAGCTTTCTATTATTAGGGTATAACACGGTTTCCCCATGTTGACTCAGTTTCTTAAACAATACCTGATTTACAAAGGACAACAAGTGACAACTTCATAAGCTCCATTTTAAATACAACTTAAAGGCACAAAATTTAAAGGCGGTGTCTGCCTGGTGACCCCCAGTGTCACCTCCACAGGTGCCTGACTCACAGGACACAGAAAAGAGGTGCTCCTGCCTCTTTTCCCGTCTTTTAGCTACTTCCAGTGAAGGGACACTGGATGCCCAGTCTTCTCTCCACGGGGCCACCCTCAGGCATTCTCTTCAGTGGGGGAAGAGAAGATCCTCTCACTGGGACCCTGGGACCCTGTCTTTCTGACGCCTCTAAGATGTGAGGGCTCTGACCAGCAGGTGTAGACTTCTCTGGAGGGAGACAGGAGCAGTTGAAAACCTGGAGCTCCGCCATCCCGTGCCCCATCTCATGTCCCATCCTTCCCCACTGGCCTGGAACATGCCTGGGTGGTGGAGGTTAGGGCCGGCACAAGCCTGGACAGGGCTCAGACCAGGTGAGTTGGGTGGGGCTTGGGGGTCAAAGCTGGGCATCTGGGCTGGTGTCTTCCCGGTCACTTGGGGTATCTGTTTGGATCCAAGAGAAGTGTACTGGGGAGAAGCTGAAGAGCCCGGACAGCCCCCAGACCAGGTCACCGGGAACTCAGCTTGGGGGTTTAGAAGAGGCCGAATCTTGCTTTCTTTGGAGGGTTCTGGCAAGTCTGGAGAGCGACCTGAGGAGACGTCTTACCCGGCGCCTGGATGCCGGGTTTGGCCTTCTGGCCACATCTTCCCACGATAGGCTGCGGGTGGGGCCTCGAGGCCACGGGAGGATGCTTGGCTTCTGTCTGGGCCAGTGTCTTCCTGGCAGGCTGGGGAACATCAGGGGAGACAACGTCAGGCCTGCTGGCTGTCAGCTTGGCAATGAGAGGCGGGTCCTGGCAGGAGCTTTTTAGAGCTTGGCAGGGCAAGTCCACCCCACACCTTTGGGCTGGTTCACAAGCACGCACTTCCGGGGCTTTACTGAGAGGCAGTGTAGACCGCATGTCAGGTGTCACGACTGGTGGCTGACCTGTGGGGACGGGGCCCAGGACAGATGGCTTAGTATTTGTTTGGACGGGCAGTGGCCTGGTGGGGCGCTGTGGGAGAAGGAAACTCATGTTAGACCCTCAGGACTCACAACTCAACCATCCGCCACGCAGGACTGACGCATTCAGCCCTATCACAGTAGAAACTGGAAATCAGAAGCAACGGAGGACAAAGGTAAAACAGCAGACTCAGATAATAAATAGGGGGAAGTAAGTAATACTCAGGATTTTCTCTACATCAGAAGGAAAAAAAGGAGCAACCCAATTTAAGCAGACAGCACATACAAAACTAAACGTCACAGCAAAAGACGTGCAAACAGTCATCACACATTTGCAGAGATACGCTCCTCAGAGGTGGGGGGGGGGGGGACAATTACAATACCCGTCTAGTTTTTGTTGCCTATCAGATATGACAATTAAAACTTTTCTTATGCCGTTTGTTGTTAAGATCCAGGGAGCATACAACGCGCAGAGTGTAAATGACAACCATCCTTTTGAAGGGTAATTTGGGAGTATTTACAGAATTTTGAAAGATGCCTCGTCTTGATTAAGATCACAGAAGGCATCTGATAGAACCCTTCGCCTGGGCACAGAGACGCCTCCACAAACACTTGCCGGCCAGACTTGCACAAAATAGAAAAAATACGTGCTTCAAATAAAGAAACTGGAATAGGAAAAATACGGAGTCCTAGGCGGTCCCTCCAGGCCAGCGCGGGTTTGAATGTAACCCCGCACACCCGAGCGGCACAGAATGAAGCGGAACGCAGATGGAGGCCCAGAGCAGGGAAGCAGAGACTCACCCTCAGGTGGGCACCCACGTCCGTGGGCTCCTTCCCGGAGCTCTGCTGCTTCTGTGGCCGTCTGACGGGTGGTCTCAGTGGCCGAGCCTCCCTCTTCTGCTCTCCTGGCCTGCAGAGCAAATCATGTGAACTGTCCGGACACCCCTGACCTTCCTGCCCACACAGAGACCGGGAACCAGGAACACTCCTGGGGCCCAGACCTCGCCCTTGTTTAGGGGAAAGGGGGGCTCCACTGCCCACGAATCGCTCTGACCCTGTGATTCCGCACCTCTGTCTTGGTTCCCTCCTGCTGTCCGTCCTGTGGAAGGACCCTGGGATCTGTAAGTCCTGAGGCCTCTTGGGTTCCAAGTTTTCATTCTTACTGGAGCCCAAGCGCTGGGGGGCAAGGCCCCACGCCCAGCACTTCACGGGGCACCTCCTGCTGCTGGCCAGGTGCCCGAAGGCCCCACAGTTCTTGCACTTCACCTGCGGACGGAGGGAGAGAGTGCTCAGTGAGACAGCAGAAATCAGGGGCGGCTTTCAGAGGTTCATGTCAGGACAGATATTTGGAGTTGGATATTCGTTTGGGGGAGAGGACACAGACCCAGCACCCATGTTCCTGGAACACTCAAGCTCCCACTTACCCTGGTATACGCCTCTTCTGGGGAGGGATTCCTTTGCCCCACTGGTCCCCTCTGTAGCTTCTTCATGTTCTGAGCGATAGGGGGTCTTGGGGGCCGCTGGTATATGCAATCCCCTGCCAGACCCTCGGGCTTCTGGTCTTTCTCCCTCAGGGACGGATTGTTGGATTCTCTACTCACAAGAAAAGGACCAAAAAGAAAAAAAAAAAAATCATGTAGACACAGAGACAGAAGTCCCTCATACCCCTGCTTCTCTGCCTGGATTGGATGGGGGGCTCACTGATCACTAAGTACACCCACAGTGATGTGGTCTCTCATGAACTGATGTCCCATTCTGCGCCATTCTGTGACGTTTTTCCATCATTACTTACTCCCAGGATCGGACACTGCCTGAGAAAAGGCCACTTGGTCTATAAATGGTGAAATTAGATTTGCAACCTGAACGCCTGTCCAGGTCCTCCCTGAAAACATCAGTGTAACACAGGCCGGCGACCTGGGTTTTCGTCCAGCCGCTCCCTCCAAGCTTAAAGCCTTGTCCCGTATTTATCAAAACCAATAAGCTGGGGCGCCTGGGTGGCTCAGTTGGTTAAGCGACTGCCTTCGGATCAGGTCATGATCCTGGAGTCCCGGGATCGAGTCCCGCATCGGGCTCCCTGCTCGGCGGGGAGTCTGCTTCTCCCTCTGACCCTCCCCACTCTCATGTGCTCTCTCTCATTCTCTCTCTCTCTCAAATAAATAAATTAAATCTTTATTAAAAAAAAAAGAAAGATGGGGCGCCTGGGTGGCTCAGTCGGTTAAGCGACTGCCTTCGGCTCAGGTCATGATCCTGGAGTCCCCAGATCGGGTCCCACATCGGGCTCCCTGCTCGGCAGGGGGTCTGCTTCTCCCTCTGACCCTCCTCCCTCTCGTGCTGTCTCTCATTCTCTCTCTCTCTCAAATAAATAAATAAAATCTTTAAAACAAACAAACAAACAAAAACCAATAAGCAGGCCAACAACTAGTGATTCTTTCCCTACCGTTTTCCAGAAAACTCAGTTTCCACAGATCAACATCTCGCCGAGAAAACCTGCCACTTCCTCTGACAAAGGTTTGCAGGGATTTGATGCGGTGCTAAGGAACACCCGTGACACTTCATACGGGACCCCCGTCACCATGACAACAAGCGCGTTTTGCAGCAGGGGCACAAAGCCGCACGGGGACCCGCAACCTGAGGTTGCCGTGTCAGCTCACGAGGACGGGCGAAGCTCGCAAAGAAAAGCCCGGGTGACGGCGAGGGTCACGCAGGGCAGAAGCCTCCCGGCAGGTGGGCGCCCAAGTGCGCAGCCCACACCCGCGCCCCATAGGGAGGCCCCGCCCCCAGGTCCCGCCCCCGCCCCTCCGCGACGTTCGTCCCACCTCTCCTCTTGGTCTTCGTGTCTCCGCACAGCTGTGGGAGGCCGGGCCCCTGAAGGCTGACGTGTCCTGCTGGAGACACAGCGCGCACTAGGGTCCTCTCCCGGCATCAGGGGAAACCGCAGCATTACCTCCAGGGCGGCAACGACGACCCATTTCTCTGTCATCAAGTCAAGCTGACGGAGAGGAGAGAGGATCGAGATACAGTCAGAGGTCTGCACACGGCAGGAAGCCTTAGGTCGTGGAAGATCATAAACAGACTCCCAGGGATGCCTGGGTGGCTCAGTCGGTTAAGCGGCTGCCTTCGGCCCAGGTCATGAGCCCAGGGTCCTGGATCGAGTCCCACATCGGGCTCCTTGCTCAGCAGGGAACCTGCTTCTCCCTCTCTCTCCCTCTCCTTGTGCTCTCTCTGTCAAATAAATAAAATCTTAAAAAAAAAAATTAAAAAAAATAAACAGACTCCCAATTCTTCGTGCGCTCTTTTTTTTTTTTTTTTAAGATTTTATTTATTTATTTGAGAGAGAGAGAATGAGAGACAGAGAGCATGAGAGGGAGGAGGGTCAGAGGGAGAAGCAGACTCCCTGCCGAGCAGGGAGCCCGATGCGGGACTCGATCCCGGGACTCCAGGATCATGACCCGAGCCGAAGGCAGTCGCTTAACCAACTGAGCCACCCAGGCGCCCTTCGTGCGCTCTTGAACGCGGCGCTAATCAGAGAGCAAAGGCTCTTCATCCGGTTCAACAGTGAGTTTGCCGACGGCCTGCACGAGGGGGAGCTGTGGGTATAGGGAACGCCGGTGGTCCCCGGGTGGGAACCAAGGCCGCCACAGTCGCCTCTGCTTGCCATCTGATCACTGCACGTCCCTGTAATTGGCCAGCGCCCAAATATCCACGTTGCTGATCATGGGCTTTCACCCCGGGGCATGGTCATGGGAGGAGAAGCTGCCTCAGCACTAGACGGGGAGGCCACCTCCTTCCTCCTCATGTCGCCTGCCCAACCTCTCCCACACTTACGTCTCTCTGTGGAATCCCAAGCTGCTTTAAGAATTCTTTCCCCTGTTCCATCGAGAGCCTGGTGGGGTCCATCGGGGTTGGTCCGTCCCAGGGACTCTGTTGCCCTGTGGGGGACAGAAAATGAAACCACTGAATTCTGCGCATCCCTGGACTCCCCAATGCACAAGGCGGCCTGCTCCCACCTCTCTGCCCGCCGCCGTCTCCCCTTTTACCTTTTGTTCAAACTACACCTACGTAATCTTCTACTAGTAACACAGTACCAATTTGAATGAGAAATAAGGCAATGGATTTTTAAAAAATTTCTCCACTAGACTTAACATGTTTTATATATATGTGAAATGCAGATTCCATATTTAGGGACCTTATACTGTACCATAAAACACTTGGAAAAAGTGATCATATAATTGGGTTCAAAAAGAAAATTCAATATATTAGAAAACTGGATATCTTACACTCTATAGTTCCCCTTTGTCATAATTAAACAAAAGTAAATATAACTACACTATTTAACTTCTTTATAAGATTAGGTATGGTCAAACTATTCACTACATTTCCAGAAATTCTGAAATCAAATTCCTTAAAATCAAAAATGAAATTCAAATGGAAATTATAGAGAAGGAAATAAAAGATCAAGCACTTTATGCCAAAACTTAGGAGCAGGGCAAAACCTGGTTCAGGGGGAAATTCCTTAGTCTAAATGGCCATATTATATACAAATATAAAATTTATAGGAAGTGTTCATCTTAAGATCTTGTAGTGGGGGGCGCCTGGGTGGCTCAGTCCCTAAGCAGCTGCCTTCGGCTCAGGTCATGATCCCAGGATCCTGGGATCGAGCCCCACATCGGGCTCCCTGCTCAGCAGGGAGTCTGCTTCTCCCTCTCCCACTCCCCCTGCTTGTGTTCCCTCTCTCGCTGTGTCTCTCTGTCAAATAAATAAATAAAATCTTTAAAAAAAAAATATTGTAGTGGGGGGGGAAAAGAAACTGAAGCAGAAAAACAAAAGATTACAAGAGGGGGGCGCCAGGGTGGCTCAGTCATTTAAGCCTCTGCCTTTGGCTCAGTTCATGATCCCAGCCAGGGTCCTGGGATGGAACACTGGTGGGTCGGGCTCCCTGCTCAGCAGGGAGCCTGCTTATCCCTCTCCCCACACCCCACTCATGTGCTCTCTATCTCTCTCAAACAAATAAATGAAATCTTTAAAAAAAAAAAAAAAGACGAAAAAAAATGAAATTAGTTAATCAAAAACTAAATGGGATTAGGAGTACCTGGCTGGCTCAGTTCGTAGAGCATGCAACTCTTGATCTCAGGGTGGTGAATTCAAGCCCCACATTGGGGCAGAGTTTACATACATACATACATACATAAATGGGATCTAATGGGAAAATAGAGTATAATAGGAAAATACATTATTTCTTTGAAAACAGCAATAGAACACATTACCACAGACTGTCATAAAAGGATAGTAAAATTTATCATAATAGATTATATTAGAAGAAATGCCGTATGTAATCTTGAGGCAAACATATTTGAAAATCCAGTGTAAAGTACAATTTCCTCTTCAAATTTTTTTTTTTTTAAGTAAACTCTGCACCCAGTGTGGGGTTGGAACTCTCCACCTCGAGATGAAGAGCCACATACTCCAGCGACTGAGTCAGCCAGGCGCCCCTCCTTCAAACTTCAGCCAGGCGCCCCTCCTTCAAACTTCAAACTCAAAATTGAGTAGCGCGAAGCATTTCCCAAGGACAAATTAAGGTAGGATAATTCTTGCCTCTCCGTTGGACTGGGAGCTGCTCTGTTTCATTTATGGCTTCATGATCAGGGCTCTGAATTTCAACCAGCTCCAAACAAGTTCTCATGAACACACTGGCATAAAAGATAAATTAATATAAGTCACTTACACTTTTTTAAAAGCCCTGGGTCTGGGTGATCATTCTCTGCAATGATCTAAAAGGTAACACTTGTCTAAAAATTAACATTTTTGAAATAGTTTTTGAATCAGGATCTGCCCGAAGAAATTCTATTAAACGATTAATGAATCTTTAACACCTAAAATGGCCCCCTCTCCCTATTTTCTTCTATTTCTGTGAGGGGTACACAGAGGCCCCAAATAGTCGTGGAAACTAACCTGTGGTTTTGTGTCTGTTGGTGGCCACTCAGATATGTAGATCCTGGGCCAACTCCACTGGAGACAGAGGACTTTCTGGGATGACTGAGAAGGCCAGGTCTTCTGCTGGGCTTTTATACAGCTTGGAATCCCCAGGAAATCCCTTCCCACTAATGCAATCAGCCTAATCTAATCTTGTGTGAGCTCATCTTTGTGTGTGAGCTAATCTTTGCCTGCCTGCCCAGGATTGGAAAGGATATTTGCTTTATTGGAAGAAATGTTTTATTGTTTACATCCTCAGCACTTTCATTGTATCTCATGTGTATGTATCTGAAACAATACACTATAATTTGGTTTTTGCCATTCCCAGGGATTTTTAAAAGATACACATATAACTATATATTTTCTAACACTATACACAATGCTAAAAATGTTTATGCACATGTTGCCGGTGGGAGAGGTTGCGCATGCGTCGGGGCACGGGCTATGTGGGAAATCTCTGAACCTCTGCTCAATATTGTTGTGAGCCAGAAACTGCCCCAAAGAATAAAATCTATTTTTATTTATTTGTATTTATTTTAAAGATTTTGTTTATTTATTTGACAGAGAGAGACACAGCGAGAGAGGGAACCCAAGCAGGGGGAGTGGGAGAGGGAGAAGCAGGCTCCCCACTGAGCAGGGAGCCTAATGTGGGGCTCAATCCCAGGACTCCGGGATCATGACCTGAGCTGAAGGCAGAGGCTTAACGACTGAGTCACCCAGGTGCCCCTAAAATCTATTTTTAAAAAATATTTACGACTATGCCAACATACTGGCTGATTCATTCTACATCTTGCTACGGACGGGGTAACTTAGTCTCCCCAAGCCAAGGAGCTCATTGGCAACCAGGGCTTTGAAAACCGAGGTGAAGGGCGCCTGGGTGGCTCAGTTGGTTGAGCGACTGCCTTCGGCTCAGGTCATGATCCTGGAGTCCCGGGATCGAGTCCCCCATCAGGCTCCCTGCTCAGCGGGGAGTCTGCTTCTCCCTCTGACCCTCCTCCCTCTCATGCTCTCTGTCTCTCATTCTCTCTCTCTCAAATAAATAAATAAAATCTTTAAAAAAAAAAAAAAGAAAAGAAAACCGAGGTGAAGAATGGTTCTGTTTATCCACAGAATTAGAGCCCACTTCAGCTGCTGAGAATGCCAGCAGGGCCAGGGTCAGGGCCAGATTCTGTCATAGCGCAGGCAGGATGCTGCTCTTCAACCCCTAGGAGACCTGGAAGCCAGGAGGCATCCCAGGCCTGGGCAGGGAGGGAGATGCTCTGCCATGGAGAAGGATCCCAGGAGGATTTCAGTATGAGGATGGAGTGGATGAAGAAGGAGATAGGTAGAGCTCAGGAGAGTTCTCAGGGAGGGTGTTCCCTGGGTGGGGTCTGCATTCAGGTGGGTTTCTCCACCCACATGCTTCCTGACTCTCTCCTAGGACTGGGGAGAGGGAATGTTTTGCACTTGGGAGTCCTTCTGCCGGTGGGTGGGGGGGTGGCATGGAGAAAGGGTATATTGATGACTGCATTTCTCAAAACTCAGGTGTGATTTCTAAGATAATCTCATCTGAAGACAAAGCTCAGAGAATTTAGGAGGAGAAAGAGAAGGGGTAGGAGGAGGGAATGACTGGCTTTTGGGTAAATGTCCCATCCTGGACATAGAATACTGTGTTCTCTCTTCCTCTACAAACACTGTGTTTTTAGGCCTTGAAAACCTTTACTTCTCTACCTCTGATGTTCCTGCCTAATGAGTTTTTAAAACCACTTTATTCCTTTGATTTTCATTCAAGTGAAGGTCAATTCACTCAAAAAATAAAAATAGATGATTTTTGTGGTTTTATGCATTCTAATGTGAAAAGCATTTAGAATGGTTCCCAGTAAATGGTAAATGGTAAAATTCTTTGTTTTTGCTCTTCTCAAAACCACTTTAAACCCTATTATTTCTCTAAAATTTCTTGATTACAAAGTCAATCGTTAAGTCCTTCCTCAGTCTCTTAATTCCCTGTCACTCAGGGTATGAACCATAGATTGGCAATATTGGAATAATCGGAAATCTTCTGAAAATGGAGAATCTTGGGTCCCACCCAGCATCTTCTACATACATGTCTGCCATTTAACAAAATCTCCAGGTAATTATTTTGTACATGAAAATTTAAAAAGTACATTTCCGAATCACCCTGCTCTCTCCTGAGAAATAGACAACAATTACTCTGTACGATTAAAAAAAATAGCTCTTAGATACACATGTAGGTGGGCAATGAATAGGTAGATAATCTGTGTTGCTTCCATGCCTGTATGGTTTTTTGATCTCCAAAAGTATCGTACTGACAGTTTAACGAATCTCATGTTACCTTCTTTCCATCGGTATCTAAGACTGAATTAAATAATGTTATTTTCCAAAAAAAGTGATTTTTTTTATTAATTAATCAGATCGCTTGTGTCAACTGAAATGGTTCGTACAACCCTCTCCTTTTGTCTTGGGACACATTAAGTAGTCTTCTCTTGCGTCAGTGCCAAAAGTGTTTTCATTTCAGGAAATGTTGCCCTTCAGATTTTTGTGTCTATATGAAATGGAAAGTGGAAATGCCTGGACTCCGTTTAACCTTAAGCTGAGGTGGAAACACTGTGTCCGGATTTCATCCTTGAGCGCTCTGCTATGCATAGATAGATCTGGAGTTTGGGACAGAAGCCTTATCTCTGTTCTCATCGAAACTTCACCCTGCTCACACTGCTTCTTAGAAGGACGATTTTGTAATGTGTCCTGAGATTCCCCGCCTCGGTTGTCTCCTCACTGCAGCATAATTGATTGTAAAGTGGGAAAAGGAAAATTCTGGCAGCTGACAGGAGAATTGTCTTACTCGACTATTCTCCATTTTACCCAAATTCTGGTTTCTTCAAGAAGCCATTCCTCTATAGGCAGTTGGGAAACAGAAGGAGGTGCTCCACCCCACACAGGATCCATCAGGCACAGAGTCCAGCTTCAACTCAGCCATGGGCACAAGTCTCCTCAGAAAAAAAAACATAGCAGTTTTCTGTCGTGAGAAGCACATACCTTTGGGTAGAGATACACTAACAGTGCAGACTGGAAACGAAAGTCTCAGGCTTGCATCACAGAGGGATGGAACCATCATGAAGGAGTCTCAAGTATGGAGGCTGGAGCAAAAAAGAAGTGGACGCTCCCCTCACCCATCCTGGACCCACTTGACTCCTCCTCCTTCTCCAGTCTTGAAGACTCTCCACCTCCCATCTTGTCATATCGTGCATAATATTTTATATTGACTCTATTTATTCCGCATGCAACCCATGACATCACGGGGGTCTACCTTCACTCCATGGAAATCTTGCTTTATGATCTCGTCCTTTCCACAACCTTCAAGTTCAGAAGATTCACCGAGAGTTTTTTGACAATTCTCAGGGATCAACACTCTCATGATTTTCTCTGTTCCCACCTTACAGTTCCCCACAAAACCCATCTTTGCCTTATATCCACGCAGACATAGCCCTCAGCCCCCAGCATCGTCAACCCGAAACAATCCACGTGAAGACAAAATGAGTTAGTTAGCCACGGGGCCTTTATTAAAGACTCTGAAAGTGCGATGGTGGGCGAGGAATGCGGTCACTCCCAGCAGCAAGTTGTGTGATGAGTTCTCACAGAAGTTGTTTCATTCCCAAGGGCCTCCTCACTGCTCTGCCATGAGAGTCCTTCGTTCTTCTCCCCCAACTACCCAGTGCCCTCACTCACGGCCTCCTCTCCTCTATACCGGACACTCTCTTGCCCCGTCATTTTGCACTGGTCTTCCGTTTTTATTTATTTATTTACTTACTTACTTACTTAGTTATTTTTTTTTTAAGATTTTATTTATTTGTCAGAGAGAGAACAAGCAGGGGGAGAGGCAGGCAGAGGGAGAAGCAGACTCCCCACTGAGCAAGGAGCCCGATGTGGGACTTGATCCCAGGATCCTGGGATCATGACCTGAGCTGAAGACAAGACGCTTAACTGACTGAGCCACCCAGGCGTCCCTGGTCTTCCATTTTTAGAGAACAATATTCTCCCAAGGTTTTTCTGCAAACTGCTCACTAAATTCTTCCTGACTTAAGGAATGAGTGTGTTTTTTGCATTATTCAAACACTTAAGACAGCGATTTTTTTTAAAGATTTTATTTATTTATTTGAGAGAGAGGATGAGATAGAGCGAGCATGAGAGGGGGGAGGGTCAGAGGGAGAAGCAGACTCCCTGCTGAGCAGGGAGCCCGATGCGGGACTCGATCCCAGGACTCCAGGATCATGACCCGAGCCGAAGGCAGTCGCTTAACCAACTGAGCCACCCAGGCACCCAACAGCGATTTTTATAAGTTACTATATATATATATATATATATATATATATATATATATATATATACATATATACATATATATACACATCTATATATTTCAATATATACATCTACATATATGTATTTTTTGCTCATATATGTAACTTCTTACAACCTCTGGTAAGTATGAAGAATGTGAAGGGTCTTCGATTTTACCCTGCATGCAAACTAACAGCTTAAGATCCCACTGAGTCATGGTGCTACCAGGAAGACTCTGACTCTCCTGGGTGAGAAACAAGGACTTTATTACTCACAGCACAGCAGGAAACACGAACGTCATTTTCCCAGGAGTTCCTCTGTCCCTCAGGGCCCATGGGCCATGCAGAAAGGCTCAGGCAGATCCTGCACAAGCAGTTTGTTTAAGTCACATCTGAGGAAACATCAGTATTTGAAAGGGAGCACCTAAGGCCACCTGCATACTCTTAACTTTTTTTTTTTTAAGAGCGAGAGAGAGAGGTGGGGGAGGGGCAGAGGGCGAGTGAGAGAGAGAATCTTAAGCAGGCTCCATGCCTAGACAGAGTCCAGTGCAGGGCTCGATCGCACAACCCTGAGATCACACCCTGAGTGGAAATCCCGAGTTGGATGCTTAACTGACTGAGCCACCCAGGAGCCCCATACACTTAACTTTTGAGGGAGGCTTTATATATATTTTCCTGCACAGCAAATAAATCTGCTCCTTGCCCCCAAAAGAGATACTGTATTTTCCAAGTTTATGTGCTATATGGTCTAGAATGAAAGCCGTCATTGCCTCCTCCAAGAAGATATCACAAGTATGAGAAACCCAGAGAGCTTTTCAACAATGCCCACTCCTCATTTCTACACTCTCTTGGCTTCCGGTTAACTTTCCCATGAGTACAACATCCCATTGGTCACTTTGACTAATCTCACTGACAGGGGCTGAGATTAAATCCATTCCATGTTTTTCATGCAGTCTTTAAAGCATGATCCATCCACTGATGTCCCTCAGGATTCTGGACACCTTCAGCCTTACAAATTCTGTAAAAAAAAAAATCAGGGTTTAACTTTGAAGGCCAGATAACTATCCTAAATTTTACATTTTGATGTTTAAAATTAAATCCACATACAGCGTGATATATTAGTGATTGCATCTACTCCGCATATGCTAGAAAGGAGGGCATCCAGGACACATGCAACATCAGACTGCCAGCACTCCAACTTTTCACTTTGTGCCTTAACCTAGAGTAGCAACACTCACATCACTTTTTATTCATTGTACATCATGATATCCTTGTGAGTGGTTGCAAAGTGGGAAGTATAAAAGGTGGATTCATAAAGGGGCATGAATTACTACCATTCTTCCATATGTGAATATGATGGCTAGATACACAGGCTGTGTGAATGTCATTTTTGAGTGTTGATGGGACTGTGTGAGTCTGGGTGAGTGTGTGCCATAGTAAGTGTGTATGATTCTAGCAGAGAGTTTGTACGTGTGGCTGGGTGTGAGTTTGTGATAGAATATGTATGTATATGAGTATGTGACAAATGTGTACATGTGATTTATATGGCGTTGTGTGCATGTGTTTGTATGTGTGTGCTTTTGTGTGTGTGCTCACAGGCATGTGTGGTAGAGGTTGCCCACTCCTCTGCACCGTTATGGCTCTCATCCCAGGCTGGGAAATTGAGAGGCATTGGATAGTGGACCTGGATAAAATGTAGATTTGTTTGTACGAAAAACCAAAGGGTTCATTTGAAGTCCTATTTTATATTTCTTCAGGTATTACAAAAGCAACCAGTGCTCATTCCTGAAAATTCATCAAAAAGTAAGTGTGGAAGACTGTGGTGACCATCCAGTGCACTTGAACTGTGTACTCAGCATTTGCTTATTTCATAGAAAAGGAGCCATCTGGTGCTTAATCTAGACTTCCACATTAATTGGTGTTGAGTGCTTGTCTTTGGGTTCCACCTTTCACTTTGAAAATCCTCAGGTACCAACTTTTCGCTTATAACGTAATGACAGTTCACTTCAGTGGTCTGACGATTTAGGAAGAAATCACTTTTGGGTGGAAGAACTTGTTAGCAAAGCAGATCCAGGGAGACACACCTACTCACTGCCAGTCCCTCGGAGCCGTCAGACCTCTGAAATTTTCCGCTCCCCTCCATGTGAGAGCTGTCTGCCTTCAGAAATAGAAAACAGTCTCTACCAGTCATTTCAACCATCCCTTTGTAGCGATTAACTAGAGACTTATAACTGGTTTTGGTAATTACCAGCTTCAAAAAAAAAGTTCTTCGTAAATGTTCTCAGGTCCCCAGCCAGCACTGTCATTGCCTGGAAAGGTGAAATGATCATTGTTCTTCTGAGGGATGGTGAGGTCACAATCACTGCTCCATATCACAGGGTCCAGGGCTGCCTCCCCCCACAGGCACTAGCTCTTGTGACCATGTACTGTGAGCTCTATTTGATGATCCCAGTTGGTGGGTGGTGAGCATCTCTGCCTTGATCAGTGGATGTTTCCCAACTGCCTGTCCCTTTGTTCTCATGAACTGTGACTCCAGAGCATCCAGGTTCTACCTAGCCCGGATGAGGAACACATCACCCACTAAACTCATGACAAATATGTAAATTGTATGCTTTGGTACAGTGTATGGTTATTTATTCATTCAGCCCCCAAATTGCAAGCATAATTATGTAACAATCACACCACAAGAGAGAGGTCAGCAAGCCAGAATGAGCTTCTTACTCATAAGAAACAATAAATAGTAATAGTAAATGTAAATGAAACATTATGGGATTGTTATGAAAATACTTATATAATTGAAATTTTATTCACACTTCTAGTGAAGTAATTTGGAATCTGTGCAATTAAAAAATTGTTCCTGAAACAATCCAGAGATTGTGAGGAGATCTTTGAGTGTGTAACTTTTAATGTGACAAATTAAATATATCCAGAAATTGACTAAGCTTCGAATTTTTGGAAAAGATTCAAGAGAAGTTAACATGTGAGATGGCCATTCAAGAAAGTGAAGAAGAAAATGTTCTTGGGGCGCCTGGGTGGCTCAGTTGGTTAAGCATCTGCCTTCAGCTCAGGTCATGATCCTGGGGTCCTGGGATCGAACCCCACATTGGGCTCCCTGCTGAGCGGGCAGCCTGCTTCTCCCTCTCCCTCTGCTGTTCCCCCTGCTTGTGCTCTCTCGCACTTTCTGTCAAATAAATACAGATAACACTGTACCACTTTACAGATAGTGAAGGTGCCTCAGGACAGAATATTTACAATTCCCCCCTCCCATTCCTTACAATATTGCTGTCATTTATTTTGCTTATCCATAAGCTGTAATCACCCAGTACCTTGTTGCTATATTGAGTTTGAACAGTTATCTATTACATCAGTTAAGAATAAGAAAAAAATAAAAATAAAAATAAATAAAATCTTTTTAAAAAGAAAAGAACATGTTCTCAAGTAGCATGGGGTGAAGGTGGAGTGCAAATTCAGGTTCAGTTAGGAACATTTTGTAGGTCACAACCTTAGAGAGATAGTAGTTTTAAAAATATGATTACATGGAGGGATATTAGCATATTTAAAACATTTTAATGTAGAAATAGACAAAGGACCTGGGTTAGGACAAAGGAGAGCACAAAAACTTATTTTCACTGATTAAAAAAAAATTAGATGAGTGGTGACAATTAAAAAAAAAAACGCATCAGGCAACCAACTATGGGAGAAGATATTTGCAAATGATATACCTAATAAGGAGTTAATACCCAAAATATATAAGAACTCACACAACTCAACCAAAAAAAAAAATTCTGATTTAAAAATGCACAGAGGGGGACGCCTGGGTGGCTCAGTCGTTAAGCATCTGACTTCGGCTCAGGTCATGATCCCAGGGGCCTGGGATCGAGCCCCGCATCGGGCTCCCTTCTCGGCGGAGAGACTGCTTCTCCCTCTCCCACTCCCCCTGCTTGTGTTCCCTCTCTTGCTGTCTCTCTCTCTGTCAAATAAATAAATAAAATCTTTAAAAATAAATAAATAAAAATAAAAATGCACAGAGGACCTGAATAGACATTTTTCTAAAAATGACATACAGATGGCCAACAGACACATGAAAAGATGTTCATCATCACTTACCATCAGGGAAATGCAAATCAAAACCACAATGAGATATCGCCTCACACCATTCAGAATGGCTAGTATCAAAAATATAAGAAAGAACAAGTGTTGGCAAGGAGGTAGAGAAAAGGGAACCCTTGTGCACCATTGGTAGAAATGTCAATTGGTGCAGCCACTCTGGAAAACAGTATGGAGATTCCTCAAAATATTAAAAATAGAAACATGATACAACCCAGCAATTCTACCTTTGAGTATTTACCCAAGGAAAATGAAGACACTAATTAAAAAAGATACACCCATGCCTATGTCCACTGATAGGCAAATAGATAAAGATGTGATAATACAGGGGCGCCTGGGTGGCTCAGTCAGCATCTGCCTTCGGCTCAGGTCATGATCCCAGGGTCCTGGGATAGAGCCCTGCATCAGGCTCCTTGCTCTGCAGGAAGCCCGCTTCTCCCTCTCCTCCCTGCTTGCACTCTCACTGTCCCTCCTTCTCTCTCAAATAAATAAAATCTTTAAAAAAAAAGATGTGATATACATACATGATGGAATATTACTCAACCATAACAAAGAATAAAATCATGTCATTTGTGACAACAGGAATAGACCTAGAGGGCATTATGCTATGTGAAATAAGTCAGAGAGAGAAAGACAAATACCATATGATTTCACTTATTTGCAGAATCTAAAAAACAAAACCAATGAACAAACAACAACAAAAAAGAAACAGACTCACAAATATAGAGAATGAACTAGTGGTTGCCAGTGGGGGTGAGGGTAAAGGGATAGGTGAAACAGATGAAGGAGACTAAGAGGTACACACTTCCAGTTATAAAATAAGTCACAAGGATGAAAAGTATGGCATAGGGAATATAGTCAATAACATTGTTAATAACTTTGTGTGGTGACAGATGGTAACTATACCTATCATGGTGAGCATATCCTAATGTACATAGTTGTCAAATCACTATGTTTTACACCTGAAACTAATATAATATTATGTGTCAACTCTACTTCAATAAAAAAATTTTTAGAAATTTTAAGAACACATGCCATCTGGGATAAAATCCCATGAATTTTTGGAAGGTAGATTTTTCTTTAAAGTGTGAAGGTACCAGTCGGCCACATTGGAATGAGGAGATTTGGGGGGAGCACTCTCAAATCTCTAAAGTGAGGAAGTAAGTGGAGCCTTCTACTTTATTGAAATTCACTTCAGTGGATAAAGAAAATGTGGTATATATACACAATGGAATATTATCCAGCCATACAAAATAAGGAAATCCTGCCATTTGCAACAACATGGATGAATCTTCAGGACATTCTACTAAGTGAGACAAGTCAGAGAGAGAAAGACAAATAAATACATGATATATATATATGATATTGCTTACATGTGGAATCTAAATAAAACCAAACTTCCAGAGAGTTGAATGGTCATTGTCAGGGATGGGTGGCAGGTGAAATGGGGAGATGTTTGTCAAAGGATACAACCTTCCAGTTACAAGATGAACAAGTTCTTGGGTTCTAATGTATAGCAAGTATAGTAAGTATAAGATGGATCCACATGGATGGATCTCATCCCAGATTTCTTGACAGGTGGGTGACTTGTGAGAACAGATCCAGTATAGATCTATTCTTGGATAGGTGAATGGACATCAGCCTTGCAGGATGTTGTAGAAAAGACACCATTCAAATAAAATATGTTTTACTCTCAATGAAGAGTAAAAAGACAACTCAAAAAGAAGAAAAAAAGACATAGGACCTATGGAAACATTTCACAGTAAAAGAAATGCAAATGGGCATTTCACATATAAAGAGAGGTCTTCAACGGAGGTCAGAGAAAAGTAAATTAAAAAATATCATGTTTGTTGTGTGACCACCAGCTTGTTAAGTTAAAAGGTTGCTGGGGCACCTGGGGGGCTCTGTTGGTTAAGTGTCTGACTCTTGATTTTGGCTGAGGTCTTGATCTCAGGGTCATGAGGTCTAGCCCCACATTGGGCTCCATGCTGGGTATGGAGCCTACTTATAAATAGATAGATAGATAGATAGATAGATAGATAGATAGATAGATAGATGATAGATAAAAGTTTGCTGATATGGTCTTTCTGAGATTAGTAGAAACACACCACTTCATACATGAATGTAGGGAATATCAATGATCAGTGATTTTGAGAGACAATTAGGGATTCTTTATCAAGAGTTGAAAGATACATATTCTTGCATATGATTCTACCCGCTGGAAGACATTTGAACATGTACTCAGAAATGCCTCCACGGCTGTTACTGGTGGGCATGCAAATAATAGCACAAAAACAAAGAAAAATACATATAAATCAGGGATCCCTTTGATTATCCTAGACTTTGAAGATAATCCCCTTACACGGGTGCCTGGGTGGCTCAGTCTGTTAAGTGTCTGCCCTCGGCTCAGGTCATGATCATGGAGTCCTGGGATCGAGTCCTGCATTGGGCTCCCTGCTCAGAGGAGAGCCTGCTTCTCCCTCTACCCCTTGCCCCGCTTGTGCTCTCTCTCTCAAATAAATAAATAAAATCTTAAAAAAGAAAGATAATCCCCTTACATGAGGGACATGGAAGTAAAGCAAATCAGGAGGCCTGTGAAGGGCAACAGAACAGGGCAAAAGAAGGGGAAACACCCTCAGAGTCACAAGGTTCTGTCATTTCCTTCCTTGTTGCTTCTCTGGAAGTCTCCGGGGAATCTTCTGGAGTCAAATCATCCTCTTCACCTCTTCTTGCTTACAGAAGAAACCATGTTAAGTGTCTGGACCTGCCCCAGCTTCCTGTCCCTATCTGGGCACTGGGAAGCAAGGGCACAGTCCTTACTCATTTTATGGGGTGAGAGAGGCACTGAAGGTTCTATGAACTTTGTCAAGGATTCTTCTTCCCTCATGTCAGATCCAGCCCCCAATTCCAGGCAGCTCCCCATGGTTTCTTGAGGTACAATGAAGAGATGATGTACTTCCATTTAGACTCTTTTGCTATTCTGCCCGATGTATGCAGTTTCAAGACTTCCCTATACATCTCCACCCAGATGACCCTCCAGGACTACAATGAATGAATGTTTGTCTCTCCCAAGCATTTAAGAAATTTTAACATAGGGGCGCCTGGGTGGCTCAGATGGTTAAGCGTCTGCCTTCAGCTCAGGTCATGATCCCAGAGTCCTGGGATCGAGCCCCACATCGGGCTCCTGGCTCAGCCGGGAGTCTGCTTCTCCCTCTCCCTCTGCCTCTCCCACTGCTCATGCTCTCTCTCTCTCTGTATCTCTGTGTCTCAAATGAATAAATAAAATCTTTAAAAAAAAAAAAAGAAATTTTAACATACATATATTTTTTTTAATTTTAGAATTTTATTTTATATTTTTATATATTATATATAATATAAAATTTAAAATATATAATACACAATAATATATAAAATTTCAAACATGTTAAATATATATAACATATAAAATATATACTATAAAATTTAAAATGTTATATTTTATATAATTTTATAACATATATTTACATATATAATATCTAAATTTTATATATTATATTGTATATTATATATACTATTATTATATATCATTTTATGCTCCTGAGTGAGGAACCCTGAAAGATATTGAGCTCTTTGTATGTTTCTGTTGCATTTCTCTGTCTGAGCTTGGAGATGGCTGTGCATGCAGGATAAAGAAAAAGTGTCCTTGGATTCCAGTTCTAAGGATGGTTTCCAGTACCCACATTCCTCACCTCACCTGATCCTGCTGTCAGTCTTGCTAAAAGGCCTGTGGTCTGGAGTTGCTGAGGCTTCCTTAGTTCCAGATTCTCTTCCTCATTTGAGCCCGAGGGCTGGGAAACAAATGCCCCACGCCCCACACATCACGGGACACCTCCTGGTCCTCTCCGTATGTCCAAAGGCCTGACAACAGTTCTTGCACATTATCTGTGGGTCGAAGAGAAGGGTGGTCAGTGAGTCAGCATCAATCACGGGCAGCTTTCAAAGGTTATCATCAAGACATATTTTTTGATTTGGGAATTGGTTTTTCTGGAGGGGACACAGACACGTGGCTTGTGAAATTCATGATGCAATCAACAGTCATATCCACAACCCATTTTATATAGGGACACAAGGGAGGCACCTGGGTGACTCAGTCAGTTAAGCGTCTGCCTTCGGCTCAGGCCATGATCCCAGGGGTCCTGGGATGGAGCCCCACGTCAGGCTCCTTGGGAGCCTGCTTCTTTCTCTCCCTCTTCCTGCCACTCCCCCTGCTTGTGCTCTCTCTCAAATAAAAAATCTTAAATAGGGACACACGGAGAAAAGATCAAAAGGTCTCAAGATGATGATAATGATTCAGCTGTCCATATCAGCTCAGATCGTGGATGCTGAGCAAATTCCACGGGGCACAATGTAGCTTCCAGGATCACTGAGGAAGGATGAGGATGAAGGGGAGCCTCAGTTGGTCTTTATGTTGCCGAAGGAGGCCCCTCTCAAGCACCAGCGCTAACCTAATCAGCTCAACACAATCAACTTTGATCTAATCATCCCCCAAGATATAAAGGGATTATTTACTTCCTGTTTACTTTTCCTCCGCCTTTTTATTTTACCACGCCTGTATGTATCTGATATCATAAACCATAATTTGATAAGTCTAATTTCCAAGCATTTAAGAAATTTTAACATATACGCATATACGTTTAAAGCTAGAAATTACTTCCTGCAAGTGCAAGATAGGTACACACGTCAATAGACTGTTTAATTCTGTATCATGACTTTTCTCTCAATTGTTTCTGGAAAATCCCCTTTTTACACATACACCTCTAGTTCACCCCATTTCACCACTGTTGGTCATTTATTTGTGTCGACGAACTGGACTTTTTGGTTTTAATCTCTGATCCTAGTCATTGGGCATTTGTTGTTTCTAATATTTTCCTTCCACTGGCAATGCTGCCATGAACATACTTGGGCTATGTTCTTGTTTGCTATGATCTTCCCTGTTGCTATGAACAGAAAGTAAGGAACTAAATTTCTGCATCATCGTGCTCATGAATCTTCATGTTTAAACAGATTTTTAAATTTTTTTTTAAGATTGTATTTATTTTGAGAGAATGAGAGAGTGAGAGAGAGCATGAGAGCAGGGTGAGGGGCAGCGGGAGAAGCAGACTCCTCGCTGAGCAAGAAGCCCAATGCAGGGCTCAATCCCAGGACCCCGGGATCATGACCTGAGCCGAAGGCAGACTTAACCGACTGAGCCACCCAGGCGCCCCCATGCATCTTCACGTGTAGCGACCATATTGTCCCTGGGGTGGTTAAGCCAATCACACCCACTCTAACCCTGGAGGAGAGTCTTCAATTCCCCACATCATTGCTACACCCAGTAATGTCTGAATTTTCACTGCTTGTATGTATGTGAAATAGTGGTGGTTTTATTTCCATTTGTTTTATTATCAGCAATGCTGTATGTAACATAATATAATATCCATTACAGGTGAATTGTCTTTTTGAATTTCTTTTCCAATTTATTGTGGATTGTTTTCCTTTAGTTTTAATGGGTAGATATTAGTTTTTATATATTCTGGATATATTTCTGAGTGATGGGAATTGCAAGTATGTGCTTCCATTTTGTAACTGGTCTTAAATTATATTTTCAGACAGAAGGTACCAGTTTTAGTGATATAATAAGTGACAGTAATGTAGGAACTTTGTTTAGATCCTGGTTCAAAAAAATAATTTAGAGAATGTGTTTGAAAAAAAAGTGTGGTGGTGCGCCTGGGTTGCTCAGTTGTTAAGCGTCTGCCTTCGGCTCAGGTCATGATCCCAGGGTCCTGGGATCGAGCCCCGCATCGGGCTCCCTGCTCTACGGGAAGCCTGCTTCTCCCTCTCCCACCCCCCCGCTTGTGTTCCTGCTCTCGCTATCTCTCTCTCTGTGTCAAGTAGATAAATAAAATCTTTAAAAAAAAAATTTTTTTTAAGTGTGTTGGAGTAATTTGGGAGAATGGATTATGAACTGGGTATTAGATGATATTAAGCAATTTAAAAATAGGAGCACCTGGCTGGCTCAGTCAGTAGAGCATGTGACTCTTGATCTCAGGGTTGTAAGTTTGAGCCCCACATTGGGTGCAGAGAGAACTTAAAAATAAAATCTTTAAAATAAAAAATAAATTAAAAAAATAATTTTGTGTTGTGATAGCCTGGGAGTCTTTTTTATTATCTTTTAAAAAAAGATTTTATTTATTTACTTGAGACAGAAGGAGAGAGAGCACGAGCAGGGGGTGGGGCAGAGGGAGAATCAGACTCCCTGCTGAGCAAGGAGCCAGATGCAGGACTCGATCCCAGCACCCTGGGATCATGACCTGAGCCGAAGGCAGATGCTTAACCAACTGAGCGACCCAGGTGCCCTTTTTATTATCTTTTATATACTTGAATAATTATTTATTAGAGATGAATCTTATGGCTCATAACTTGTTTATTAGAGAAATACAGAATTCTAGGATTCCATCAAAGTATTCCAGCTCCATTTCCCACCCAACCCCCATCCCAAAGGAAAAGTTTGGAGTGGTTGATACAAGACTGGCAAAATGCTGACATATCTTGAAGTGATCTTAAGGGTAAATAGAGATTGAATTTATTTTCTTTAATTGTGTGAATGCTTGAAATTTTCATATTAAAAGCTTTAAAGAAAATAAATCAATATTGGGAAACTATCTTCACCATTAATTATTTTTAGTTCGTGCTGGCTTCATTTTTATATAAAGATGTATGTCAGATGTACTCATGGGTAAGATTGACTTGTAAATTTACCTACAGAGACATCCAGTCCTTAAAGATCCAGGGCCGAGTTCCTGCTCTCTTTTGCCAAGAATGGGAAGACGGGAGAGAAATTCTCCACTTGGGTAATGGGTGAGTTTCTCTCACCTCTTCGGCCTCCCACCTGCAGGACTGAGGCCACAGGCCTGGGGTAACATTCTGTGGGGAGAGATGGCTGTATTGTTCAGTTTGATGAAATCAGAACTCATTTTTTTTTAAGGTCTGATTCTCCTGTGACTCATAATGAAATTATCAGTGAGAAGAATACTGAAAACATGTTTTTCATTGATACGGAAGAAACCCTTCTGATGAGCCTACGTAATCCTTGTACCCTTCCTTGGGCAGCACTCACTTCTCATTTCACGGTGGAAGAAGCAACAGAAATCTCGCAGGGTCTTAAATAGTTGTGGGTGGGAGCTGGGCCAGAAATAAGATAGGGAGGAGTCCCCTGTCTTCCAGTCCCTCTGCCCCCTGGCTTTGCTGTCCCGCTTTTTGACACCATGACAGGACCCTGCGAAAGTCTCCCCTTAGCTAAGTGTGGGGCGCCGCACTGGAAACACAGCCACCAACATCACTTCCCTCAGACCAGCCCAGGTTCTGATGAGCGGCAGGAAGATGGAATTTTTCCAGCCAATAGGAGTGAACCACGCCCTGCGAGGGGCCTATAAAAGGCAGGTCCTAGAGGCCAGTCCACACTTCGGAGTCTGAGCGTCGTAGAGAGAGGATCGTCCCTGTGGGTTTCAAGATGGACCTGGGAACTGAAGGCTCAGACCCGCGCAGCCCCGCCATGCGACACCCCACTGACCAGCCGCCCTGCCAACAGAATTCCTTTAAAGAAACGGGCTCAGATGTGGCAGAGAAACCACTCGAAGGAAAAGAGGAGACGTTCTCTTCCGTGTTAAGAGAGAGCTGCACCCAGCGGCAAGGTAGGGATCTGGGCAGTTTGTGTATGGAGGCTGGAAGGAGGGGTAGGGGTCGGGGGTTTTTTTGAGATAGGTGATAGGAAATGTCACCCAGTCCTCAGAGGGGCTTTGAGAAATATGGCAACGATCCCCTGGAACCACATTGCCCTGGTCCACCTCTGACACTGGCTGACAACCTCAGTTGAGAGAACTGTCCACAAAGTCGATCAGGGATGGACTAGGGAGTTCTGTGGGCTTCGAGGGAGGCCAGTCACCGAAACTCCCTTTTCCTCCAGGGTCAGTGCCCAAGACCGATGAGAATTCCAAGGAAACTGAGCTCAAAAGAGACAGCGGCGTCTCTGGATCAGGTAAGAGTTTATATTCCTGGGGAGGAGGGACAGGACATAGGGTAACTCAGTCTCCCCGGTCAGAGAACTGGGAGCTCTAGGAACAGCTGGGAACCTAGTTTTGGTTGCCAGCTTTGGTCCTTGTGTGTCCAGGATGGACTGGGGTGTTGAGGGTGTCCTGTTGGAGGCAGTCACAAGACTCTCTTTATCCACAGAATCGGAAGGCTGCTCCAGTTCGGAGGGCTCCAGGAAGAGGGAAATCCCCTCCAGGCTCTTGCTCTGGGCCTGGAGTGCCGACAGAAAAGCAGGTGAAACATGCAGGGCGTGGGCACGGAGGGGGTATGTTGAGTTGCTGAAGCGAGTTAGGAGGCTCTGGAATCCAGGGAGCATTTGGGGACCCTGGATGGGCCCGGCGGCGCCTCATCCCATCAAAGGATGGGGCGGGACGGAGTAGGAGACAGGTGGAGTTCACCCGAGGGAGTGGGGGGTCCTGGGAATCCATCTGGCAGGGGGTTCACCCACGTGCTTCCTCGGCAGGGGCCTCTCTAGCAGCTGAGCGCAGTGTGACCCCGGGGAAGAAGAGACCGAGGGCGCCGGACGAGGACCACGGCAGCGAGGGCGAGGAGACCGCGGACGCCCGCCCCAGGAGACGCCGGGCGCGGCGCGGCGGGCGCGGCGGGCGCGGCTGGCGGAGCAGACACAGGTCCCCGGGACACCGGCCGCCTCCACTTCGGAAGAGGCTGGTGACCACCCTGCGCGCCCTGTCTGAGGCCATCTATCAGGACGTGGCTCAGGCGTGCGAGCAGCAGGAGCACTCCCCGCTGACCTGGGAGCAGCGCTCGGGGCTCGGGGAGCTCTGGGGACCTCTGGACGCGGCCTTGCAGACCGTCTACGCCATGGCCAAGCAGGCGGCCTACGTCTTCCCGGCCGAGAGCTGGCTCGTCCCAGGCCCGCCGCCGGGCCCCGGGGCTCCCGCTCGGGGTGGGGGAGAAGCCCGGGGCTCCCCGGGGCCCGAGCTGGGTTAGGCCCGCGCGCGTCCGCAGAGCAGGGCGCGCAGCTCCGGGGGTGAGAACAGAACCCCGCTACGGCTCAGAGTCTCCCCCCAAACGAGCAGGGCGTGTTTTAGACACAGTGTGTCAATAAGTGCTAGAGGACCCGGGGGTGGTCCGAGGAAAGGTACTCCCAACATGGACTCAGAATGGGGAGATAGACATTTTCGTGTATTTTGAGTATCTTGGGACAGCCCTGCGTTATTTTATAATGAGAACACGTATCAGGGTGCAATTCATACGTCTTTGCGTATTTTAACGTGTGGCGAAGTAAGCATACTTATATCCTCCCCTTTGATCCTGAAACGGCTCTAAGTCTTCGGCCTCCCGCCTGCAGGACTGAGGCCACAGGCCTGGGGTATCATTCTGTGGGGAGAGATGGCTGTATTGTTCAGTTTGATGAAATCATAAAACCTGAGTCAAGATGTATTCATGTTATTGACCGTATGTATTTATTCTTACAGCTGTCTCATATTATATGCCTAATTTTAAATTTTCTTCTATTTTATAGATTTCAAGTTATCCTATTTATGAGAGGATATTAAAACTAACGTAGATAGTCATATTTTATATATTTTCTTTTATATAGTTTCCTATTTGTATTTTATACTGGGATCACAGAGTCTTTCATCATATAAATGTATATAATTTTCTGTAAGAAAAATAAACATTTTTGGGTATTGTCTTATATTTGGTTCATAATTTCCATATTACATGTGATGAAATAAAAATTAATACCTCTCATGTATTCTACTTATCGAGATGGAGTTTGTTTTATGGCAGGTGTGGGTTAGGAGGCTGCTTCCTTTTCACCTCTACTACATTTCCACCTTGACTTTCCTCCACCTAGAAGCTCTTATTGTAGGTAGGGGATAGCAGTTAATCATCCTAATGAATGCGGCAATTCAATGATAATATATTACAAATCAATTTGAACCCATGACATGGCTTCAAATTATATAAAACAAATGCCTGCATATGTACAAAAATTACAATTTGCAAGTTATATTTGGGGATTGAGGATGCAATTACAAAAGGATCAAAAAATAAAATTTTAAAATAGTAATACAACAAAATAAGATAAAATATCAGAATAAATCAATGAAAATGTATCAAATGTATATGAGAAACTAACTAAAATTTCTGAAATATATGAAAGTAGACATCAACAAATATAAAATCACATCAGTGAAAATTCCATATTATCAAACATCAATACCTAAACTAATTACACAAATTTAATTTGGTCTATCAGTTACTCATTGGAGCTAGGCAGCTTATTGCAAAAAAATCCTACAGATGAAAATACAAATAAGGATAGGCAAGAAAACTCTGAAAAAGAAAAAAAAATGAGGATAAAGTTTTAGTTAAGCAAGATGAATAAGCTCCAGAGATCTGTATAATATTGCACATATAGTCATCAATGTATTGTACACTTAAAAATCCATTAAGAGGATAGATTTCATGTTAAGTGTTCTGAAGGATAAAGAAAAAAGAGGAAAAAATAAGGCTAGCTAGCTCTCTGAAACATGTTTCTTGAACGAGACAGGTCAGTGGAGATAAAAATTCAAAAATTGACCAAAGTATTTGAGAAAGTTAATAAGCAAGAAAATATTGGGGATGGCATCATTCCTACTTGGGGTTTGGGAACTTGATATTACCATCACAAAGGTAAGAAATTGATTTACTCTTCACATTCTATAACAACGAAAAATACAACCGCATGGCCAAAAACCCCCCCCAAAAAACAAACAAAAAAACCTCTTTTCAATACAGACTCTGCCTATTAAATTGAAATAGAAAATACACACTGACTCCCTCCTGCTGCCAGGACAGTGGGCTCCGTGAAGGTCATGGCAGCCAGGACACGTGGGAGAGAGGCAGCCAGATCCTAAGATATGGGTGTGTGGTTCTGTGACCTCCCCTCCCCTCAGAACTGCAGTGAGAGGTCAGGCTTGGGGAACTGAGAATATCATTGGAAAACTTTTTTTTCCCCCCAATTGTTACTTGCCAAAAAAGAATTACAAATTCCCAGTTAGCATCTCTCAAATGTTTGGGAGAGGCTTTCTCTTTTCCACAAGCCCTGGAGGTAGACAAGTGTTCAGGGGGAGGGCAGGAAATGCTGAGGTCTGATAGTTGAGGGACTGTTAGTGAAACACCTGAATTTCCCTGGATTCTCTGCTCTGCTGAGAAATTCTACCCAAAATAGAGTTCTTTCTAATACTCAGACCACTGAGATGCCGTATCATTTAAGTTATAAGCATAGACATGAAATCAGATAAAGTGCCCGAAAAGGATTTGCAGAGTTATAATCACAAAGAGAAGAATATGCAGATGAGGGGCGCCTGGGTGGCTCAGTTGGTTAAGCGACTGCCTTCGGCTCAGGTCATGATCCTGGAGTCCCTGGATCGAGTCCTGCATCGGGCTCCCTGCTCGGCGGGGAGTCTGCTTCTCCCTCTGACCCTCCCCCCTCCTCTCATGTGCTCTCTTTCTCTCTCTCAGATAAATGAATAAATAAAATCTTAAAAAAAAAAAAGAATATGCAGATGATAATTTACATTGGGACTCATTGAACTTATTTGCCAATATATTTGAAAGTGTAGATGATACCGAAATTTGTTAGGAAAATATGCTTTGTCAATATTGATCTCCCTAGTGGTAACAGAAAGTCTGAACAGAGTAATAACTACCCAAAGGGAGAAGTTTATGAGACCCTCACAAATGAAAGCACCAGGATCAGATGGTTATTTTTTTTTTTAAGATTTTATGTATTTATTTATGAGAGATAGAGGCAGAGGGAGAAGCAGGCTCCCCACAGAGCAGGGAGCCGACACGTGACTAGATCCCAGGACACCCTGGGATCATGACCTGAGCCGAAGGCAGACTCTTAACCGACTAAAGCCACTCAGGCGCCCCAGGATCAGATGGTTAAATGGGCAGATTCTATCATTCCTTTAACTCTCATATGAGCCAATACTCATTTAAATAGCATTGGGTGGTTACCACATCCTTCCACAGCTATATTTTTGCCGAGTTTTCAGTAATCAGCTCTGATTGCTTTTATAATTAATTAAGAAACCTGAGTTCAAAGTAATCATTTGTTTTCCCTACACACAATCAAATACTCCGATACCCAAGTCGGAGATCAGAGCCATAGTGGTGGACAACCCTTAGTTCCCAGACACACAAATACACAAACATTACACGCAGGTGCAAACACCCACACATACGTACAACACTCAAATGCACAGCCGTATACCCTCACACAGGTATACACACTCACAAACACTCCACAGCAAACCCACACTCATGCACATATTCATCAAATACAAGCATACACTCACATTTACACACCCTCGCCCCTGCGCTCACGTTTCCAGTCCCACGTACGGGATCGCATTCGTAGTCAGCGTGCACATGTGTATCTCAATGTGCTCAGATGTGGGAGAATACAGAAATCTCCTGAACTTGGATGCCTGAAGATGGGGGAGAGGAGCACTTTCCACCTTTTTCACTCCTTCCATCCCTGCAACAACCCACAAAGATGATACTTACCAGGTGCAATATTTTAGAGTGCTGTGAGCATTGCCCGGGCAGAGCTGGCACGTGCAGGCATGTTGTAGAGCAGGGTACAAATGAGGACAGAGGGAGGGGCTTAGAGGTGGTGTGCAGAGAGCATGGGAGTGTGGAGGATGCAAAACTTCATAGGCATGTCGTGCCATAACACTCGATAAATGCAGATAGGTACAGAAAAGCAAGGCGGAGGGCTAAATGAACCCTGAAGTCCTGGATCAGAGTCAAGGACATATGAACACACACTTAGCTGTGGGGACACGAGTAGACAGGTAGATAAAGAGAACTACAGATGTATGTGTAAAGAGATCTCGTAGGTCGGTCTACTCAGAGGGCCTAACAGCAATGAAATGCCAGGAGAAAGGAGCACACCCAGCACCCACATCTTTTATCTAACACTGTTCTCTAATCAAAGCCTCCTTGGAGATATGGCTGAATCTATGACAGGAGCAGGGAAAATACAAGATGAGCCTGGAGCATCTTGCAGTGACAAAATATAAGAGTAAGGGGCGCCTGGGTGGCTCAGTTGGTTAAGCGACTGCCTTCGGCTCAGGTCATGATCTTGGAGTCCTTGGATCAAGTCCCGCATCAGGCTCCCTGCTCGGCAGGGAGTCTGCTTCTCCCTCTCCCACTCCCCCTGCTTGTGTTCCCTCTCTCGCTGTGTCTTTCTCTGTCAAATAAATAAATAAATAAATCTTAAAAAAAAAATGTAAGAGTAAGGAAGTGCTCAAAAAACAAAAAACTGGGGGCCGCCTGGGTGGTCAGTTGGTTAAGCCATTAAGGGTCTGCCTTCTGCTCAGGTCATGATCTCAGGTTCCTGGGATGGAGCCCCGCATTGGGCTCCCTGCTAGCGGGGAGCCTGCTTCTCCCTCTCCCGCTCCCCCTGCTTGTGCGCTCACGGGCACACTCTTATTCTCTCTCAAATAAATAAAATCTTGAAAAAAAAAAAAAACTGGGGACATAGCAAAGGGACACAGTAGCGAAACCTGAAAGGACTCTGCACTGCACCCTGTCAACAATTCTCTGATACCAGCTGGGTGTCCTGCAATTCCACGTCATTCTGACATTCTTTGCTTAGTACAGACCGCACAAGTTAAGGGCAAGGTCCTTCCCGAGACTGCCCCCAGTCACAAGTCACCACCTACAAGGCAGGCATTCCCAAACCCGGGCATCTGCCAGGCAGCTACAAATTTAAGGCTTCCCACAATCCCCTCTGGCTGGATATTTGCTGGGAAGACTCACAGAACTCAGGAAAGTACTGTATGTATGATGATCCTCGATAAAGTTAATTTGTCTATCGGGACCCCTAAAACAGAGGCCACCCCAGTAGCCCGACCCGCATCACAAATCTAAACCTAAGTTAGACTGCTCTTACTTACGTGAAACACCCTGCAAGGAAACCTAACATACTCCAATGACAATCCTCCAACTCAGCTTCAGCTAGCTGACCTTACCATGGAAAACAGTGCCTGCTGGCTTTATAAGGACATCCCTGACTTTCTAGTCAGTCATGCCAGGTTTCTGCATCACCTCTTCTAAAATTCGCTCTCGCCCCAAATCCCTCAGGAAGAGCGCTCCACCCTTGTGAGGCTCTGTCCTCCCCCAGATCAAGGGTTGTCTTTCCTTGAATAAAAGACAGCAAACTCGTTACTAAATTGTTTTAGTTTTGTCGTTTGACATCATCTTATTATAAAGGACAGCAATAAAAAGCCAAATGAAGACATCCGTAGAGCAAGATCTGGGAGGGCTGCCCACATAGTAGCTTCTGTTCCCCACCAAGAAGCTCCCTGGAGCTTCTCCAGATTTTTAAATTAAGGTCTCATTACCTAAGCATGGTTGGTTAAATCACTGGCCGTATGACTGAACTCAGTCTCCAGTCAGCCTCCTTCCCCTCCCCAGAGGTTGGGCAGCTGACTGTTCCAATCCAATCATGCAGTTGGTCTTTCAAAGGTGTTCAGTCCCCTGTTCTGAAGCTATGTGGGGAACCCCTGCCCACAGTTGCCTCCTTAATATAATACAGACACTCCTACCACTCAGAAAATCTCAAAGGTTTTTGGAGCTCTGAGCCAGGAACCTGAGACAAAGACCAGATGTACATGTGTATACATATTTTATTATACCATGGCTCCCAGTGACCAACGCTGGAAAAATTTAAGCAACAAAATAAATTACATAGCATTGAATTATAGCACAAAGTATAAAATACATATAAATGAGTTGAAGAAACAAATAAACAAGGGAGAAGTGACACAGCTTCCACACAGAAGAATGGCAAATAATATATGGGGCTACTTTGCCCTCCAGGAGGAGGTGCTTAACTCAACACCCCACCCCCACCCTCAAGCACCCTCCCTCCCTCCCCGGACTCCACACTTGACTGTGGGCTGTGCTTAGAGTCTCGCAAAGAATAGAATATGGAAAGGCATGCAGAGTAATTTCACAGTGGAGAAGCCTGGTAAACACTACCTTTGCTAACTGATCAAGATTAACATCATCCAAGATAACTCATGTTAATTGCATGAACTTCTCAGGCCAGATGCTGTGATGAGATGTGATATTCTTCTCAAAAACCCATAAACCCAGTCTATCCATGAGAAACACTGCAGACAAATTCAACTTTAGAGGCATTCTAAAATGTATGGGACCAGTACTCCTCAAACCTGTCATGATAAACAAGGGAAGTCTGAGAAAATGTCACAGAGCAGAAGAGACTGACGACATATAATGTGATGTCCTGGACTGGATCCTGACAGAGAAAAATGACAGTGTTAAAACAACTGGAATGTAAATAAAGTCTGGAGTTTAGGCAATAGTAACATACCAATGTTGGTTCCTTAGTTTTGACAAATGAACCATGGTAAAGTTAAGATGGTAACATTTGGGGTACTGGGTGAGAGATATTTTGGAACTCAGTGTTATCTTTACAAACTTTCTGCAAATCTAAAGTTATTCCAAAATAAAATGTTTACTTTAAAAAACTGCAAATGTTTATGATTTAATAACAGAATTATATTAAGGTATTTCTTTTTAAAAAGATTTTATTTTTTAAAATTTTTTTTTAAAGATTTTATTTATTTATTTGAGACAGAGAGAATGAGAGACAGAGAGCATGAGAGGGAGGAAGGTCAGAGGGAGAAGCAGACTCCCCGCCGAGCAGGGAGCCCGATGCGGGACTCGATCCCGGGACTCCAGGATCATGACCTGAGCCGAAGGCAGTCGCTTAACCAACTGAGCCACCCAGGTGCCCTAAAAAGATTTTATTTTTAAGTAATCTCTACACCCAATGTGGGGCTTGAACTCACGATCCCAAGATTAAGAGTCGCATGCTCTACCCCCTGACCCAGCCAGGCGCCCCTAAAGTATTTCTTTCTTTTTTTAAAAAAAATATTTTTTATTTATTTGACAGAGAGAGACAGTGAGAGAGGGAACACAAGCAGGGGGAGTGGGAGAGGAAGAAGCAGGTTTCCTGTTGAGCAGGGAGCCCGACTCGGGGGCTCGATCCCAGAACCCTGGGATCATGACCCAAGCCGAAGGCAGAGATTTAACGACTGAGCCACCCAGGCACCCCGCCCTAAAGTATTTCTATGTTTGAGTTAATACCCTTTTATTTTTCCTTTCAAAGGTGTCCATTTTGCTCCGGTGGGGATTTCAAAAGGGATAATACTCCTCGTTAAACAAAATATATTCACATCTTCCAGCTTCAGATTGCTACTTATCTACTGCCCCAAGCTTGGTGAAATGCTCCTCTGTAACCTCTTTTAACCTCAAGTTGGAAAAGCAGAAGTCCATCTTGAAATGTCTTTTTTGCCAACATAGCCAACTGCCACCAAGATTTAACACAGAACAATCTACCTTCTAAACATCCCCAAAGTCCATTCAATCTTTTCCTATACACCCAATCTGTTTACTGGCTGCCTACCACCTGCACCCTTTGTTTTTTTTTTTTTTAAAGATTTTATTTATTTATTCATGTGAGAGAGAGAGAGAGAGGCAGAGGCAGAGGGAGAAGCAGGCTCCCCACGGGGCAGGGAGCCCGATGCGGGACTCGATCCCAGGACCCTGGGATCATGACCTGAGCTGAAGGCAGACGCTTAACCGACTGAGCCACCCAGGCGTCCCTTCCACCTGCACCCTTTGTAAAATTCAACTGACACATCTTCCTATGTTCCTCTTTGTCCCCTGCAGTTTACTCTTCAAATGTTGACCTGAAAATATTTTAATATGCTCATCTTTCTCCATTAGCGTTATCGTATTTCAAATGTCCCCAGTTTCTCTTAGGATATAAAGCACAGTATTTGCAACACAGCCTCCAAAGCCAGCAATAGGTAAAACCTGATTTTTCCCTCCAGCTTCACCCCAGGCCATTTGCATCACAAATCAGGTGATTTGTGATGCAAATCACAAATTTGCTCCCATCCCTAGTTTCTGGAAAGACTACCCACATGCTATTCCCTCTTATCCGACTGTCTTTACAGTTCCAAGCTCAGGTACATCTTGGGAAATTTTAATATATCTCAATTTGAAAGTTCCACATTCAAAGATATTTCCAGTATCCTCACATTATTTCAGGACTGTTCTATGGAATCTTAACTTCTGCACTGTAACTGTTAATAAAAAAACAACTAAGTATACACATGTTAATTACAGAAGAGTTCATGTACTGTGCTGTTGTTATTTACTATTTCATATCAGGCCATTGTCAGTCTGTCTTGCTCACCCATCTCTCTGCAATGAAACTGGTTCATAATTGTTCTTAACATGCTTTGAGGTCTGAGTGCATCCACGATTGAACAGGAGGAAGACAATTCATATTTCTCTGATGAGATGAGGGAATTATGTATTTCTTCCACAGCAGACACAGTAGAGCCCGGATACGCTGGGGTCATGGCTCAGGAGAACAAAGGGACTAACGGTTGGAAAACATGCAGTGATGAGTACAGTGGCGTTCACCAGCCACCAACTGGAATCATCAAAGAGAGCCAAGTAAACATAAATGATGGAGGAGAGGGCAAAAAATGATACAAAGGTAGCCACCAAAACAAGGATGTTTTGAGTGGCTCTGGACTCAGGGGAGGGTCTGGGGGAGAGACTGTTCCTATGGATGTGTTGGAGCCTCTGCTTGTGCCTGGAAAGGAGGAAAACCATGGAGCTGCTGGCCACGGTCATGAGTCCCAAACCCAAACTGTCATGGAAAGATGTCACTGCTGCATACACTGAGTCTGCGATCTTGGCACGATGCTGTGAAGAACAATATCCCAAATCTCTTTTCTTTGTAATATTTTTGTTGTTCCATTTACCAGTCACATAAATAGGAAAAAACATATTTACCCCCATGTGCAGCACCCAGCACAGGATACTGGAGGAGCCAATGTACTTTGGAGCTTTCGCTTTAAGCTCTACCCACCTGGAGTTGCCAGGGTGGATCATGATAACCTGGAAGACACTCAAGAGGCAGGTGGAACAAATGGACATACCTCTGGCTACTCTGTGAGCATATAAAAGAATGTAGCATTCATAATTGGTGAAATGTTTCAACCCTAAAGCTGCCATGGTCTCTGGGACTCCTCTAGAGAGAATGACCAAGGAGTTGGCTACAGTCAGGTGCCTGAGAATCAAATTTGTGGATCTTGGCTTGCATCCCCTGAAGTAAAGGGACGTGTGATGATAGAAGAGTGAGAAATTCCCCAGGATTCCAACGACTATCTGGAATAGCACGATCATTGATATACTCAAATCCACCGAGGCCATTCTGTCATTCTCCAGAACTCAATATTCAAATTCACAGGCAGAGGGTTCTGCAAGAAAACATGAGTTTTGGGCTGCATTTTCACAGGAAATAAAATCATATCCAAAGGACCATTGGAGTGTTTGAGAGAGACTCTTCCTTTTCCATTATTCCTTCCCCCTGAAAATTAATATCTAAAATATATTCTCTTTTATTAAGAGACTTCCCATTTTGTGTGTTTCTTTTTATAGCACTTACAACGTGTGGGTAACTGTTATTAATGCTCTACCTATTCTAACTTATTTAATATTCACAACCCTATGAGTAAGGAACTAATATAACTCTCAGTTTATAGGCGAGGAGAATTTAACCATGGGCAGTAAAGTGACTCATCTAAATAAAAGTAGAGGTGCGGGGCGCCTGGGTGGCTCAGTCGTTAAGCGTCTGCCTTCAGCTCAGGTCATGATCTCAGGGTCCTGGGATCGAGCCCCACATCGGGCTCCCTGCTCTGCGGGAAGCCTGCTTCTCCCTCTCCCACTCCCCCTGCTTGTGTTCCCTCTCTCACTGTCTCTCTCTGTCAAATAAATAAATAAATAAATAAATAAAAAAGTAGAGGGGCGTCTGGGTGGCTCAGTTGGTTAGGCCGCTGCCTTCGGCTCGGGTCGTGATCCCAGGGTCCTGGGATTAAGCCCCGCGTCGGGCTCCCTGCTCAGCGGGGAGTCTGCTTCTCCCTCTGCCTGCCGCTCTCCTTGCTTGTGCTCTCTCTGTGTCAAATACATAAATAAAATCTTTAAAAAATAAATAAATAAATAAATAAAATAAAAAAATAAAAGTAGAATCAGGATTTGAACCTGGGTAGCCTAGTTGCAATGACATCAGTGTTTACTACTATACTATACTATGCCAAGTACCTAGTTATGGGTGCACACACACACACACTTTCTCATATTTTAAATTTATTTTACTATATAAACTTGGTTTGACAGTTTCCCATTTTTGTCTAAGTATTTCTTTTATAACCAATATACTTAAGGAGTGAGGATTCAGAGGCCTTAATAAATTATGGATGCACTGAGTAATTTTATATGAGCCAGTTTGATTTATTTAATGTAGACAAATGTTAAGATGGCAGCAGAAAAACTCATTTCATTTTTTGCCTGAACCAAAAAAACAATGGCACCCATAAAAGAAATTATTGCACAAAACTACTGCTAAAATATGGGACATGAAACATAAACAGTGATAAAGTATATAGGGCAGGAAATAAATTAATCCCATAAAGATCACATCACTGTATGCTTATTATTTTAGAATAAACAAACTGAAACTCAAACTGATATTTGATTCGGAAAAGCTATTAAAATACAATACAAACATGCAAAATGGAATTTGAAGACTTGGAACCTTGAGCATTTAATAACTGAAAAGCAAGAGAGGTGAATAGTGAGCTGGTAATAATATTGAAATGATTTTTTAAAAGATTTATTTACTTATTTCAGAGAGAGGGAGAGAGAGTACAAGCAGGGAGAGGAGCAGAGGGAGAGGGAGACAAGCAGACTCCCCTCTGAGTAGGGGGCCCGTCGCGGGGCTGGATCCCAGGACCCTGAGACCACAACCTGAGCTGAAGTCAGGAGTCGGACACTCAACCAAATGAGCCACCCAGGTGCCCCTGAAATGATTTTAAACCAGAGAAAATACAGGAAGAAACATTTGAACCTTAAAATTGCTTTTTTTTCTGATGAGATTGTATTTTTAAATTAATTCCTTATTTTAAAATTAAATTAATGATCCCAGAGTCCTGGGATCGAGCCCCGCATCGGGCTCCCTGCTCTGCAGGAAGCCTGCTTCTCCCTCTCCCACTCCCCCTGCTTGTGTTCTTGCTCTCGCTATCTCTCTCTGTCAAAAAAATAAATAAAATCTTTAAAAATAAATAAATAAATAAAATAAAATAAATTAAATTAAAATATAAAAATAAAGTCCTTAAGTTTTTGCTCTTTGCAACCCTCTATTATGATGCTAACTTTTCTTAAGGGACCTTTCCTAATTTCAGGGAAGAAAATTGTCTCACAGAACAATAGACCACAGATATTTTCCGTAGAGACACATTTACTGTCTCCATTAAGCTCGTCACACTCAAGTTACAGAAGAATAAATTTCAGCAATTCCCATTCAGTCACACCTTTTCTGCTGTGAATCAGGTAATTTAATCCGTTCCATCATATTCGTTATCACACGTACATGCCTTTATAGAAATCACAATATTGCTCCTGAAAATGTCCCTGTGACTCTCGCACACTATACTGAATAGCAGACTAATTCTGAAGTTACAATCTTGAAGCATCTTAAAATTCAGACTCTGAAAGCACTTGGATCAAACACCAAGAACCCCTTTAAAGGAGGATACTGTTAAATTACATTAGCAGCAGTCATGCATTGACTTAGTGGCCTCTCCCCACAAGTTCAGCCTGTGCCTCAGGACTGCTTTCCCAGACCTGCTCACCTACCCAGATTCCTGCTGCATCTCCTCCTAACCTTCGAGACTCTAGTCTCAGACTAAACTAGGAGATACTCACAGACTCCCTCCTGCTGCCAGCACTGTGAGCCGGGTGTAAAGTATCAGCCAAAGCATGTGTGGACGGGAGGAAGCCAGACCCTGAGACATGGGTTAGTGATTCTGTGACCTCACCTCCCCCAAGTTGTTAGGCGTCTGCCTTCGGCTCAGGTCATGATCCCAGGGTCCTGGAATCGAGCCCCGCATCGGGCTCCCTGCTCAGCGGGAAGCCTGCTTCTCCCTCTCCCACTCCCCCTGTTTGTGTTCCCTCTCTCGCTGTGTCTCTCTCTGTCAAATAAATAAATAAAATCTTTAAAAAAAAAAAAAACAAAAACTGATATTAAGTGGCGCCTGGGTGGCTCAAAGCGGCTGCGTCAGCACAGGTCATGATCCCAGGGTCCTGGGATCGAGCCCCGCATCGGGCTCCCCGCTCAGCGGGAAGCCTGCTTCTCCCTCTCCTACTCCCCCTGCTTGTGTTCCCTCTCTTGCGCTCTGTCAAATAAATAAATAAAATTTTTTTAAAAAGCATTTAGAAACTGAAAAAAAAAGGTCGGTTAAAATACCTAATCTTCAAGTTAAAAATACTCTTCCAAATAACTGAGAATAAAGATTTTAGAAACTTGAAATTGCAACGGTATTCAGTAATTAATGCCGTAAATAAAATACAGGATGCCACCCGGTAGGTCTCAAAGGCGTTTGGATTTGTAATTCATCTTGAGAGGTGTGGATTCCGATATCAAGTTTAAAGAGAGAGAAATTAATTTACATCCATACAGGCAGAAGGTTTGGTTCTTTTAAAGGAACGTGCCAGCCCTCCGTCCCCCAGCCCAAGGTCTGGCCGGAAGTCCCAGGAGCGCAGCCCAGCAAATGGGGGAGCAGAAGTGACAATTCCGTGAAAAAGAAGAGCTTTGGTGGACGTTAGTACAAAACCGCACGTTCCCCACAGAGCAGTTCCGCATTGCTCATCCTAGCTTCCCTCACCCACACTCACCACTCCGGCTTTTGCTCAGTTAAATGAGGAGCTGCCGCTGTCAGCTCGGTCGCTCCACAAGGACCCCCGTCCCGCCCCAGGTCCCCGCGCTGCTCGGCCTCCCTCGCAGGAGGCGCGTCTCCACCACTCGCCAAAGTTTGAACGGGCACCGTGCTCCACTTGACAAATACCGCCGCTTCAAATAAAAGCGGCCCACACTTCCCTAAGGTCGGACCCAGCCTCGCTCCCAAAGACAGCAGCGGAACGCGAAGGAACCCAAGAGCTGAAACTGAAACCGCCGGGCGGGAGAGACAAACAGACGCGAAAACTGCGGGACCCCGCGCGTTCCAGGCCCCGCCCCCAGCCCCGCCCCGCGGCGCACGCGCGCTTGCCTGCAGACCCGGAAGCGGATCGCGCGGAGCGACGGGCGCGCCCGGGAGAGGGAGTCTCCATTTTTCTGGTTCGTGCCGCCGGCGCGCTCTTCAGGCCCCTCCTCCACACCCAGTTTCGGGGGTCGCCTGGTAAGGTAAAATCCTTGAGCCCCCTCGTCCCTCTCGCTGGGAGGTCGTCCCTATCGCCTCTCGCGGCGTCGCCGTGTGACGTTCCGAGTCCTGGCGCTCGGTGCGGGAGCCGGGAGTTTGCGATTCCGGTTAAAATCGCTCTGAGGCGGGTGCGGGCGCCAACATTGCTGCCTTCGGCCCTCGTAGACACCGATCGCGCTGCCGGTCGCTTTCCTGCTCAGAACCTTTCTCGGACTCCCGACTCTGCCCCCACCCCCACCCGCGTCGGTACAGGGGTGCCTCGGTCCAGAGGATGCAGGCCCCTCGCTCCGCTCCAGGGAGGGCAGGGGGGCAACAGAGATGGCGGGGAGGACGCAGGACTCTGCGCAGTTAGGGGGCCAGCAGAAAGTCTGGGGAGAAAGGACGGCAGGGATTGAAACAGGTTGCCGCAGAGCGGGGTCAAAGTGTTGGAGGAGGAATAGCGAGAGGGGGGAAACAGAAGGATGCGGAAACAGAGAGGGAAACACAGATGGACAAAAGGAGAGAAGAGAAACGAGGACAAAGAGACATACACGGAGACCAAAACACATAGTGGTCTCGGAGAAAGCACAGGACCCAAACCCAGGTGAGTATTGAGTTGACTGGATGTGGAATACTGAGTTGTGAAGTACTGATTTGTGGCTCTGTAATTAAAATTTGTTGAATTGTTTCAGTTATGCGGAAGAGAATGAGAGTTGTGAAACCAGGTGTTTGAGGCATCTGCACGTTCTAATTACTGCATCAGAAGATGATTCCATTTGCAGCCCCTATTCATTTAGAGGGCAGAGGCCTAGTTTAGTCAGTTCCAGGTCATCCTCTTCCCTTCCAAGAAATGGGGGAAGACTTTCTGTCACCACATGGTGCTTTCCAAAATGGCCATTATTAACAGTACCGTTTCTCTTTCCCCCTTTTTTCTGTGGCTCGTGTCATTCTTTTCTAAATTTGATGTATCTTCACACTTGTTTAACTTTAATCTCAGAATCCACCGGATATCTTTTAATTTCCAAATTATTTTCCTTCTTAATTTTTTGTTCAGATTATGAATTCTGTGTGCTTTCTACTTTACCGGGTAGTGGAATTATTGTTTGATGTCTGGTAAATAATTTTATAGTATTTCATTATGCATCCGTTAAGGATGTGGGTAACTTTTTTTTTTGACACTCAAAATCTAGTTTAGCCAATTTCATATTCAGTAGTTCCCTTCCCTTAAGTGATCTGATGAAATTACTGAACTCTGAGCAGAAGCTTCCAACTAAGTAAATGTTCCCCTCAAGTCCCCTTTGTCTTTTCTGTGCAGATGTTGGGAGGATGGGCTGGATTGATGTGGAACTTTATTCCAACAGAGCCCATCTGTTTATGATGCAGAGATTGCTCAGATCTCATCTCCACAGGTGACCCTTCTTCATGTTTTTCAGGACTAGTAACTATTTTCAATTTCATACATTTTTTATTATATTTTTTCTGGAAAAGAGGAATTAAATTAACTTGGGTTTGATTAAACCCATTAAAGAGAATCTTCTCTTGTTCAGGAACATGAAAGGTAATCTGGAATTAGGACAAGTCCTTTCCACTTAAACTTGTCTGGGCTACCATTTCAGGATTTACTTACACCCAGGTCTGCTCACTCAATTCAGACCTCTTAAAGGTAACTTGGTAAAAATATTCCCCCTCTGAGACTCAGTGCACCCGCCTGTGAAATGGAGACGATAGACCAGGAATTCTGAATCTGAGCTAGTAAGATCCCTGAAATGATTTTGGGAGGAGCTCTGGAGCTGGGGTGGCCCTTAAGATTAAGAGTTGGTCCAAATTGATGGAAGACAGGCTTCTGTATCCTGCATCAACCATTCATTGGATGCTGGCTGCCTAGGGAGGAGCCAAGAACTTGAATGCGGCAGTTCCTTTGGCCAAGTGCCAAGGGGACAAAAGACGGTGCAGTTTCAGTAGAATGTGTGGGTTTCAGCAGGAGGGGAGGGCTTTCTGAAGACATGGGTGAAAAATGTACTTGTTACCCTCCATATAGGAGTTACTGTCCCTGTCTCCCTCCTGTTGCAGTTAGCAGCAAAGGATTTGTCTTTCCACCATATTAAGGTTCTCCCATCATGTATATTGTGGCAGAGGAAGGGGTTATGTTGATTCTGAGCATTAAACAACATACTTTTTGTCACACAGAATAACCTTATCTGAGAAAGAAGCCCAGAAGAAGAGGGAAAAAAAGGAGGAATGGCTCTTTCCCAGGTAAAAGTCATATTTTTAGTTGATTGTTCTCCTGCCTAAAGTATTCACTCACACTTTCTCCCAATCTCCTCTCATCTCCATGCAGATTCCATCTCACTGTGACCCAGTGACATGGAACTTGGGAAGAGGCTCCTTTTAGGTGGTCATCCTGTGAAGGATTTTCTGTGCAGGCATTGACTGGAGATAGGGAGTAGGCTCTGTGGTTTCAGTGAGGTTGGACATTAAGGATTCTTCAGAGACCCCTTCTGGATGCCCTTTCAGCTCATATAAATAAAGATTAAAGAGATTACATATGTAAGTGATGTATTAATGTGCACAAATACTTGAGAAACTCTGGAAAAGAAGACTGACGGGGGATGTTTGCTTTTTCTAATTTTATAAATGTCTTCTGACGTTAAACAAGGAAACCAGTATATTTCTGACTTCAAAATACTAATACTTTGGAAGAGAATGGGAAATTCAAAGTAGGAATAAGGAATAGAGAGGGTGTTTTGTTTTATTAACATAATTAGTTTTAAAACTTAGAATCAACCAACTTGTGTAACAGTAAGTGTTCTTTAAATTATTCATTGCATACCCATCTCGTAAAGACCATGAGGTCTTTATGGAACTCTTGAGGTCTTAGGAACTCTTACACAGCAGATCTTTTAGATAAAAATGTTTATAATTTAGCCAACACATAAGAGCAGAACTTTCTGTCATTAGAGAGGCTGGGGCTAAATTTTGATTTTACTCATTATTGTTAAATGTTGTTTTTTTGTTTGTTTTTTGTTTTTTTGTATTAAACCTCTCTGGTATATATTTCTGTGGTTCAATTCCATACATTGATGGAGTTTAGAAACTAAGAAGTAAAATATCCCCTTCCCATCTTATCTTCCACCATCACTGATTGTCTTCACGAGGAACCAATATTCTCTTTAGTAACTATTATAAAAATCTTATAAAAATGCATTTATATATTGTAATGTGATTTGAGAAAATACATTTTTTTTTTCTTAAGATTTTATTTATTTGCGAGAATGAGAGAGAGAGCATGAGAGGGAGGAGGGTCAGAGGGAGAAGCAGACTCCCCGCTGAGCAGGGAGCCTGATGCGGGACTCGATCCCGGGATTCCAGGATCATGACCTGAGCCGAAGGCAGTCGCTTAACCAACTGAGCCACCCAGGCGCCCCGAGAAAATATTCTTCAGTAAATGTTTAATCATCATATTTTCTAAATTTAAATATTTACATACCATGTGTCTTGGAGTTGTTTTCATGTTAGTAAACATAGAGATAGCTGCTTTTTTAGATCCTCATTGGACTAGTCTCTAAATGAAGATACATGGGTCCTCTACAATTTCTTACTGTTACAAAGAATGCCTGCTTCTGAGCAGGCTGACTTCACTACAGATATCTAAGGATATCTCCAGATTGTATATCTTAAGCATGATTACCAGGTTAACCTGATAATGATAGTGTTCCTGAGGAGGCCAGACATTCCACTTACTAAGTAAAGATTTTAAATCAACTGTCTTAAACATATTCGGCTAAAGGAAGCCGTGGAAGAGAACTAAGAAGTAGGAGAACAATGTTTCAACAAATAGAAAATACTAATAAAGAGAGAGAAATTATGGTAAAGGGATAGAATAGAAATTCTGGAGCTAAAAAGTAAAATAGCCAAAATTGAAGCAGATTGACAAGAAGAATAAAGAATCAGCAAACTTAAACATAGGTTAATTGAAATTATCCAGTGTGAGCAGAAGAAAAGGGGAAAAAAAGAAGAAAGGGGAAAAAAGAAAAATGAACAGAGACTAAGAAACCTTTGGGACACCATAGACACTATCAAGAATACTGATATAGGGGCACCTCGGTGGCTCAGTCAGTTGAGCAGCTGACTCTTGATTGCGGCTCAGGTCATGATCTTGGGGTCCTGGGATCGAGTCCTGCGTCGGGCTCCACACTCAGTGGGGAGTCTGCTTGACAATTCTCTCTCTCCCTCTCCCTCCCACCCCATCCCCGCACACATACCCTCTCTCTAAAATAAATAAATAAAACTTAAAAAACGGGGCATCTGGGTGGCTCAGATGGTTAAGCATCTGCCTTCGGCTCAGGTCATGATCCCAGGGTCCTGGGATCGAGCCCCACGTCTGGCTCCTGGCTCAGCCGGGAGCCTGCTTCTCCCTCTCCCTCCGCCTCTCCCCCTGCTCATGCTCACTCTCTGTATCTCTGTGTCTCGAATGAATAAATAAAATCTTAAAAAACAAAAAGAATACTGATATACATATAATAGGAGTCCTAGAAGGAAAGGACAAAGAAGAAAGAGCAGAAAGAATATTTGAAGAAATAAGATCTGAAAACCACCCAAATTTATCGAAAACATTAACCTTACACATCCAAGAAACTCAATGAACTTCAACTATGATAAATGCATGGAGATCCCTGGCAAGCATATAATCAACTTCTCTAAGACAAAAAGAATGTGGAGAGTAGCAAGACAGAAACAACTTCTGATGGATTCTCAAGAAGTTTAAGAGCTTATTTCTCATCAGAAACTGAAGGAAGCAATCTCATGAGATATTTAAAGTTTGAAAGATTAAAAATAAAATCTACCAGGAATTCATTATCAGGCAAACTATGCTTCAGAATTGATAGTGAAATTAAGAGACTCCTAGATAAACAAAAGCTGAGGAAGTTCACACTAATATCCTTAGCCTACATGAAATACCAGATGGAGTTTTTCAGACTGAAATGAATGGAAACTAGCAATACCTCTAAGCCATAGGAACAAATAAAGAACACTAGTAAAGGTAACTATATAGGTAAATATAAAAGCCAGTGTTACTATATTTTTGTTTTCTAACTCATTTTTTTCTATGTGACCTAAAAGACAAATGTAGAAAACAATAATAAAAATCTGCTTTTGAGTGTATTAAACATCTGTCCATCTGTTTATAAAGAAGTAGTTTTTGAAAATAAGAACATAAAGGAAGACTGTATAGGAGCAGTTATATGCTCTTAAAGCTAAGTTAATATCAACTGAAATTCAGATATTATTAGTTCAATATGTAAACTGTAATCCCCAGAGTAACCACTCAAAAAATAACTTAAAAATATACAGAAAAATGACAAAGGCAATCAAAATGGTATGCACACAAAGACATACAAAGAAGGAATTATGAAACAAAATATTAGACATACAGAAAGCAAATAGCTAAATAGGCAGAAGTCATACTTAGCAGTAGTAACTTGAAATGTAAATTGATTAAACTCTTCAATAAAAGACAAAGGAGTTAATTTTTAAAAATGATTTCACTCTAGATCTACAAAAGCCTCACTTTAGATACATAAATAGGTTGAAAGTGAAAGGATGGGGGCGCCTGGGTGGCTCAGTCGTTAAGCGTCTGCCTTTGGCTCAGGTCATGATCCCAGGTTCCTGAGATCAAGCCCTGCATCAATCAGGCTCCCTGCTCCGCGGGAAGCCTGCTTCTCCCTCTCCTACTCCCCCTGCTTGTGTTCCCTCTCTCGCTGTGTCTCTGTCAGATAAATAAATAAAATCTTAAAAAAAAAAAGTGGAAGGATGGAAAAAGATACTCCATGCAAATAGTAATGAAACCTAGGTGGGTAGCTATACAGATGATAGATCAAATAGACTAAGTTGTTAAATTGTTACCAGAGATGTTGAAGGACATTACATTTTGAAAAAAGGGTCAATCCATCAGGAAGATAAAACAACTATGAACAATATGTACATAACAACAAAGCCCCCAGTTTTTTGAAGCAAAAATTGAGGAGCTCTACTATAATAGTTGGAGACCTCAATACTCCCCTTTTAATAATGGAAAGAACAACCAGACATAATATCAGTAAGGAAATAAAGGACTGAGCAACACTAAATCAACTAGACTTAGCAGACATAAACAGAACACTCCCAACAAAAACAATGCACTAAAAAATTAGGAATAGAAGGGAACTTCATCAGTCTGAAAAAAAGGGTATTACTAAAATTCCACAGCTAACATTATACTCGATGGTAAAAGACTGAAAACTTACACCCTAATACTAAGAACAAAATAAGAGTGCCCCATTTTGTCACCATACTTTAACACTGTACTGAAGTTCTAACCAGAGAAAATAGGAAAGATAAATAAAATGTGTCAAAACTGGAAAAGAAATCAAACTATGTCTATTCACAGAATACATGATCTTATATTTAGAAATAATCCTCAAAAGAACTATTAGAGATACTACAGTGAATTAGTACAATATCAGCACTCAAAATTCAGTTGTATTTCTGTACACTAGCAATCAACAAATTGAAAGTAAGGAAACAATTCCATTTACAAGAGCATCAAAATGGATGGGAGTAAGTTTAACCAAGGAAATGGAAGATTTATACACACTGAAAACTACAAAGTTGCAGAGAAAAATTGAAACCTAAGTAAATGTCAAGATAGCCTGTGTTTGTGGATCAGAAGACATTAAGATGGCAGTACTCCCCAGAGTGAGATAAAGAGTAATGCAATCCCCAGCAAAATCTCAACAGCCTTTTTTGCACAAATGGGAAACCTGATTCTAAAACTCATCGATTTGGTTAAGGACCCCAAATAACCAAAATTAACATGAACCCCAAACATTATTCCAAGTCCAAGTAGCCAGATGCAAAAAAGTCACATTTTATACCATTCCATTTACATGAAAAATCCAAAATAGGTAAATCCATAGAGACAAGCATTAGTGGTTGCCAGGGACTGGGGAAGAAAGGGGGAATAGGAAGCACTTGCTTAATGGGTAAAGGATTTCCATTGGGAATGATAAAAATGTTTTTGATCTAGACTGAGGTGATGTTTGTTCAACACTGTGAATGTACTAAATGCCACCAAATGGTACTTAAAAATGGCTAATTTTGTTATGTTGAGTTTCACTTAAGAAAATTAGAGAATTATAACTTGCTCAGAATTATCTTACACAGATCATTCGGAACACTCACTCCAGTCAAGTCAGCCTTTACACATCTCTGCTGCTTTTATTTTGTGTCAAAATCAGAACACTCTGCCTGTCTGCTTGGTGAAATGTGTTTTCATTTCAGGGACAGGTGACCTTCAGGGATGTGGCCATAGAATTCTCTCAGGAGGAGTGGGAGTGCCTGAACCCTGCTCAGAGGGCCTTGTACAGGGACGTGATGGTGGAGAACTACAGGAACCTGGTCTCCCTGGGTGAGGATAGTTTCCCTCCAGAAGTCGGTAATTACTTTTGTATATTTTTGCATTTTCTCTTGAGAGCCCCTGACTTGATTGTATGAGTTTCAAATCCCTGTTCTTAAGGGAGTGATTGAAGCTGTTTTGATTGAGAATGGAAAGGCTTCAAAATGTCAAGTGGACTCTAACTTTCCTTTTCTTCAGAAGTTCTGCATTTTCATGCTTCATTAGGTGGTTGCAGAACATTAATGTCAGAAAACCGGGCGCCTGGATGGCTCAGTCGTTGAACGTCTGCCTTCGGCTCAGGTCATGATCCCAGAGTCCTGGGATCGGGGCCCGCATCATGTCTCCTTTGTCATAAATTAATTGACCATGTGTGTGGGTTTATTTCTGGGTTCTCTTCTCTTGATCTCTGTGTCTGTTTTTATGCTAATACCATATTGTTTTAATTACCACAGCTTTGTAATGAAGGAGTTTGAAATCAGGGAATGTGATGCCTCTAACTTTGTTCTTCTTTCTCAAGATGCTTTGGCCATTCAGGGTCCTTTGTGGTTCCATACAGATTGTAGGATTTCTCTATTTTGTGTCCAGGTTTTTACATGGACATAAATTTTCAACTTATTTGTGTAAATACCAAAGAGTTTGATTACTAGATCGTATTTAAGAGTATATTTAATTCTGTAAGAAAGTGGTATAGCATTTTGCATTCCCACCAGCAGTGAATGAGAGTTCTTATTATTCCACATCCTCAGTAGTATTTGGTATTTCAGTGTTTGGATTTTGGCTATTCATAAATGTGTAGTGGTATCTCATTGTTTTAACACACATTTTCCTCAGTTAAATATATGACATTCTTTTTTTTTTTTTTTAAAGATTTTATTTATTTATTTGACAGAGAGAGACACAGCGAGAGAGGGAACACAAGCAGGGGGAGTGGGAGAGGGAGAAGTAGACTCCCCACTGAGCAGGGAGCCCGATGCGGGGCTCGATCCCAGGACCCTGGGATCATGACCTGAGCCAAAGGCAGACGCTTAATGACTGAGCCACCCAGGCACCCCTCAAGTCAGTGTTTTACTTGGTAAACATGTCTGAGACCATGCATCCCTGGCTGCTAAGCACCATGGCGGACAGGGCTAGAAAGGTAACAGGTTTATTTTGAGCAGGGGGCAAAGACAAAGCAGCACTTTATAGCTACATTGTAACTAGATCCTGCATCAATATATGACATTCTTTAAGCTGATAATTTGTCATATCTTGAGGATATACTTTTTAAGTTACTGCCTTAGTCACAGAAATACCATTCAATTGACTTGCCTTAGCTTTTTGTATAAGATACATTATTTTTTCCCTTTATATGTAGTTTTCTAAAAATAACTTTTGAATTTAATTTTCATTTTTTTCTTGCTACAAATAATTTATTCTAATATTCTTGTTTAGATTCATCATGTACATCTTGGTATACTAATGTAATATTTAAATATCTCATTTTATTTAAGGAAACAAAGGAAGTTTTTTTTATACTCCACGGTTTCCTTATTACTGCTGCTCCTAATACTTGGGTTTCCCAGAAAATTTCTTAAGCTCTTGAAATTACATATTTCAGTTAACCCATGAAGCCTGCTTTGTTCCTGTCCTCATTTTCAACTGAACTCCATAAAAAAAGTCACCTGGTCCTTGTTGACACACATCCCATTGCTGTCCTGTTTTTCTATGATTGGCTGCTTATGTTGCTAACCCCATCTATGCACACAGACCTGTGCTGTGGACCACAGTGACACAGCCAAAGATTGTTTCTATGTTTAAATACTGCTATTAACACTGTCCTTCCATATAAACATTCTGTGTTCTAGATCATTTAGTAATGCTCCTTAGGGGCACTAATTTCTGATGATGTTTTTGAAGTCAGATTATGTAACTATGTACACACACAACACACACATCTAGTTAAAAGCACTTCTCACCTGATGTCTCTTGAATGTTTGGGATTGTAATGTTAAAAGAAGATACGATTTCAGATAATTTACAAATTCCAGGAAAAGACATTGTTATTTTTCTATAACAAGCAAGGACATTTGGATTAAAAATCTTATCTAAATTGATGTTTCTCTTGTGCTCGCTTCGGCAGCACATATACTAAATTGATGTTTCTCTTTTTAAAAATATGTAATTTAGTTAATATGTTACTTTTTTACCAAATAAAATAACATCCCCAAAGAATTTAAACCTTGGCAAAAGCTTCCTGCTAACTTATTTTCCACCATATAACTTTTGTGCCCCTAGCCAGAAGATTGTCAGTCATCCAGTACCCATGATCATCTTCCATTGCTGTACCATTGAGAGTGTTTTATTGTATCTGCATGTGTTTATACAGTGAGTTTATCCATTCTCCTCTTGATAGCCATATCCAGGTTTTTGTTAAGAACATTCTTAAATGTGTCTGGAATATATCTATATATATCTCATATAATGTGTGTGTATACATATATATGTGTATATATATAATATGTGTAACTCTCTTGACTGTATACCTAGAAATGGAATTTGTGGGATAGTCAGTTTGATTTTTTGAGAGAGGTGTGAGCTGGGGTGGAGAGATAGGGGGAGGAGCAGAGGAAGAGGGAGAGAATCCCAGGCGGACTCCATGCTGAGCATGGAGCCCAACATGGGGCTCAATCCCATGACCCTGAGATCATGACCTGAGCCGAAATCAAGGGTCAGGTGCTTAACTGACTGAGCCACTCAGGTGCTCCAGAGTTTGATAGTTTTTGGAGCCAATACTGAAATAAATGCAAGCCTACAATCTTCCTGTAACACCATACTGTCTCCCTGTTGAATGTCTTCCACTTTCACCTCATACCCATGGTGTCAGTTCTTACAGAATGAGTCCGTATTCTTCCTGTTGCTAAATCGGCTCCTCTCTTTTTTCAAGGTCAGGCTTTTAACTGTTATAACACAATCATATCACCATAGATGTGTAAGCACAAGCACTGCTCCCACTTTTCCTGTTACTCTTTGTGCTTCACTCTTGCTTTTCTGAACCCAAATCCTGGCCGTTGCTCAGATTTTTCATTGATCTAAACAAACTACTGGTATCTCCTGGTATATTAATTTTGAGCACCAACGCACCTGAGTGTCCACAGGACTTGCCCCTCCCCACACTGCATTACCTACATAAGGAAAGACCCCTATTCATACGCAGTACAGCTTGCTCAATACAGCAGTGTGATCTGGTGTTTAATAATAATGTATGCGGATATGAAGAAAGAAAAAAGATACTTTAAGAAATCTGTGTGTAGGGGCGCCTGGGTGGCTCAGTTGGTTAAGCAACTGCCTTCGGCTCAGGTCATGATCCTGGAGTCCCGGGATCGAGTCCCGCATCGGGCTCCCTGCTCGGCAGGGAGCCTGCTTCTCCCTCTGACCCTCCCCCCTCTCATGTGCTCTCTCTCTCTCATTCTCTCTCTCTCAAATAAATAAATAAAATCTTTGGGAAAAAAAAAAAAGCTTAAAAAAAAAAAAAAAGAAATCTGTGTGTTACAATTAAACAGTTGATAAATCTAGCAGGTTAAGTAACCAGTTACACAAAATAACAGTCTCTGGAATTCTAAAGAATTCTTCCCTGAGAACTAAAGAAAGAATTTACATTCCATAAGGAACACACAGTAGGAGTAATGAAAGACATGTTGAGAATCACTGAATTACGAAATATCAGGTTCAGGTAAACACATTTTTATAAAGATTAAGAATTAGGGAAGGGCGCCTGGGTGGCTCAGTTGGTTAAGCGACTGCCTTCGGCTCAGGTCATGATCCTGGAGTCCCGGGATCGAGTCCCACATCGGGCTCCCTGCTCGGCAGGGAGTCTGCTTCTCTCTCTGACCCTCCCCACTCTCGTGTGCTCTCTCTCATTCTCTCTCTCTCAAATAAATAAACAAAATCTTTAAAAAAAAAAAAAAAGAATTAGGGAAGACAGGGGCGCCTGGGTGGCTCAGTCGTTAAGTGTCTGCCTTCGGCTCAGGTCATGATCCCGGGGTCCTGGGATCGAGCCCCGCATCGGGCTCCCTGCTCGGCGGGAAGCCTGCTTCTCCCTCTCCCACTCCCCCTGCTTGTGTTCCTGCTCTCGCTCTCTCTCTGTCAAATAAATAAATATAAAAAATAAAAAAATAAAAAAAAGAATTAGGGAAGACAGAAACCTCAATTATGATCTCATGTACAGTTATATAATAGCCAGTATATAGGTCAGCTCCCTAATCATGAAGTATCAATTATCCAGGTATCTGGCCAAAAAATATGTATAGTATATAATGTATGTTTTGAAAACTTATCTTAAGATCAGAGAAAATAGGGCGCCTGGGTGGCTCAGTTGGTTAAGCGACTGCCTTCGGCTCAGGTCATGATCCTGGAGTCCCTGGATCGAGTCCCGCATTGGGCTCCCTGCTCGGCGGGGAGTCTGCTTCTCCCTCTCCCACTCCCCCTGCTTGTGTTCCCTCTCTCGCTGTGTCTTTCTCTGTCAAATAAATAAATAAAAAATCTTAAAAAAAAAAAAAGATCAGAGAAAATAATATGGAAAAATTTATAAAAAGAAAACTTAAAAACATTATATATTACAGTAGTGTTTGTATATTACAATAGTGTTTGAAGACTGCTTGAGAAATTTCTTAGGTTCATTATAAGCATTTTTTTTGTATGAGTATGTAATTCAGTATAAAATATTTACCTTCTATTTGATAGGAAGCCTTTCTGCTGGATTTGCAATCAAGGACTTATCACCAATAGAGGACATTAATAAAGGAGAGTTATACCACTTAGTGATATTGGAGAGAAATGAAAGCCATAGCATCAAGGATTTTGATCTCAAGGAAGTCTGGGAAAATATGCATGAGTTTGAGAGTCACTGGAGATATGATGCAAGAAATTACAAAGAAGTGCCTTTGACACATAACAAAAATCTCATTCATAGAAAAGATCAACAGCTTAATAAATCCTCAATTACTTTTCCTCAAAAGCAGAGTATTACTGTAAAAAATAATACATACCAATATTTCATGCATGACGAGCCATTTGTAAGGCATTTGTTAAAACTGGAAAATAACATAAGTGGTGCTGGAAACTGGTACATAAACTGTTTGGAAAATAGAATTGGATTAAGTTTGCAGGGACACCTGGCTGAACTGCAGAGATTTCATACGGAGGAAGAAATGCATGAATGTAATCAAGTTGAGAAATCTGTCAACAATGGTTCCCCTGTTTCACCACTTCAGAGAATCCCATCTAGTATCAAAAACATTTGGAATAAATACAGGAAGATTTTAAAATATCCTTTGTTACCTGCACAATACAGAAGAGCATACACTAGAGGAAAATCTTACAACTGTAATGACTGTGGGAAGGCTTTTAGCAAAAGCTCAAATCTCATGAGTCATGAGAGAATTCATTCAGGACAGAGACCTTACAAATGTAATGAGTGTGGCAAAGCCTTTACGGAGCGTTCACATCTTACTCAACATAAGAAAATCCATACTGGAGAGAAACCTTACAAATGTAATGAGTGTGGCAAAGCCTTTAACCAGTGTTCGAACCTCACTAGACATCAGAGAGTCCATACAGGAGAGAAACCATATAAATGTAACATATGTGGCAAGGTCTGTAGTCAAAATTCAAACCTTGCAAATCATCAGAGAATGCATACTGGAGAGAAACCTTACAAATGTAATGAATGTGGTAAGGCCTTTATCCAACGTTCACACCTTTGGAGTCATGAGAGAATTCATACTGGAGAGAAACCTTACAAATGTAATGAATGCAGCAAAGCCTTTGCTGAACGTTCAGGCCTTACTCAGCATAAGAAGATCCATACCGGAGAGAAACCTTACAAATGTAATGAGTGTGGCAAAGCTTTTAAGCAGTGCTCACACCTCATTAGACATCAGAATACACATCCTGGAGAGAAACCACACAAATGTAATGTATGTGGCAAGGCCTTTATCCAAAGCTCTAGCCTTATGGAACATCAGAGAATTCATACAGGAGAAAAACCTTATAAATGTAATAAATGTGATAAGGCTTTTATCAGACGGTCACACCTATGGGGTCATGAGAGAACTCATACTGGAGAGAAACCTTACGAATGTATTGAGTGTGGCAAAGCCTTTGCTGAGCGTTCAAATCTTACTCAACATAGAAAAATCCATACTGGAGAGAAACCTTACAAATGTAATGAGTGTGGCAAAGCTTTCACCCAATTTGCAAACCTTAATAGGCATGAGAAAATACACACTGGAGAGAAACCACACAAATGTGATGTTTGTGACAAGGCTTTTATCCAAAGTTCAAGCCTTATGGAACATCAAAGAATTCACACAGGAGAAAAACCTTATAAATGTAATAAATGTGATAAGGCTTTTATTAAACGTTCTCACCTTTGGGGTCATGAGAGAACTCATACTGGAGAGAAACCTTATAAATGTAATGAGTGTGGCAAAGCCTTTATGGAGCGTTCACATCTTACTCAGCATAAGAAAATCCACACTGGAGAGAAACCTTATACATGTAATGAGTGTGGCAAAGCTTTTACCCAGTTTGCAAAACTTACTAGGCATCAGAAAATACATGGTGAAAAGAAACATTATAAATCTAGTATGTGTGGTAGTGGTTTTATTCAAAGCTCAAGCTTTGGGGATCATCAAAGAACTCACAGTAGAAAAACCTTACAAATAAAATGATTAAGCAAGTGTTCAAGCCTTATTCAACATCAGAATTCCATTATGGAGAGGAACCATATGAAACTAATGTGGCAAAGCCTGTAACCAGGGGTTTACACCTCACTTGATATCAGAATATAAATCTCTAAAAGAAAGCACACAAATGTAATGTATGGCAAGGTTTATCCAAAGTTTATACCTTGTGGAACATAACAGTTCTTACTAGATAGAAACCTTACAAATGTAGTGAGTGTGATCAGCTTTATAAAAAATGTACAATTTGTGGGGGGGGGGGGAAATAGGGGAATGTGATTAAGAGGTACAAATTTCCAGTGATTAAAAAAAAAAAGTACAACTTTGTGGTCATGAAAGAATTCATATGAGATGGAAACCATATAAATGTGTCAAGGTCCTTACCTCAGGAAACACCAAAGAATTCATACTGGATAGAAACATTACAAATATAATGAAGGTGATAATTTATTTAGCCAATTCTCTCAATGGACTACAATAAGAAGATTCATCCTAGGGGAAGTAAGTAAGTCTATTTTGAGGATTAACCAATCTTAGATGTTAAATTCCACAGAAAATTTAAATTATTTAAAACTAATGAGATGATGTGTATCAGTAGAACAAGGATATCTGTGGAAAGACCACTAATTATCTTCAGCTTACCATTTTTAAAAATATTTTAAGTAATATCAACACCCAATGTGGAATTCAAACTCACAACCCCAAGATCAAGAGTCACATGCTCTTCTGACTGAGCCAGCCAGAAGCCACTGTAAATTTTTTTTACTCAATTACTTGAGGTTTCCTGAGGCTGCATTATTATTGATGACTTACAACCTGAAGTTTGGAACCCACTGATGTTATACTTTAATTACATGCATTTCATGTGTCACCATAATGGTCTCAGAAGGGATCAGTAAGGTGAAAGGACCTAGTTCATTAGCTGGGGCTTATTCATACCTATGTACCCTGGAAAAACTAGACACTAATTTTAAGATACAGTAGGGTGTAAGTTTGAGAGCATAGGGAGTGGCAGGGAATAGTGTAAAACTTATCTAAATTGCCATGTTTTCTGTGATCACAGCCTCCTCTAGATTTGTTGGTATGACTGAGGGCCTTTGTTGATGAAGATTACAGGAAAGGATGATGATGAAACAGTAGGCCAGGACATTGAGAGAATGAGACTTTCATGTGAGTAGAAGGACAAGTTACTAGGATGGCATATGTGGTAGAAAAAATGGAGGGGGAATGATCTCTCCCTCTTTTGAAAGGTAATAGTTGTGTATCATAGATTAGTAGAAATTAGTCTTATTTTTGGAAACTGAAGAGAAAGTTCTAGAGGACATTTTAATCAAAAGAACCAGAGTAGTATGCTTGTGAAGGATTCAAATTTGGCCACTGAAATTGCGTTTTGATACCATTTTATTTAGGATATTATAAATTCTCATATCTAAATAAGTAAAATAGAAACCTTTTTTTGTAACACTGAATGAACCACGTGCCTTTTATTAGCCCAAGTGTATCCCACACCTCATCGGGGCATTTCATAATGAACACTAACAATACATCCTTGGGCTCCATAGGTTGAATGTCATCCCTAACAACTTTTTTCCATGTTAGATTCACACAACTTACAGTCTTGGAAATACATATTCATAATTTCAATTTGAAAGTTACACAATTTCAAACTCTCACCCTCTAAAACCTGCCTCCCTGTTCATGAACACACTGTATGATGATTACATTTCTACATGCCTTTCTTTTGTGCTGAAATGAGACCCATGGGTTGCACCTTTACATTAAATGAAAATAGAAAAATAGTAAGCATATGAAAAGTATTAGGAAATAAAATTTCAGAAATAAGGATAAAGATAATCTCTTTTGTGCTGGAGTGCTCAGGGAAATAAGTTGAAAAGATCAGTGTTTGTTGAGTTTACTCTCAAGAACAAATATTGACACAATGGGAATCTTGATAACTAGCAATCTCAGATATTTACCCTCTAAAACATTTTTTGCTCGTTTGCACTTGTGCTTACTTCGCTGGAAGAGGATGTTTGGATGTCATGAATGAGGACTTCATACAATAAAGTGTTATGAGAACGTTTATTACATAATGATGCTTTCTGGGGAGAGGAGGATAGACCTCAGGTTGTTCTAAAAATGGCTAGAGAACGCAGGGAATGACGACTGGTTTGTTATGATGGTTACTATGTGGGGCTGGGGTGATGGCACTCACGGTGTGCACTTTCAACTAATGCCAAGGGAAGGGGCACTCGGGCTTTATTAGCTTGCCCTGCCTGGATGGGCAGCATAGTAAGAGGTTATAATGAGGCTTAACAGGTATTGTTCGTCAGACATCAAAAATGGAGTCAGACTAACTGAATGTTTACTCCTGACTTGGTAGGGAAAAGACCACAATGTTCCTCATGCTAACACACTACCTTCGTTTCCCTGGTACACATACAGACCCCGCTGCACAATATGATTGTTGAAAATGGTGAAATACTGTTTAGATAAATTATCTAAGGTATTTTTATACTTAACGATGTCACAATTACATTGCTATTAAGTTACAGTCTAATATTAAAATACATGTGGAAGTGATAGAATATGTCCCAACTACAAGCCTGTTGTAGATCTCTCACTTTAAGGTAGAATGGAATGAATGGAATCTCAAAATCAGTCCTTTCATTTCTCTACCAAGATACTAGAATCAGAATATCTGTATTGAAACTTGGCAAATTATTTTAGTTTTAGGTTCAGATAAAGTAAGTTTCAAAGGAAATAAATCTTTAAGTTAGAAAACGCTGAACTAATAATTTTTGAATCTCATTTGGAACACCTATCAAGTCATGGGTTGCATGGAACATACTCAGGATAAAGAACAAAGTCCGCTGATAAAATCTGTCTCTCCCCACAGTTACTCTTGACTACCTTGTCATTTAATATTAGTAAGGGGTATTTTTAATTTGGTCTGCAAAATGTTTTCTCTAACACCTTTTTCTTTTACCTTCTGTTGTTTAGGCGTGAATATGAAATTTGAAAAATCCCTAATATCCTTATTAAAATTGCATTATTAAAATTTCTAGCTGATTGGAAAAACTTACTGGGATTATCATTTCCACGTAAGCAAGACAAAACCTAATGACGAAAAGGGCTTTGCCCCTCACCATTCACCCTTGGTCATACAGTGGCCGTCCCGCTGTAAGGAGAGAGGGCTGCTAATGGAGGTAGAGCAGGCAGGGAACTGCCCAGGGGACCTGTCACATCCAGCACTACAACGAACACTACAACTCTGGGCTTCCTGTTACTTGGGAAATGATAAACCACCTACTTGTTTCAGCCACTGTTTTCCAGGAGGTCTGTCACTCACAAAAACTGTCCTACCTGACAAATAAGATTCATATTTTGTATTGAGAGTAGAATGGAACATTTGAGAGGGGTTCCTGAATTTAAAATTTTGTAGCTTAGAAAAGCTTTATTAAAGCATCCCTTCAGGGGCGCCTGGGTGGCTCAGTCAGTTAAGTGTCTGGCTTTTGATTTTGGCTCAGGTCATGATCTCAGGGTCACAAGAAAGAGTCCCACATCGGGCTCTGCACTCATCAGGGAGTGTGCCCAAGATTCGCCCCCTCTCTCTGCCCTTCCCCCCCCCCATCAAATAAACAAATCTTAAAAAAAAAAAAAATCCCTTCACTGATGAGTTAGAGCTGTTTGGAACGTGTTGCCTAAAATTCACAATGTGAACAAAATAGAGCATGAGAATTCATGACAAAATGTTCAGAACACTAAGTTATAGGGAATAGGGAATTTGGTCCCACAAACACAATTACATGTTTACTTATATTCCATAAGGGATAAGTCTATAAGGATAAAATATGATAATGCTAAGTTCATAAGTATGTTCATGTACAGTGATAGACTTGTAGGGTTTCCTAATTTAAACAGTCTTCTGGCAATGCCCATATGATGAGGTGATATTTGAGCAGAATCACTGAAAGTGTATCATGCAAATACAAATAAGGGCAAGTGGGTAGAGGAAACAGAAGGAGAAGATTGTCAGAATGGGAACATATTTACCACAATTAGTATGTGGCTTGGTGAAATATTAAGTTTCTACTGGAGACATTTAAAATCTGGGACTCCTTATAGTTACAATTTTAAAAATTTTAACAAAATTCCCCAGAGTACATAAGATGATATGTAACAGGTCCAAAATAATGATGACCTGTTTGGAGAATGCACGTATTTCTTTATGGCAGCCTTACCATTACCAAGAGAACGCAGGGGTGGGGTGGGGTAATGAATTAAAGGAAAGATAGTAAATACCATTTGTCAAAACTATCTGAGGACGGGTTGCCTGGGTGGCTCAGTCATTAAGCATCTGCCTTCAGCTCAGGTCATGAACCCAGGGTCTTGGGATCAAGCCCCACATCGGGCTCCCTGCTCGGCAGCAAGCCTGCTTCTCCCTCTCCCACTCACCCTGCTTGTGTTCTCTCTCTCGCTATCAAATAAATAAAATCTTAAAAAAAAAAAAACACAAAAAAACACTGAGAGGTTTGATCCCAGGACTTCTTAAGATACACACTTTTCGTTTTGTCTACACCCCTGTAGCCAGCCAGGGGTATATTGTTAACTTCCACTTACGAATGTGTATCAAGTAAAACTGGTGGGTCTTTTACACCTCAGTTATATCTTCAATGTCCATATCATAAATTTTTTTTACCATATAATAAAATATTATACTTTCAAACTGAATAGTAACAAAACACATATTTCATATGTTTTCCTCATGAGTACAAGACCTACTGACTCCCATTTATTCCTAGTTTTACTCTTCAAATTGAGACCAGTCTTGTGTTACCAGTGCCTAATATTTGACTACGAAATTGACTTTTCAGTTATGTTTCAGATACCAAATTTTATACGAATTCAGATGTGATGAGAATGTGACTGTGTGTGCAAGGTTGGCAAACTTTTTATGTAAGGAACAGATAGTAAATATTTTATTCTTTGTAGGCCATACTGTTTCTGTTACAGCTATTCCAATATGTCCTTGTTGGATCAAAAGTACCTAAATATAGGTGTGGCTGCATTCCTATTATACTTCATCTAAAAACAGATGGTAGGCTGTATTTGGCTCATGTTCTGTAGGTTGGAGACTCCTGATCTACACAAAGGAATTAAGAGCACCAGAATAAGTACATGTGTAAATTAAAAATGACTTCCTATTTGCAAATCTCTTTAAAATACAGTGGGCTGTTTAAGAAACTAACAGTCTAGTACATATGTTTATAGCATATGTAATAGTAAACCTATAATAATGATAGCAAAGGGCAGGAGTGGAGAAATGGAAGCACACATGGAAAGGAAGGGTCTGATGCTCTATATGAGTTAAGTGTCAAGTCACATGAAGGTAGACTGGTAAGTTGTGTAGTAGCACTTAAAAAACAGCTATAGCTAACACCAGTAAACCAAAAAAGGTTTCAAATAAAACCATTTCTAAAAATTCAGTTATTTCAAAGTAGAGAGAAAAAGGGGAAAGAACAAAGGAGACATGATGAAACCAATAGCAAGATAATTTAAATCTATATAATACCTGTAAAAGGAAATGGTCTAAAGACCCCAATGAAAAGCTAAAATTGTCAACTGTAATTTTCAAAGACCAACAACAATATGTTTCCTACAAGAAATTCAGTTAGAAAATTAAAGGACACAGGGGGTGGAGCAAGATGGCAGAGGAATAGGAGACCTGGATTTCGTTTGGTCTCAGGAATTCAGCTGGATAGGGATCAAACCATTCTGAACACCTACGAACTCAACAGGAGATTGAAGAAAAGAATAGCAACAGCTCTCTCACCAGAAAAGTGACCACTTTCTGGAAGGTAGGACGTGCAGAGAAGTGAATCCGAGGCGAGATTCGGGAGGATAGACGGCGGGGGAGGGGCCTCCGGCGGCCGCTTCTGGCAAGTGATAGAGCCGCGGAGCGCAAAATCGGAACTTTTAAAAGTCTGCTCCACCGAGGGAGGTCACTCTGGTGGCTAAGCGGGGGGTGGAACCCTCCGGGACAGTGTGGTCTCAGGACCCACGGGTCACAGAAAGACCGGGGGTGCCTGAGTGTGGCAGAGCTCCCAGGTATCGGAGCAGGGAAGCCGGCTGCAGAGGTGGAGCCCAGGCGCGGGCTCTCAGCTCGGGGTGGCCATCAACCGTGATCCGCGGCACAGTCGGGCCCCTGCTCCTCCAGCAGGGACCCAACAAGCGGCAGATCGGGGAGACTCACCTTCCTCCCCTGGGAGGAGAGGTGCGGGAGCGCACCGCAGGGATCTGCTGGGTTTGGAGACTCCACCCGGGGTCGGGTGCCAGAGATAGAAACCCTCGGTCACAGGTCGGGTGAGCACGGAGTGCGGCCGGAGACCGGGAGATGGGAGTGACTGACGGCTTTTCTCTGGGGGCTCACTGAGAAGCGGGACCCCGAGTTCTCGGCTCCTCCGGGGCGGAGATTGGGAGGCCGCCATTTTCACTCTCCGCCTCCAAAGCTGTACGGAAAGCTCGCAGGGAACAAAAGCCCCGGAGAGCAAACCCGAGCAGGTTACTTAGCCGGGAGGGGGCAAGGGCGGGGCAATTCTGCCTCCAGCAAAGACATTTGGAAACCACGGCAACAGGCCCCTCCCCAGAAGATCAGCAAGAACAGCCAGCCAAGACCAAGTTTACCCATCAATGAGAACGGCAGAACTCCAGCGCTAGGGGAATACTACACATAGAATTCATGGCTTTTTCCCCATGATTCTGTAGTCTTTCAATTTTTTTTTTTTTGAATTTTTCTTTTTCCCTTTTTTTTTTTTTTTAAAGATTTTATTTATTTGACAGAGAGAGACAGCGAGAGCAGGAACACAAGCAGGGGGAGTGGGAGAGGGAGAAGCAGGCTTCCCGCCGAGCAGGGAGCCTGATGTGGGACTCGATCCTGGGACCCCAGGATCATGACCTGAGCCGAAGGCAGACGCTTAACGACTGAGCCACCCAGGCGCCCTTCTTTTTCCCTTTTTCAACCAACATCTTATCAATCCCTTTTTTAAAAAAAAATTTTTATTTTTCATTTTTATTTTTCATTTTTAGAGTCATATTCTATCCCTTCATAGTAGTTACCCGTATTTTTGGCATATATATATAAGTTGTTCTCTCTTTAAAATTTTGAGATAGTTTCTTCTAACAGATCAAAATATACCCTAAATCTCTATTGTATGTTTTTTTCCTACTCCCCTGCTTGATCACATTCTCTCCCTTTTCTTTTTCTTTTTTTTTTAAATCCTCTTCTTTCTTTTTTCAAACAACTTCTTATCAATTCCTTTTATAAAATTTTTTATAATTTCCATCTTTACATATTCCATCCCTTCATCATATCAATCCTTATTTTTGTACATATATAAGTTTTTCTTTCTTTAAAATTTTGGGAGGCACTTTCTTCTAACAGACCAAATACACCCAAAATCTAGTGTGTGGCACTGATCTATATACCAGCCTGATCATATTTGATCATATTCTGGGTTTTTTTTTTTTCTGTTTTTGTTTGTTTTTATCTTTTTTTCTTTTCCTTTTTTTTTTTTCTTTTTCTTTTTTCTCTCTTTCCCTTTCTTTTCCCACTGCTTCAGGTCTTTTCTGATTTGTTTAGAGTGTATTTTCTGGGAACGTTGTTACCCTGTTAGCATTTTGTTCTCTCATTAATCTATTCTCCTCTGGACAAAATGACAAGACGGAAAAAATCACCTCAACAAAAAGAACAAGAGGTAGTACCGACTGCCAGGGACCTACTCAATACGGACATTAGTATGATGTCAGATCTAGAGTTCAGAATCATCACTTTAAAGATACTAGCTGGGCTTGAAAAAAGCATGGAAGTTATTAGAGAAACCCTTTCTGGAGAAGTAAAAGAACTAAAATCTAAACAAGTTGAAATCAAAAAGGCTATTAATGAGGTGCAATCAAATACGGGGCGCTAACTGCTAGGATAAATGAGGCGGAAGAGAGAATCAGTGATATAGAAGACCAAATGATGGAAAATAAAGAAGCTGAGAAAAAGAGAGATAAACAACTACTGGATCACGAGGGCAGAATTCGAGAGATAAGCGATACCATAAGACGAAACAACATTAGAATAATTGGGATCCCAGAAGAAGAAGAAAGAGAGAGAGGGGCAGAAGGTATAATGGAGCAAATTATAGCAGAGAACCTCCCTAATTTGGTGAAGGAAACAGGCATCAAAATCCAGGAAGCACAAAGAACCCCTCTCAAAATCAATAAAAATAGGTCAACACCCCGACATCTAATAGTAAAACTTACGAGTCTCAGAGACAAAGAGAAAATCCTGAAAGCAGCTCAGGAGAAGAGATATGTAACCTACAATGGTAGAAACATTAGATTGACAACAGACCTATCCACAGAGACCTGGCAGGCCAGAAAGGACTGGCAGGATATATTCAGAGCACTAAATGGGAAAAAATATGCAGCCAAGAATACTATATCCAGCTAGGCCGTCATTGAAAATAGAAGGAGAGATCAAAAGCTTCCAGGACAAACAAAAACTAAAGGAATTTGCAAACACAAAACCAGCCCTACAAGAAATATTGAAAGGGGTCCTCTAAGCGAAGAGAGAGCCTGAAAGCAACATAGACCAGAAAGGAACACAGACAATATACAGTAACAGTCACCTTACAGGCAATACAGTGGCACGAAATTCATATCTTTCAATAGTTACCCTGAATGTAAATGGGCTAAATGCCCCAATCAAAAGACACAGGCTGTCAGATTGGATTAAAAAACAAGACCCATCGATATGCTGTCTGCAAGAGACTCATTTTAGACCCAAAGACACCCCCAGATTGAAAGTGAGGGGGTGGAAAACTATTTACCATGCTAATGGACACCAAAAGAAAGCTGGGGTGGCAATCCTTATATCAGACTAATTAGATTTTAAACCAAAGACTGTAATAAGAGATGAGGAAGGACACTATATCCTACTTAAAGGGTCTATCCAACAAGAAGATCTAACAATTATAAATATCTATGCCCCTAACATGGGAGCAGCCAATTATATAAGGCAATTAAAAACAAAAGCAAAGAAACACATCGACAACAATACAATAATAGTGGGGGACTTTAACACCCCCCTCACTGAAATGGACAGATCGTCTAAGCAAAAGATCAACAAGGAAATAAAGACAATTTAAATGACATACTGGACCAAATGGACTTAACAGACATATTCAGAACATTCCATCCCAAAGCAACAGAATACACATTCTTCTCTAGTGCCCATGGAACATTCTCCAGAATCGATCACATCCTAGGTCATAAATCAGGTCTCAACCAGTACCAAAAGATTGGGATCATTCCCTGCCTATTTTCAGACCACAATGCTTTGAAACTAGAACTCAATCACAAGAGGAAAGTTGGAAAGAACTCAAATACATGGAGGCTAAAGAGCATCCTACTAAAGAATGAATGGGTCAACCAGGAAATTAAAGAAGAATTAAAAAAATTTTTAAAATGCATGGAAACCAATGAAAATGAAAACACAACTGTTCAAAATCTTTGGGATGCAGCAAAGGCAGTCCTAAAAGGAAAGTATATAGCAATACAAGCCTTTCTCAAGAAACAAGAAAGGTCTCAAGTACACAACCTAACCCTACACCTAAAGGAGCTGGAGAAAGAACAGCAAATAAAGCCTAAACCCAGCAGGAGAAGAGAAATGATAAAGATCAGAGCAGAAATCAATGAAATAGAAACCAAAAAAACAGTAGAACAGATCAACGAAACTAGGAGCTGGTTCTTTGAAAGAATTAACAAGATTGATAAACCCCTGGCCAGACTTATCAAAAAGAAAAGAGAAATGACCCAAATTAACAAAATCATGAATGAAAGAGGAGAGATCACAACCAACACCAAAGAAATACAAACAATTATGAAGAACATATTATGAGCAACTCTATGCCAGCAAATTAGATAACCTGGAAGAAATGGATGCATTCCTAGAGATGTATCAACTACCAAAACTGAACCAGGAAGAAATAGAAAACCTGAACAGACCTATAACCACTAAGGAAATTGAAGCAGTCATCAAAAATCTCCCAAAAAACAAAAGCCCAGGGCCAGATGGCTTCCCAGGGGAATTCTACCAAACATTTCAAGAAGAATTAATACCTATTCTTCTGAAACTGTTCCAAAAAATAGAAATGGAAGGAAAAGTTCCAAACCCATTTTATGAGGCCATCATTACCTTGATCCCAAAACCAGACAGAGACCCCATCAAAAAGGAGAACTACAGACCAATATCCCTGATGAACATGGATGCAAAAATTCTCACCAAAATACTAGCCAATAGGATCCAACAGTACATTGAAAGGATTATTCACCACGATCAAGTGGGATTTATCCCTGGGCTGCAAGGTTGGTTCAACATCCGCAAATCAATCAACGTGATACAATACCTTAACAAAAGAAAGAACAAGAATCATATGATCCTCTCAATAGATGCAGAAAAAGCATTTGACAAAGTACAGCATCCTTTCTTGATCAAAACTCTTCAGAGTATAGGCATAGAGGGTACATACCTCAATATTATAAAAGCCATCTATGAAAAACCTACAGCAAATATCATTCTCAATGGGGAAAAACTGAGAGCTTTCCCCCTAAGGTCAGGAACGCGGCAGGGATGTCACTATCACCACTGCTATTCAACATAGTATTAAGTCCTAGCCACAGCAATCAGACAACAAAAAGAAATAAAAGGCATCCAAATCGGCAAAGAAGAAGTCAAACTCTCACTCTTTGC
>NC_058418.1:4925144-4925381 GCF_002201575.2 Neomonachus schauinslandi
CTAGAACTCATACAGGAATTCAGTCAAGTGGCAGGATATAAAATCAATGCACAGAAGTCAGTGGAATTCCTATACACCAACAACAAGACAGAAGAAAGAGAAATTAAGGAGTCGATCCCATTTACAATTGCACCCAAAACCATAAGATACCTAGGAATAAATCTAACCAAAGAGGCAAAGGATCTGTACTCAGAAAACTATAAAATACTCATGAAAGAAATTGAGGAAGACACAAAG
>NC_058418.1:4925391-4947206 GCF_002201575.2 Neomonachus schauinslandi
ATCCCCATCAAAATACCATCCACTTTTTTCAAAGAAATGGAACAAATAATCCTAAAATTTGTATGGAACCAGAAAAGACACTGAATAGCCAGAGGAATGTTGAAAAAGAAAAGCAAAGCTGGCGGCATCACAATTCCGGACTTCCAGCTCTATTACAAAGCTGTCATCATCAAGACAGTATGGTACTGGCACAAAAACAGACACACAGATCAATGGAACAGAATAGAGAGCCCAGAAATGGACCCTCAACTCTATGGTCAACTAATTTTCGCCAAAGCAGGAAAGAATGTCCAATGGAAAAAAGACAGTCTCTTCAACAAATGGTGTTGGGAAAATTGGACAGCCACATGCAGAAGAATGAAACTGGACCAGTTCCTTACACCACACACAAAAATAGACTCCAAATGGTTGAAAGACCTCAATGTGAGACAGGAGTCCATCAAAATCCTAAAGGAGAACACAGGCAGCAACCTCTTCGACCTCAGCCACAGCAACTTCTTCCTAGAAACATCGCCAAAGTCAAGGGAAGCAAGGGCAAAAATGAACTATTGGGACTTCATCAAGATAAAAAGCTTTTGCACAGCAAAGGAAACAGTCAACAAAACCAAAAGACAACCGACAGAATGGGAGACAATATTTGCAAATGACGTATCAGATAAAGGGCTAGTATCCAAAATCTATAAAGAACTTATCAAACTCAACACCCAAAGAACAAAGAATCCAATCAAGAAATGGGCAGAAGACATGAACAGACATTTTTCCAAAGAAGACATCCAAATGGCCAACAGACACATGAAAAAGAGCTCAATATTGCTCGGCATCAGGGAAATCCAAATCAAAACGTCAATGAGATACCACCTCATACCAGTCAGAATGCCTAAATTAACAAGTCAGGAAATGACAGATGTTGGCGCCACTGCGGAGAAAGGGGAACCCTCCTACACTGTTGGTGGGATTGCAAGCTGGTGCAGCCACTGTGGAAAACAGTATGGTGGTTCCTCAAAAAGTTGAAAATAGAGCTACCATATGACCCAGCAATTGCACTACTGGGTATTTACCCCAAAGATACAAATGTAGGGATCCGAAAGGGTACGTGCACCCCGATGTTTATAGCAGCAATGTCCACAAGAGTCAAACTGTGGAAAGAGCCAAGATGTCCATCGACAGATGAATGGATAAAGAAGAAGTGGTATATATATATATACAATGGAATATTATGCAGCCATCAAAAGGAATGAAATCTTGCCATTTGCAACGATGTGGATGGAACTGGAGGGTGTTATGCTGACCGAAATAAGCCAATCAGAGAAAGACATGTATCATATGACCTCACTGATATGAGGAATTCTTAATCTCAGGAAACAAACTGAGGGCTGCTGGAGTGGGGGGTGGGGTAGGAGGGATGGGGTGACTGGGTGATAGACACTGGGGAGGGTATGTGCTCTGGTAAGCGCTGTGAATTGTGCAAGACTGTTAAATCTCAGATCTGTACCTCTGAAACAAATAATGCAATATATGTTAAGGAAAAAAAGAAGAAGAAGGAGGTAGCAGGAGGGGAAAAATGAAGGGGGGGAAATCGGAGGGGTAGACGAACTATGAGAGATGATGGCCTCTGAAAAACAAACTGAGGGTCCTAGAGGGGAGGGGGGTGGGAGGATGGGTTAGCCTGGTGATGGGTATTGAGGAGGGCACGTTCTTCCTGGAGCACTGGGTGTTATGCACAAACAATGAATCATGGAACACTACATCTAAAACTAATGATGTAATGTATGGGGATTAACATAACAATAAAAAAGATGCAAAAAAAAAGAAAATTAAAGGACACAATGAAAAATCATGGAGAAAAGATAAACACTATTAAAAATAGGGTAGCTATATTAAGATCAAAGTTAATTAAAGAGCAAATAATATGGGGCACCTGGGTGGCTCAGTCGTTAAGCATCTGCCTTCGGCTCAGGTCATGATCCCAGGGTCCTGGGATCGAGCCCTGCATCGGGCTCCCTGCTTGGCAGGAAGCCTGCTTCTCCCTCTCCCACTCCCCCTGCTTGTGTTCCCTCTCTCGCTGTGTCTCTCTCTGTCAAATAAATAAATACAATCTTTAAAAAAGGAGAGAGCAAATAATACGACCAGGAGTAATTATGAAATCTCTTACATAATTATAAAGGGATAAAGTCACCAGAATGGCAAGAGAATCCTAAACCATGCACCCAGCAGCAGAACTTCAAAAACCTGAAAAAGCGGACAGGACCACAATGACAGACCAATCCACAGTCACAGTCAAGAAATTTCCATGCCCCTTCTCTCCATAATAGAACAAGTAGACAGAAAATAAGGACCTAGACAATTGTAACATGAATGTCAAGGAAACTGACCTAATTGACATTTACAGAGCCGTGAGATAATAGAAAATACATATTGGCTCTGCCTTTGGTTCCTGCACAGAGCTCCTAAAACCCTTATATTTTCCCAAGTGATAAGAGCACTAGGAGCATCTTTCGTTATACTGAGGCGACTCTGGGTGGGCTCCTGGGTGGGGCTGATCACCAGAAAAACCAAGCCATGATTAGAAGCTTGGGATCTTCAGCCCCATCCCCTCAACTACAGAGAGAGGAGAGGGGCTGGAAATGGAGTTAATGATCAGTCATGCATATGTGAGGAAATCTCCTTAAAATCCCAATACTTGGAGGTTTGGAGAGCTTCTAGGCTGGCAAACACAGCCACCAGGAGGGTGACACACCCCAACTCCATGGGGACAGAAGCTTCTGCACTGAGGACCTTCCCAGACCTCACCCTGTGTACCTCTTCATCTGACTGTTCATCTGTATCCCTTATCATATCCTTTAATAAACTGGTAAATGTGTTTCCCTGACTTCTGTGAGCTGTTCTAGCAAATTAAAGCCAATGGGGGGGATTGTTGGAACCTCCGATCTATAGCCAGTTGTTAGAAGCACTGGTCAACCAGGACTTGCAACTGGTGTCTAAAGTGTCTTGAGGGGCAGGAGGTATCCAGGTAGATAGCGTCAGAGTTGAGGTACATTGTAGGACACCCAGCTGATGTCGGAGATTGGCCTGTTGGTGTGGGGGAAAAACCTCCACAAGTTTGTGACTAGAAGTGTCAGATGTGAAGTGTTCTGTGTGAATAGTAAGGGAGACAGAGAAGAAAGCAGCACACAGTAGAGAAGAACCAGATTTTTCCCTACACTGGAGGAGGAAAACTGACTTTTTCCTTTGTAAGAACACTCCACTTAACAAGGGGATTATACACAATCTTTAAAAGTGCACGCAGTACTTTACCAAGAGAAACCATATTCTTGGCCATCAAAGTAGTCTTGCTAAATTTTAAAAGAATTCACATCACACAAAATATGTCTGTGACCACAGTGGAATTATGATAGAAATCATTAACAGAAAAATCTCTGGAAAACCCACAAATATTTGGAAAATAATGACCTCCTTGTGACTAACCCTGGGACAAAGAAGAAATTGGAAAAGAAATTAGAATGTATCCTGAATTGAATGAAAATGAAAGCAGAACATTTCATAATTTGCCACCACAGCAGGAGAAATTGAAAAACACCCTTGGAAAAGGGATAGCAACAGAACATCTATAAGCCTAAGCTATCTTTCATTTTTTTTGTTTGCTTGGGATGTTGGACGGATCAGTGTGAGCCTCCTGCTTGTAACGGGAAGTAAACTGGTAAGTGAGCTCATCTGGTTCTGAGGCTTGCTTAGTCAGGTGAACGCAGCACAGTGAAAGAAGGCAAGTTTCTTGAGATTATTTGTAAATATCTGATTATGATAAACCAGTCAAGAATGTTGTAACTGAGAACACAGTCCACTGGGGGTAGTTAGATGATGAAAGGCAATATGTTTATAGATGAATTAAAAATATATGGATATTCTAATGGAAGTAGAAAATATAAAATGGAAGAGACAAGGGTGATAATACAGGAAGGGAATTACTGAAAACATGATTTCAAAGGTGGCACAATTACTGGAGATAATGACTTCGGGAGGTTAAGATGGGTAAGGAGAAAAGAAAAGGTCACTGAAAGTACCAGTCAGCTTTCTAGAAGATTTTCTATGGTAAAAAAAAATATCCCTGCATTCTCATGCTCTTATAACAACAAACATTTATTTCTCCCTCCTGTCACATCTATCACCTCTTGCTTGGTCCTGTCATTTATGTCTGGGATTCAGGGTAAAACTTGAGTGTATGTGGGATAGACCATTCTTACACCAGAGAGAAGAGAGGATTAGAAGGAGCAAGCAAAGCTTTTAAAGCTTACATTTACAATTAAAATATGCCAAATCAGCCAAGCTGGCCAAATTGGCCAAGCTGGCTATAAACTGGGCTACCCTCAAAGAGAAGGGTTACCTAAGTCAAGAGGGGACATGCATACTCTCACAAGAGGGTGATAATTAATTGGAAATGATATTACAATATATGATAGTACAGCTTCTACCGGAAGTAATTTTCCCTTCTTTGTTTACACAAAATAGACTTACCTTTGTCCCAAAAGAAAAAAAAAAAAAAAAAAAACTCTACCCAAACATGGCTTCAGTAACATACGAGGGTGTCATAATAGTCTCGTGAGATTCTTCTTGGTTGAGAGCCTCATGTGGAGTCCTCGCTCATAACACATTATGGCGGAGCAGAGAAAAACCTCAATAAACCCTCCCATTCGGAAAAGAAAAAGAAAGGAGGGACCCAGTAGTCTCTGGTTCACAGCAAACAGGGGTAGGAATGAGGAATGATCCTTTCCTCAGCTCCTGCTTTTTTCCTGAGAATAGCTGTCCAGTCATTTGTCCTTTGTGTTTCACTATTCTTGACTTCAGCTAATTACACCTGCTAGAGTATTAGAAACTCTGCCTTCCTCATACAACATTTCCCCAGCTACTTCCTTCCCATCACATTGTACAGTCCCAAAGATTATTGGACATCGACGAGATCAGTTTCTTTATAGTGCAAACTCGGTGTTCCGTCAACAGTGCGATATTTTCAAATAGCACTTATGTGATACCAAACAGCTACATTTTCCATTAGCTACAAACATGTTTTGCCAGACATGCTGAACTCTTCAGATTTCTTTCAGGGTCTTTGAGCTTCTCAGGGTCCTCTAGCAGAGCCATACCTGTGCTTTCTATTCCCTAAGCCATCTTGTCCAAAAGGAGCAATTCCACAGGAGACACTTTAATCAACTGCAGGTTACTTCAAAGGATATTAAGCCATGTCCTTCATTTAGACTTGGCCATGATTTAGCATTTTAACTTGCCCTGGACCCTCAAAAGTATTTTTTTTTTTAAAGATTTATTTGTTTGTGACAGAGAATGAGTGGGAGGGGCAGAGGGAGAGGGAGAGAGGCTCTCAAGCGACTTGGGGCTTAATCTCACAGCGCTGAGATCATGACCTGAGCCGAAACCAAGAGTCAAACGCCTAACTGACTGTGCCACCCAGGCACCTGAACCCTCAGAGTATTTCTTTTTTTTTTTTAAAAGATTTTATTTATTTATTCATAAGAGACAGAGAGAGAGAGGCAGAGGGAGAAGCAGGCTCCCCGCCGAGCAGGGAGCCCGATGCAGGACTCGATCCCAGGACCCTGGGATCATGACCTGAGCCGAAGGCAGACGCTTAACCATCTGAGCCACCCAGGCACCCCCTCAGAGTATTTCTTAATGGTAAGTTTTACCCACTGGAGATGAGGCACAGTCACATCCTTAAATCCTGCCGGCAAGTCAGCTTGTTCATTTCTGATGTCAGGTCTTTACTGTAATACTGTGTTAAATGCAGTTGAGAACAAAGTGGCATGTTAGTATCTTTTGCTTTCCTGATCTCTATGTTGGTGGAGGTGATATACAGGCATGATAACATTTGCAAAGGAAACATTCGCCAAGATCCGGAGACATTTTTTTTATGTCATAATTGTGGTGGTTCTATTGGTATCTAGTGGGTATAGGACAGTGGTGCTGCTGAATATCCTCCAATGCACAGCTTCACACATCAGAGAATTATCTGACCCACAATGTCAACAGAATAGTACAACTTAGACCATGTAACATCAATCAAAAGAAAGGAGGAATGTCTATATTAATACCACATAGATTTCAGAGAAAATAAAATTACTGAGTAAAAAAGTACATAGTGATAAAAGGGTCAATCAAAGCAGGTGACTTAGCAATCGTGAGTGTATATGCACCAAAGAACAGCTGCAAAAGATGTGAAGCAACAACTGATAGAAACTTACAGGAGAAATAGACAACCTTCACAGTTACAGCCCGAGACTTCAGTGCACATCTCTCAACAATTTTTTTTTTTTAAAGATTTTATTTATTTTTTTGACAGAGAGAGAGACAGCGAGAGAGGGAACGCAAGCAGGGGGAGCGGGAGAGGGAGAAGCAGGCTCCCCGCAGAGCAGGGAGCCCGATGCGGGACTCGATCCCAGGACCCTGGGATCACGACCCGAGCTGAAGGCAGTCACTCAACCAACTGAGCCACCCAGGCGCCCCACATCTCTCAATAATTGATAGAACGATGACAGAAAACCAGCAGGACACTGATGAATTTTACACCACCAAGTCACAGGATCTAATCAGCATTTTTGTAACACAACCCAAACACAGGAGATTATACATTTTTTTTTTTTGAAGAACATGTGCCAGGACAGATCATATCCTGGGCCATAAAAACGCCCCTCAACAAATTTAAAAGAATGGAATCACAGACTCTGTTCACTGCCCACAATGGAATCCAACTACAAATCAAAAACAGAAAGCTAACGGGAAAAATCTCCAAACACTTGGAAACTAAACAACTTACCTTCAAACAATCCACGGGTCAAAGAGGAAGACTCAAGGGAAATACACGGGCTGAAAGAAAATGAAAACACAACATGTCATAATCTGTGAGGTATAACTAAAGCAGCCCTAAGAGGGAAATTGATAGCACTACACTAGAAAAGGGGGAAATGTTTACACTACAAAAGGGGGAAAATATCCAAGAATAATCTAAACTGCAGTTAAGAAATCAGAGCGGAAAAAAATAAACACAAACCACATGGAAGGAAATAGTAAAGGCAAGAGCAAAAATAAGTAAAATTGAAAACAGGAAAACAGAGAAATAAAACAAAGAGCTGGTTCACTGAAAAGATCAATACAATTCACAATTCACTAGCAAAACTACCAGAGATAATAAGAGAAAACACAAATTACACATAACAAATTAAACAGGGACTTTTACTCCACAACTTGCAGACATCAAAAGGATAGTAAGGGGTGAATACAAAACTCTGCACACGTATACTTGAAAACTTAGGTGAAATGGACCAATTCCTCTACACGGACGCCCTACGTACACAAATCACCCATGTGAAATAGATGATAGGAATACTTTGAATTGCGAAGGAAATTTGTAATCTTAAAATACCCTCCCAAAAAAGAAACCTGCAGGCAGTGAGTGGTGAGAGTTGAGCTAATATTGGTGCCTTATCATCCATTCTGTGTGGCCAGGTGGCCTGCCGCCACCTTGAACTGACACTACCTCCTCCCTTGAGCACATGCCCTAGATATGAGCCCACAGAGTTATAGGCAAATGTTGGTTCCTGATACAACTCTCCCAGCCGTCCCTATGATAAGCATTCTCCCCCACCTCCCAGGGCCTTCCCTTTGGCCCCTTTAGATAAGACCCCCCCCACCCCCAAAAGCTTACCAAAACCTTGTTGCATTTGGTTTGAGTTGACCAATGTGGCCTTAGCCCAGAACCCCAAAGCGCTCCACTGAGGGACACTGATAAAGGCATGTGCCCCAGGTCCTGCCCTAAGCTCTCTGCCTGCATGCTGCCTTAACCTCCTCACATGACCCCTACAGGTGTGCAGAATAGCTCCCCCAGATCTGTGAGTAATAAACTTCTCCACTTCACTTTCCCTTACAGTCTTGTCATGGCTCACCATCCGACATCTAGGGCTCTACTTAACAAATGTTAATACAACAAAGTCACAATAGCAACACTAGACAATTCTATCAGACCTACAAATTAACAGAAATTCTACACAATTTCTTTCAGAAAATAGAAGGGGAAGCAATACTTTTCCCAGCTAAATTTATGAGGCCAATATTAGCATAATACCAAAACTACCCAAAACATTAAGGGGGGGAAGAGATAACTACCAACTAAATCCCAAATGAAGATGCAAAAATTCTTAGCAAAATATTAGCAGTAGAAATCAACAATACACAGAAAGAATTGAACACCATGACCAAATGGGTTTATTTGAGGACAGAAGGCAGTTTCAAATTCTAGTCAGTGTAACCCACCATGTTAACAGGCTGGAGAAGAAAAATCACAGGATCCTGTCAATTGATACAGAAAATCATTTGACAAAATTCAACACCCATTTACGATATAAACTTTCAGAAAACTGGGAACAGACGGACATTTCCTCAATTCAATAAAGAACTCCTACAAAAACTTATAGCAAACATCAGTGGATGCTTTTCCCCCAGAGACTGGGAACAAGGCAAGGATGTCCACTCTCACCACTGATATTTGACATGTTATTAGAAGTTCTAGCCAGTGAAGCAAGGGAAGAGGAGTAAATAAAAGAGATAGAGAGAAAAGGAAGATAAAAGAGTGGACCCATTTGCAGAAGACATCATGGTTGTGGTAGGCTGAATAATGCCCCCACCCCAAAGGATGTTCATGTCCTCATGCTTGTAACATGGGAGTGTTACTGTAAATGTCATAAGGGAGTTTGCAGATGTGCTCTGGTGAAGATCGTGAGATGGGAGATTATCCTGGATGATCTGGTAAACTCGATATGGTCCTAAGGGTCCTTATAAGAAGGATGCAGGAAGAGTCAGTCATGTAGAAGCTGGTGAAGTGATGGAAGCCAAGGGGCAGAGCTAAACAAGTTTTCAGATGCTATCTTGCTGGCTTAAGATAGAGGAAGGGGACCATGAGGGAGAGGATGTAAGCAGCCTCTGGATGTGGGGAGGTAAGGAAACAAATTCTAACCTGCAATATCCAGAAGGAGCACAGTGCTATGGATCCATGTTACACATCTGGCCTCCAGAACTGTAAGAGAATAAACTTGTTAGTTTAAGTCATTCAGGTTGTGGTAATTTGTCACAGCATCAATAGGAACATTTTTGAAGTTGCGTATGTAGAAAATCCAAAGGAATGCACAAAAATTTCCAGAAAAAGTAAAATTTGCAAGGTGTTAGAATACAAAAGCATGCAAAAATCTATTGCATTTCTATATACTAGCAATTTACACCTGGCAACTGAAATTAAAAATGCAGTAGTACCATGTATAATTGCTCAAAAAAGAGAAAGTATAAGAAATATGAGCCCAGGGTGCCTGGGTGGCTCAGTTGGTTAAGTGACTGCCTTTGGCTCAGGTCACGATCCTGGAGTCCCTGGATCGAGTCCTGCATCGGGCTCCCTGCTCGGCAGGGAGGCTGCTTCTCCCTCTGACCCTCCCCCCTCTCATGTACTCTCTCTCTTTCTCGCTCTCTCAAATAAATAAATCTTAAAAAAAAAAAAAAAAGAAATATGAGCCCATGTTCCAGTGCAGGGTCCTCTGGATCTGAGACAGATATCAGTCACTGGGAAATGTCAGAGTGACCCTAGGCATTTGGTAATGCAGATTATCTCCTTTTCAGAAACTACAGTTGGAATCTCGATGACTTTCTATCTTATTCATCATCATATTTTCAGGTACTTCACTGTGTGCTTGTTAACCTCCACACACTTGATTTTCAAGCACCTGACTAGAGCCAACTATCACAGTAAGAGATTTCAGTTAACCATCTGGCCATTCAAGTTACTTCACATAAGACCTGAAAGAACTCTTCATATTTTGTACCTACTACTTTCTACCTGTCACTGCCTTATGTTCATTTTCATATCACAAAAGTCTGAAAACAACCCACTGATTTATGTATCCCTTGGTGTAAAACAGGGGGGAAAATGCAAACTAAACATATAATCTGGGTCACAATGTGTGGAAGGAAAAATTGTATTAAAAATTGGGGGTGGGGGGCGCCTGGATGGCTCAGTTGGTTAAGTGTCTGCCTTTAGCTCAGGTCGTGATCCCAGGGTCCTGGGATCGAGCCCTGCATTGGGCTCCTTGCTCAGAGGGGAACCTGCTTCTCCCTCTCCCTCTACCTGCTGCTCCCCCTGCTTGTGCTGTCAAATAAATAAAAAATCTGACTACAGTTGAAAATGGATCAGGTAACATATTGCTTAAGACCCTAATTTGAAATTGACCTTTTAAAATCATTGGTAGAATTGCTTCTAGTAATATTATCTAATAAACATTTCCAAACAACCTGCATTAAACTAGTGTAAGAATATCTTAAGGCAATTTATCTAAATAGTATTTTATAAGCATTTTCAACAACCACATCATACAATGGAACCTATGTGTAGAGGGGGAAAGGGAATGTAATAAATTATTAGCATGAAGAAAATTTTGTCTTTCCCAATGGAGAAATCAGGAGTTTCAAGAGTAAATATCCAGTGTTTTACTAAAGAGTATCCATTTCTTGATGGTTGACTACTGACATCTTTTAAGGCTCACTACTACCTCTATTCTGCCCATCTGGGCAAGCTGATAAAAAAGCCCCTCCTTTAATACCAGCTGGAAGTTCAAACCACAGCAGGTACCCTCCCCCCAGCGCCACCCAGTAACCACCTTAACACACCAAACTGGTCACCATTTCCTGTTCCCTCAAGTCATTTTTGGACCAGCTTGGAAGTCTACTGTGCCCGCCCTAGAAATCTTCAATAGGTAACACATGTTCTCATAATGCTGTTAGCGCATGGCATCACCAATCTTGATATCCAAAGCCAACTTTGGTTAGGGTTCCACTGTTCCAGTGGATGGCCAAAGTGCAAATTAACAAATGTGTTGGAAGGTATATATATGAAATTTTTAGTTTATCTATTAAACAAAGGTTCCCATTATATACTGTTCATCCTAAATTATTTCATGAGTGCTCCAAGTTCATATTTTTAATTTCTGAAATTATTTTATTTCTAAATTTTTCATGCTATGTTCCTACTTTCACTTTATTTAAATTAAGGTGCAGACCATGGGTTTTATTTGGGCACAAAACACATGAAGAAATATAATCATATGGTGCAAATTCATGGATTGGGGGCAGATTTTAGGGGATCAGAGTCTTGAACTTGCACTGTATGGCATTTTCATTATTGCCACATAAATACCCTGGGGTAGAGTATGTAGAGAATAACTCAAGTGCAAAGTGTAAGTATATAATCCCCAAATTGTTCTTTGATTCCATCATGGAGAGAAATTGTTATAGATTCCCTCAACTTTGAGAGCTTAATGGTGCATTGTTAGTGTGTGTTATGAAGTACTCTACAGAGGTGGTTTAGATAAACTGTGTTGGAAAAAGAACATGACTCCTTCAGGATTATGGGGAAAAAGCTTTATTAATTACAGCATGAGAGCTACAATACATTTTGAAGAAAACAGTAGCAAAATGTAATGGCAGGAGTTAACTATGAATCACGCACATACTGTTCTGGTTCTTTCCATTTCACTGCCTTCTCAGATAACTGCTCTCTTCAATTTCCAAGAAAAGGGAAATCTGTCAATAATATATCAATTTGTCACTGACAGTATAGAACAGCTATTACCATCTTCCCGTGTTGTTTCTATCACATAATCAGTCCCTAGTAAACAAACTATCACTGTCATCCCATGAAAGTCCAGTCCCTATAATTCATCTAGAGAAGGGGGCCCTGAAGGTAACAAGCATGATGCCTTATATGGAGGTTTGCATTATTCTCTGGCCCTCCCCAATGCTCACACAATAGTGAATCTCACAACTGTGTCCTTGTTCCAGGAAATGTGGATATGAGTCACACCCAATGAAGCAGACCCTTTCATCTTGATTCCTCCTCAGAGACCATCAGGAAAGGCCTATAAGGAAGGCTTAAGATCAACAGATTTCAAACTTCAGGTTGAAACTCGTAAGTAGTAATGTAGCCTTTTCAAGAAAACTCAAGTAAATACCTTGTACACAGAAAATAATGAGCTACTTCCACACATGTCCTTGTTCCCATATGGAAATTTTAACATTTTTTGACATAATTATTCTGCACTAACATCTCAGGTTAATCTCAAGAGAACTAAAGACTTAATTATTCCAGTTATATCCAGTTATTCCTGGATTCTCCAATGTGTGGTCTATGAATTGGTCAAAAAATTTATCATATTTGTAAGAATTCTCCCCAGTATGACTTCACTGGTGAATCCCGAGAACACACTGTTCCTTAAAAGCATTTCCACATTTGGCGTATTTAAATAGGTATAGTTTCCCCTGCATAAATTCTCTCATTACTCCAAAGGTATGAACATTTGATGAAAGCCTTACGACATTCTTCACATTTGTAAGGTGGCTCTCCAATATAAATTCTCTTATGTTCCACGGTTTTGACGTTGGGGCAAAAGCCATAGCATACACGTTACTTTTGTGTGGTTTCTCTGAAAGATGTGTATCTTGATGTCACTGTGAGGCCCAGATAACAGCTCTGCCACATTTACATGGTTTCTTTTCAACATGGACTCTGTTAAAAAATACTTGGAACTCAAGGTAAGGGCTTTGCCACACTCATTGCATTTCTAAGGTATTGCTCTAGTATGTTCCCCAATTTTGATCTTTGGGTAAAATCCTTGCCACACACATTACCTTTGTGTGGTTTCTCTACTGGATATTTAATCATATCTAGTGCACAGTACTAATTTAAAACTGCCACATTTGTTACACTTGTAAATGTGAGCTATTTGGTGAACTCTGAGTTTAAGGCAATACCTAAAAGCCTTGCCATGTTCAGTACATTTGTAAGGTTCTCTCCAGTGTGGATTATCTGATGACTGGTGAGGTGTGACTCTCGAGTAAAGACTTTGCCACACTCGTGGCATTTGTAAGGTTTCTCTCCAGAATGAATTCTTTGGTGAATCCTGAGGTCAGACCACTGCTGAAAGGTCTTGCCACATTCAATACATGCATATGGCTTCTCTCCAGTATGATTTCTCCCATGATGCCTAAGGTGTGAACGCTTGGCAAAGGCCTTGCCGCATTCATTACATCGGTAAGGTTTCTCTCCAGTATGGATTACCTGATGGTAAATTAGGCTTGACCGCACACTAAGGCTCTACCACATTCACTACATTTGTACGGATTCTCCGATGACTTGCTAGGTGTGAATTTTGATTGAAGACCTTCCCACATATATCACATTTATATGGTTTCTCTCCTGTATGGATTATCTGACGTTTAGTGAGGTGTGAGCCCTGAGTAAAGGCTTTGCCACACTCGTGGCATTTGAAAGGTTTCTCTCCAGCATGAATTCTTTGGTGAATCCTGATGTCAGACCATTGTCTGAAGGCCTTGCCACATTCAATACATTTGTAAGGTTTCTCTCCAGTATGGATTATCTGATGGCTTATTGGCTTGGACGCACAATAAAAGCTTTGCCGCACACATTACATTTGTGTGGTTTCTCTCCACTATGTACTCTGTGATGTTTTTTTTTTTTTTTTTTTTTAAAGATTTTATTTATTTATTTGACAGAGAGAGACACAGCGAGAGAGGGAACACCAGCAGGGGGAGTGGGAGAGGGAGAAGCAGGCCTCCCGCCGAGCAGGGAGCCCGATGCGGGACTCGATCCCAGGACCCTGGGATCATGACCTGAGCCGAAGGCAGTCGCTTAACCAACTGAGCCACCCAGGCGCCCTGTACTCTGTGATGTTTTACAAGCTTCGAACTTTGGCAAAAAGCCTTGCCACACTCATTACATTTGTAAGGTTTCTCTCCAGGATGTATTCTCCGGCGATTTGCAAGGTGTGAATTTTGACTAAAGGCTTTGCCACATTCGTTACTTTTGTAAGGTTTTTCTCCGGTATGGATTCTCTGATGACTTGCAAGGTTTGAATTTTGACTAAAGACTTTCTCACATACATTACATTTATATGGTTTCTCTCCTGTATGCATTATCTGATGTCTAGTGAGGTGTGAGCCCTGATTAAAGGTTTTGCCACAATCATGACATTTGTAAGGTTTTTCCCTATGTGCTTTCTGCTCTTGCATCAGTGTCAAAGGGTGAATAAAATCACTCCCACATTTACTAGCAATGTTGGTTTGGACCGTAGGAGGAATTCTCTGAAGTGGTGAAACTGAGGAACCATTGTTGATGGACTTCTCAACTTGATTACATGCATAAGTTTTCCCTTCAGTTTGAAACATGTGTAATTTATCCCCAAAACTTAATCCAAGCCTATTTCCTGCATCACTTTTACCATGCTGATCTCTTATATCAGTGAGACTGTGTTTATGGGTTACAGACATTTCTTTGTAATTTACTTCATTATCTCTCCACTGCCACTCAAAGTCATGCATTTTTTTCCTGGATTTCCCTGAAGTAAAAATCTTTGATTTCAAGGCCTTCATGCCTTTCCAACATCACTGTTTGGAATACTTCTCCTGTATTACTGTTCTCCTTTGGTTATAATTTCTTGATCACATGTGTAAGAGAGACATCTATAAGATATAAAGAGCCATAGGTATCCTATTAATTACAGTTCACAAATAAACATTGTGTGTTAAAAACACAGTATTACAACAAAAGTAATATGTATACTGAACACAGTTACAAAACTTCCCATGATGTTAAAAATTTTAGGAACACTAAAGGAATAGGATTTTTTTTTTTACTAAAGAAAGAGTACTCATCTGTAAGACAAATTAATTTTAGGATAGCCTAGTTTCAAACACTCAATGACAAAAACACTTGTGCTGTACAAAATTATGTTAGCTCTCAAAGAAAGGGTACTTTTCTTTCTTTTTTAACCCCGGTACAGTTAACATACAGTGTTATATTAGTTTCAGGTGTACAACAGAGTGATTCAACAATTCCTACAACAAATGCACTCCTTAATCCTTATCACCTATTTAACCCATCCCCCACCCAACTCCTCTCTGGTAAAACATCAGTTTGTTCTCTATAGTTAAGAGTCTGTTTCTTTGGTTGTCTCTTTCCCTCTTTTTTCCCCCTTTGCTTGTTTGCCTTGTTTCTTGAATTCCATATATGAATGAAATCATATGGTATTTGTCTTTCTCTGACAGACTTATTTCACTTAGCATTATACTCTCCAGCTCCATCCATGTTGTCGCAAATGGCAAGATTTGTTTTTTATGGATGACTAGTATTCCGCTGTAAATATATGCCATATCTTCTTTATCCATTCATCTATCAATGGACATGTGAGCCACTGCCATCATTTGGCTATTGTATTTTTTTTTTTTTTAAAGATTTTATTTATTTATTTGACAGAGAGAAAGCACAAGCAGGCAGAGAGGCAGGCAGAGAGAGAGGGAGAAGCAGACTCCCCACTGAGCAGGGAGCCTGATGTGGGGCTCGATCCCAGGACCCAGGGATCATGACCTGAGCCGAAGGCAGCCGCCCAACCGACTGAGCCACCCAGGTGCCCCTCATTTGGCTATTGTAAATAATGCTGCTATCTACATAGGGGTGTATGTATCCCTTTGAATTAGTGTTTTGTAATTTGGGGGTAAATATCCAGTAGTGCAATGGCTGGATCTTAGTAGTTCTATTTTTAACTTTTTTTTTTTTTTTTAAAGATTTTATTTATTTATTCGACAGAGAGAGACATAGCAAGAGCAGGAACACAAGCAGGGGGAGTGGGAGAGGGCGAAGCAGGCTTCCCGCAGAGCAGGGAGCCCAATGTGGGACTCGATCCCAGGACCCTGGGATCATGACCTGAGCTGAAGGCAGACGCTTAACGACTGAGCCACCCAGGCGCCCTATTTTTAACTTTTTAAGGAACCTCCCTACCACAGTGGCTGCACCAGATTGCACTCCCAACAACAGTGCAAGAGTTCCTTTTTCTCCACATCCTCACCAACACTGGTTGTAAGATAGGGTATTTTCCCACCATGATCCCAAAGCACATACCAACTGGCAGTAAATATATGTCTCATAACTGAGAAAAAAATATTGTAATTTTCCATATACTTGTATATAAATAAATGCTGAAGAACAGATAATCTATTACAATGGTAAGTAATCCAAAACAAGTTTATCTGATGAATAATGTAAATAAATGGCAATCTAGAACTGCAAAACAAATATAGCATTGAGAAAATGAAGAATTTATTTTTTTTTTAAGATTTTATTTATTTCAGAGAAAAACAGAGGTAGAGTGAAAGGGAGGAGACTCCCCACTGAGCAGAGAGCCTGATGACTGGCTCAATCCCAGGACCCTGAGATCATGACCTGACCTGAAGGCAGATACTTAACCGACTGAGCTACCCAGGCACCCCGGAAAATGAAAAATTTAATAAAACAATGTTTACAAAATGGAATTGTATAAATACATGTTATAAAATTATCTGTACCCATGAAATATAGGCATTTTACAACATTAACAAGTGGTGCATGTCAGTTATATTGCATAAAACATCTGTAAATCACAATAAAAATTAATAAATAAAATATTCTAGTAACCCTTGATAAAACCAGCAATAAATAATAAGTAACCATGTTATAGAAAATTATACTCTGTGGAGCTCTAAACATTTCCCCTCAAGAATAAAAGAAAGCAGGGCACCTGGGTGGCTCAGTTGGTTAAGCGTCCAACTCTTGGTTTTGGCTCAGGTCATGATCTCAGGTCATGAAATCGAGTCCTGTGCCAGGCTCCACGCTCAGTGCGGAGTCTGCTTGTGAATCTCTCCCTCTCCCTCTGCCCCTCCCCCCACTCACATGTTCTCGCTCTTTAAAATAATAAAATAAAAATAAAAGAAAGATTTCTATTCTAGAAAGAGCACACAATATGAAAACTGGAGAATATGTTGGGGTCACTGACTTCTAAAATATTAGGTCAGAAAAATACATTATAAAAGAACTGGAGAAAGACGTGAGAAGTCACAATTATGATTTCCTGCCTACAGTTATGTAACAGCCAAGCAACAGAGCAACTCCCTATCTATGCAGTGCACTCTAGTTATCCAGCTCATTGGCCCCAAATACATGTAGCTCAGAGTGTATTCTTTGAAAATTTATTAACTAAGATCAGAGACAAAATTATTGAGAACTGCAAAATGAAAACATATAGAATATAATGCAAAGGGAGATCTCATAATAAACATGACAAAGTTGGTATCTCTTATTAAACAAAAGTAACTTTTGAGTGTACTATAAAACATGCAGTATTCCATACCATCTAAAAGCACTAATCTGTATTTTTAAAAAGATTTGAGAGAGAGCATGTGTGAGAGAGCAAGCTGGGGGAGGGGCAACGGGAGAGGGACAATCACAAGCAGACTCCCCGCTGAGCGTGGAGCTCCACATGGGGGTCAATCTCACAAGTGTGAGATCATGACCTGAGCTAAAAGCAAGAGTTGGATGCTTAACCAACTGTGCCACCCAAGTGACTCATCTGAAGCCTGAGTGATACATGAACGAGGAGAAAAATTTCCTCCGAGAGCTCACAAGAAAGAAACCTTTGTTTTCCCACAGAACTCCACCACTGCAGAGTTTCTCAAACACTACTAAGGTGCGGCCCCCTCGCTGCCCTTCTGAGCTCTTCCCTGTGTTCCCACCTGTCACACATTCCCACCTGTTTGGTTTTACGCTATTTGCTCTTTGCCCTCCACAGTCTAGGACTCTTTCCCTTGCTCCAAAAGGACATAATACTCAGGTCAGAAACAGAAATTCCTGCTTATAAGAAGACAAGAACATGAACATGATGTGCTATGGCTTTTCCAGAATCCTAGCTCTTTGTTGAGCTGAGGAGGGAGGATATCACAGATGGATCTAGAACAAACATATCACAAATTCCTCCACTGCTTGCCTCCTAAGGGCACAGGAAACAGTATAACATGCAAATTTATAGCTATCTTCCAACACTACTGAATCCAAAGCACAGGGGAAGAAAACAGGAAACTGGATATTTTAAAAGTCTGCCATATGGTTTTATACATTCTTAAACTCTAGAACCCCTGAAGAAAGGAAAGTAGAAGTCAGGATGCCACATTGTGAGGCTTTTCATTTCTGAGTCAACAGGGCTTCAATCTCAGTCAAGCAGGGCAGGGGCTCCCAGAAGACAAACAAGGGAAAATGCAAAGATACGCAAGGGCAGACCCCCACTGCTGGAGGGACATTTTCCTCACCCAGGGAGACCAGGTTCCTGTAGTTCTCCACCATCACGTCCCTGTACAAGGCCCTCTGAGCAGGGTTCAGGCACTCCCACTCCTCCTGAGAGAATTCTATGGCCACATCCCTGAAGGTCAACCATCCCTGAAATGAGAACACATTTCGCCAAGGAACTATGCAGAGAGTTCTTATCTTCACATAAAATGAGAAAGAGATGGGAAGGATGGATTTGGTTTGAAGCGGTGTTGCTACAGATCCATATAAGATTTTTTTTTTTAGTTATGTTAACCACCATAATTACATCATTAGTTTTTGATGTAGTATTCCATGATTCATTGTCCATATAAGATATTTTTGAGCAAGTTATGTGTCCCTAATTTTGTCTTATTGTACTTTTCCCAGAAGAGGTTAGGATGGTCTCTAAATTGTGGCGTTCTCATTTTTGTAGATAATACAAGAAATACACACAAGTTCAACACAGTGTTATCCATATAGAAATGTGAGATATTATGTTCTACACACTCAGTGATATTCAACATCTAGATGACCTACAGCACGAGTGGTATCTTCAGAGATGACAACCGCCCATGGTGGATTGAGGGTGCAGCAGCTCTTTCTGCCCATGGGTCCTGTCCCCATGCTTTAATAAAACCACCATTTTGTACCAAAAAAGAAAGAAAGAAAAAAAGGGGGATAAAGAGAAAGAAAAGAAAGGGTGAAATCTAAAACTTGTAATAATGAGAGTGACAGCGATGACTACCGGTTTTTAAACATGTCCCACGTCCTAAGCATTACTCTAAATGCTTCATACATGCAAGCTGATCTAACAACAGACCAGCCCACTGAAGAAAGATCGGTCCTCAAATCACTGAAATTACATATTTCACCTGTATCACAGCTACTCTAAGAAACTTGCCTCAAGTCAAACAGCTAAGAAATGGCAGTCAGGAGGCGCCTGGGTGGCTCAGACGGTTAAGCTTCTGCCTTCAGCTCGGGTCATGATCCCAGCGTCCTGGGATCGAGCCCCGCATCGGGCTCCCTGCTCGGCTGGAAGCCTGCTTCTCCCTCTCCTGCTCCCCCTCCTTGTGTTCCCTCTCTCTCGGTCAAATAAATTTTTAAAAAATCTTAAAAAAAAAAAAAAAAAAAAGAAATGGCAGTCAGCTTCTGATCCCAGACGTCTGGACTTCAGAATTGAACTTAAGAATTAAACACTTAAATAACAGATACAGCATCTAAAGCGCATTCATAGAGGGTTCTCAACTGAGAAAACTTGAAACAAGTTCAAGGGTAATAACAAGGAACTGCATGACAGGTCACTGTAAATACACACACGCAAAAACACAACAAGTTATTATTCTTACTACTATTTTATTCATTGGAGTAAGAGTGTAAAAAAGATTTAAAGCCATGGAAATTATTTCAAATGTAATTCCAACTGTTAAAAAAAATATAAAACTTATTCATGAAAGGATGAGGTGTCTTTTATAAAAACCATGAGCCTACACATCCATGCATGCATTCATGCACACACAAAAATACACACTTAACTGAAATAAGAGTTGTCTCTCGACTATTTTTTGGGTGAATTTTTTCATCATTTTTGCTCACGTGTATTCAGTCTATTTGTGTCAATGAAAATATATACATTGTACTTCATTTAGTTTGTCAACATTATTCTATATATTATAGGCCTTAAAACAAGTGATAAAACATGAAAAGATACATATAGACATTTCATTTTTTTTAAAGATTTTATTTATTCATTTTAAGAGAGCACAAGCAGCGGGGAGAGTCAGAGGAAGAAGCAGACTCCCCACTAAGCAGGGAGCCTGATGTGGGGCTTGACCCCAGGACCTAGAGATCATGACCTGAGCTGAAAGCAGATGCTTAACAATCTGAGCCACCCAGGCACCCCATATATAGACACTTTAACTCCAATCTCTATTAAATACCTCTGGTCAAAAGTATAAATATAACTTTACTATCTTAAATGTAGACATTTAGGCATTAAAAAAGAACAAAATCGAGTTTATTTGTTCATTCCACTAATAAACTAATAATCTGTAAGAATTCAAGGATAGAAAATTTATTACTGGCATGCATTAATTTAACAGAGTAAGATAAAAAATTGGGATTGCAGCAGTAGACACTTGAGAAATTAGTAGAAAATTAACAATCATGCAGAAAAGTTGAGGGAAAAAAAAAGCCATGTTTTTAAGCAAGAATATTTCATCAAATATCATGACCAAGAGTACACACTGGATGTATTTCCTCCCAATTAAGGCAGAGAAAAGGGGCCGGCCAGGCCTTCCTCAATTCACCACTGCACAGGATGCCTGAGGAGGGACCAGTATAAGACGGAAGAGGGAAAGAAAAAAAAGGAGGGGAGGGGAGAGAGTCAAAGACCTGGGTGTGTTAAATTCATGGATGACGTGATTGCCACTCAGCACAAGGTGGTCGCTGAAGCATGAGAATTAAAGCAAGATACTAAAAATGATATTCCTTCTTTAGTGGCACAGATTTCCTCTCATTGGTCTCCTTTTGAATAATTTACCAAGTATTTGTGCCCATCCACAATCCCTGCTGCACAACCAGACACCACGGGGCCCACACCTGTCTCCAATCCATGCCTGGTGTGAAGCCCATCATGGTGCGCCTGGGGCGGGGGGTTGGGGGGGTGCTCCTCAAAGGCTCCACACCACTGGGTCACCATGAGGAATCTAAGTGGAAGGAGAGGGACTGAGGGAAGGCCTGCGGGAGTGTGGACAGACACGGCTCAGGCGGGACACTTTAGAGTCAGAGAAGATTAGCGAGTCCAGCAAGGGCACAGCAGGATTGAGAGACAGAAAATCAACCAAGAATATGACTTTACCTGACAAACAGCCATTCCTGACTCCCTCCTTTCCTCTTCCTCCTCCTCTAAGCTGCTTCTTCCTCAGACAAGATCAGTCTTGAGAATTCAATCCTAAGGATCAAGAATCTGCAGTTTAATGCTTAGAATCAATCTACGTCCCTCCTGCACCACAACCTCACACAGGGAGACCTCTCCGTGTGGAAACGACAGTCCTCTGCTGCCCACTGCCACAGCAGGGGGGCTCAGGGACAGTGAACTGCTCCAGACACCAACAAGTGAGTGTCCCCACCCCTTTCTTCACAACTGGCTCCCACCCTGGTGAAACTCCCCTCCCCCCCAACTGCAGCAGTGGGGACCTGGGCCGGACCCGACGTTCCCCTCCAGGTCACAGACCCGCCCTGATCACACCCACGCAGAGCAGGGCCCCCTCACCTCTCCCTCAGAAACAGAGGACCAGAGCCTTGGTGCTCAATGCTGGATACACATCAGAAGCACCTGGGACACTTCAACTGGTACTGAGGCTGGGCCCTATCCCCCCTTGACCACTGGAAGGGGACTCTCTGGGAGGGCCACAAGAGCTGTATCTGCAATCCAGTGTGAGGCTGGCTGCAGCACACTCACAGGAGGCCAGCCCAGCACACCTCCCACCTTCTGGCTCTGCTCGCCCCTGGGGCCCTGTTGTCACCAGGACCCAGACCTGGAAGGGGAAGGGGCAGAAGGGAACATGCAGGGCAGGCGGCAGAGGTCGGGGGGGGG
>NC_058418.1:4947216-5061824 GCF_002201575.2 Neomonachus schauinslandi
TCTGAAAGGGAGCGAGGAAGAGGAGGGCTTACTAGAGGGGCAATTAGTTGACAGAGAATGTTTTGTTTTAAAGAGGCAAGAAGACAGTGAGTACAAAGCTTTGGGGGGTGTGTGTGTGTGAAAGATGGGCAAAACCACCATCTGTGTATGCTGACTGAATTAAGTCCTGACACACACAAACTGAAGACGCAGTGGGGGAAGGATGCCATACAGTCCTGAGACAGTGAGTGGGACTGGTGACCAGGGAACAATCTCAGGCACACGAAGTCATACTGGTACATTCTCCGGCATGGCCTTCATTTGGGGGGACTGAAATGTGCAGGAGTCCTGTGTGTCCTTGGAACAGTCTTCATCATGAGGGATGGGGGAGCTGACCAGGAGCGGGAAGCCAAGAGTCCAGGGCACCTGGCTCAGTCAGTAGAACATATGACTCTTGATCTCAGGGTTAAGTCGAGCCCCACACTGGGCATAGAGCTTACTTAAAGAAAAAAAAAAAAGAAAGCCAAGAGTCCTTCACTCAGACCCTCCTCCCTCTCAACAGATGTCTACAAGGGTGCACATGCCCCAGTGAGACCCCGACATCTTCTAAAAACACTGCAAGCTCTCATTTAGATCCTCCAAAATGCATCTGAATCGTTCTTGACTTGCAACCCAGAATAATCCAAAATAGCAAGTCATCCCCCAGAAGGTTCTCTGAGACCGTTCCTCCAAATCCTCTGTATTGGACGATGAGTCTTGCATTCCTACACAGAACTCAATGAGTGACTCTTGCACAGACCCCACAGAGGTCCCCGTGTGGAGCGGACACTGGGGGGCAGCTCCCGATCCACCCCCTCAGGACCAAGGCACCATCCTGCTGCAGACAGCTCTCCCTGGGGCCGCAGCTCAGGCCTCGGTTCTACCAACAGCACCGGGTAACGTGTCTCTGCCAAAGCCCAGTCCCTTCGTGCCTCCTCGGCTGTCATCCCGAGTCTCCCAATAAACCCCAGCGGGCAAATCTCAGTCTCAGCGTCTGTGTCCCTGGGAACCCGCGCTATGACAATGGCACCCCACACGGACCCGTGCAGCCCCACAGCTACCCATAAACCCACTTCCAGGTGCTCCTGCTAGAACCAAGACGCCCCTTTCCCACAGCTGCACCCATCCCTCAACCCCACAACCGTGCTTGGGACACGTGCCCATGCCGTTCACCGGGCCATCTAGAGGCCACACTTGCTTCCACGTCGCTCCTGCAGACCCCTCCAGGCTCACTTCCATTTCCCCCCATGTTCCCACCTCTCCTGCAGGCACACACGAGCAAACTGGGCTAAGGCGCAGGGACCACAGCAGTAATGGACACAAGGGCAAACTCAAGGGCGCCGGGCCTTCAGTACGGACACCAAGAAGTTGGCCCTGCTGGGAACACTTGTGAGCAACCGGGGACAACACGGAGTCCAGTTTAAAAACAGTCGAAGATTGGCTGGATGCAGTTCAGTGAGGACGTCAGAGACAGAGCAGCCCCCAGATCTCTCCTCCTCGCCCCGCTCACAGCCGATTACAAGAGCCTCTAGTTCTTCAGCGTGTCTATTTTATGCCCCCTTAGGCTCCTGACCTTGTCCCCAGCCTTCCTGAAGGGAAATTAGGATCCTTGACCCTGAGCAGATCAGTGCTGGAAGGCAAAGCCCCTGCCTGAGATGCAGCGGCTCCCTGGTGACGTGCAGTGCAGATGACGTGGGGGGCCGGCAGAGGGCAGTGACGCCGCGGGTGACACATGTGGGGACCCTGGTCTGCAGAGCTTTCTGGGCGTCAGTACATCCCGTAAAATAAGCAGCCATGCGAGGGTTAGATCAATTGGTGCTGAAATTTCCAGAATAATGGGCACCATCCTAATCACCTGTCCTAGCTCCTTGGTCTCCCTGAGGACTACTCAGTGCAACCCACAGCCGTAGCATCTAAACACGGCCCCAGAGGAAGGTGCGGCAGCCAGTCTGGGCGCCCTCCACTGTAGGGATTGAATTGAATTTTGCCAATCAATTCAGGGTTCAGTGTTGCTCAAAATCAGTTTCTGTCTAGTCCATCATCTCCATGTTGGGGTGGGCTCACTGAGGCCTACAAGGGAGTCATTTCACCAAGTTATCCTGAGAAGGTCTGCGCTGGGTAAGCAGAACTTGGTGTAATTGAATTCTCATATGGTGGCCTGAAGGGGCCAGTGGGCAGAACTTGCCCACATCACTCTTCAGGCTTAAAAATTCCAGGATCGGGGCGCCTGGGTGGCTCAGATGGTTAAGCGTCTGCCTTCGGCTCAGGTCATGATCCCAGGGTCCTGGGATCGAGTCCCGCATCGGGCTCCCTGCTCCTTGGGAGCCTGCTTCTCCCTCTGCTTCTCTCTCTCTCTCTGTCTCTCATGAATAAATAAATAAAATCTTTAAAAAAATAAAATAAAATAAAATAAATAAAATAAATAAAAAAATAAAAATTCCAGGACCATCTTTCACATGTCTGAGCAAAGGAAACTTCTATTTCTTTTCTTTTCAGTAATCTTTAAGCCCAACATGGGGCTCAAACTCATGACCCTGAGATCAAGAGTCACATGCTCCACTGACTGAGCGAGCCAGGCATCCCTAGGAAACTTTTTTTTCAAGATATGATCACAATGATCTCAGGTACTAAATTCCTCTTTTCCAGGGCGCCTGGGTGGCTCAGTTGGTTAAGCGACTGCCTTCGGCTCAGGTCATGATCCTGGAGTCCCTGGATCGAGTCCCACATCGGGCTCCCTGCTCTGCAGGGAGCCTGCTTCTCCCTCTCACCCTCCCCCCTCTCATGTGCTCTCTCTCTCTCTCTCATTCTGTCTCAAATAAATAAATAAAATCTTTAAAAAAAATAGTAAGTTCCTCTTTTCCAGAACATCACAGTAAAAGATTTTAAAAATACAGAATTTTGAACACATAAGAATTGCTGCTGTAAACACTGCAAGAAGGTCACCTATAGAAACAAGATAGTCACAAATTTCCTCATCAGGAACAGATGGGCTCTGTTAGGTGACATTTCCATGTAAATCAGCCCATTCGTCAACATTTGCAAAGAATGGACAAGAGGAACTTGAGGGGAATATCTATTTGGTCACTCGTAGCCCACGGTTTCAATAGATCACATAAAAGATAAGAAAACTGAGTATCACAGTAACAGATTAAATCAGGTTCCAACTTAGATAAAAGATTATTGACATATTTACCAAGTACACATGGAACAATCTAAAATTACTTACTAGATACCAAAGAATGTTCTCAATATACATGACAAAGAGAAGAGAGCCTGCAGACCTCAGTGTGAACTGGACACAATTAACTTAAAAATGAAAAAGTTAAAAAAACTTTTAAGTTGAGTGAAGTATGAGATCAAAATTTTTAAAAGTGGCAAGGTCATATTTATTTATTTATTAAATTTATTTATTTGATAGAGAGCGAGCGCGTGCGCACAAGGAGAGGGAGAAGCAGGCTCAATCCCAGGACCCCAGGATCACGACTAAGCGGAAAGCACTTAACCAACTGAGCCACCCAGGCGGCCCTAAAAATGGGAAGGTCATAGTTAGAAAAGAATGCCATAAACTGTTTATAGGATAGCTCCAAAGCTTACTTCAGAAGTTAATAATTATTCATAGAAAAATAAAACTTAAATAACCAAGATTATTTTAAGCTTCAAAAAGAAAAATAGTACAAATATAAACGAAGAAGAATAAAGTAAATCTATTACAAAAAAGCAACACTTTTAATGTTCCTTAAAAAGGCACCATGTAGGGGCGCCTGGGTGGCTCAGTCATTAAGCATCTGCCTTCGGCTCAGGTCATGATCCCAGGGTCCTGGGATCGAGCCCCTCGTCGGGCTCCCTGCTCCGCGGGAAGCCTGCTTCTCCCTCCCCCACTCCCCCTGCTTGTGTTCCCTCTCTCGCTGTGTCTCTCTCTGTCAAATAAATAAAATATTAAAAAAAAAAAAAGGCACAGTGTAGTGACAGTCATTTCTTGCCCCACCTTCCTCTGAGCCCAGGCAAAGGGATGAAGGTGACCCAAGTCTCTGCCCTCTTGACTGAACAACGATTACAAATAGAAGTTATCTTCTGATATAATTATAAAATGCACAAGCCTTTTAGACAGAAGTTTTGCAATGCTCATCCTGATCTGCATAATTTAATCTAATTTTAAGTGTATTATAAAGCTACGCATCAATGTAACATACTTACTCATCCATATCCAATCAATTCACCACTCCTCTGGGTCCCTTTCTTCACTATTGTCTTGCTCTCTCTCTCGATATTCATCTTTTTTTTTTTTCTTCTTGCTTTTCTGTTTTCCCCTTGGGTTTCTGCTCACTCTGTTCCCCTCTCCTGTCTTGCTGTTTCTCCCCTTCTCTGGATTCCTTCTGCAACTTCTCCCCTTCTCTGCCCCATTCTGCAACTTGTTTCCCATCTTGTTGGCTCTTTCTCTCCAACCTTTCTGATTATCCGTCTCCACACATTTCTGCCCCTTTCCTCCCCCATCTCTACTTCCCATCTACTCTCCCAGTTAAGTTTGCTCTTTCTCTGCTGCTCCCCCTATGTCCCCACTCTCTGGCACCCCCAGCTTGCTCAGCTTCCTACCTGCTGTTTCTCCTTCTGTTACTGTCTCCCATTGCCCCCTCCTTTCCTCCAGCACCACATTGCTCTGTCTGCCGTGACTTCAACTCTTTTTTTTAAAGATTTATTTATTTATTTGAGAGAGAGAGAGAGAGAGATCGTAGGGTGGGGGGTACAGAGGGAGAGAGAGAGAATACTGGGCAGACTCCCCACTGAGCCCGGAGCCTGACTTGGGGCTCCATCCCATGACCCTGAGATCATGACCTGAGATAGCAAGAGAGTTTGATGCTTAACCGACTGGGCACCCAGTAGCCCCTGCCACGACTCCAGTTCTTTTAAACTCTCCCCTCACTGCCTGGCAAGTGCCTCCCCCTTTGTTACCTATGCTCCCATTGCCCATCTTCAAAAAAAGGGGTGGCTCCTCTCCACATTTTGTTTCCCATTATCTATCTCCCTGTAGATCTCCTTCTTACTCTAAATTTCTCAATCTTCTTTTCTCCCACTGCTGCTACTTTTCCATCTGTTTGTGGTTCTCCCTCATTCTTCTTTGTTCATTTTTCTATAATTCTCTCAGTGGGTCTTGTGAAAATAAATAAGGAAACCTCATTTAAAAAGGAGTGGGAAACCCCGAAGTGGGAGCTCTCAGGCAAGTACCACTCCCTGCACCCTGCTTTACCAGCAAGAAAAGAGAAGATAAGAATTATTTTTAAAAAGGGAGGGAATTTTTTACACGAGAATTTCATCTCCTGCTTTTAAGAAAAAAAGGAAGATCCCTTCCTGCCCCAGCAACAAACGCACTAACCACCACTTGCAGCCACCACCCCCACGCTTGTTCTCCAATGAACTTTTGTTTAAAGCAACCCGTCCCCAATTTCCTCCTAAAAATAAAAGCTGACCTTCCTTTTCTCTCCCGACTTGCTTATGCACGCCATGCATGTCCCAAACTGCAATTCCTCTATTTCTTCCAGAATAAACTCATTTTGCTAGTAAAATGACTGACTTGTGTTTTTAAGGTGGACAGCCCCTCTTCTTCTCCGGGTTCCTCTCACCCAGAAGGGGGATGTAGTAAGATGCCCGCCGCCTCCCACAAGAGCACATTACCCAGTGCGGGGTGCACTGGCTGTCTCAAGACAGGCCCTTTTTAGTCACCTCCCCAACACAGGGTAAGGAGAGGCGAGGGCTGACGGGCGTTGGCCTGCGGAGCAGAGGAGCCGGCCGAGGGGGACGCGAGGTGAGGGGAAGTGCGTGCGTCTCCGCGGAGGGCTGAGCTCGCCACTCTCTCTCGGCCCAGGTGAGGACCAGCCTCTCCTGAGGGGCGGCCGGCGCTGCCCTCTAGGGGCTGAGAAAGGCGCGGACCCACCTCGCGGATTTCAAACCGAAAGGGAAGCCCCCGGCCTCCCACGGAAGCGTCTGAATTTTGGGGTGCTGTCGGGGAGGGACTGCGAGGCGCAGGTTTAAACAAGAAAGACGAAACTCACACTCCACAGACTGGCCTCGGCTCCACGAAACCCGCTTCCGGGTCTGCAGACGACTGCGCGCGCGCAGAGGGAAGAGGCGGGGCCTGGGCGGGGCGCGGAGCAAAAGCAAGCCTGCGAACGGACGGCGGGAGGGGGAGGCGAGGCCTCGGGGGCTGGCGGTAACCATAGAGACGAGGGGTTGGCGGGGTGAGGTCAGGCTTGGGCTGGGACGGTGCGGGGGCGGGACCTGGGATTCGCTCCCGGGCTTTCAGGGTTTAGGCGTGCTTGAGTCCTGTTTCTTCTCCTGGGCAGCAGCATTGCTTTCTTTTTCAACTTAATGTTTCGATTTTAAGGTAAAAACTGAGAGTTTTGTGGGCGCCACTTACGTTGGAGAGTTAGATGTTACCCTCTTCACAGTTGAAAACGGTTCAAGTCCCGCCAGAGAAGTTGGAGCAGCTCCGCCATCTGGGAGCTGGGACCTCGGTGCGAGGTGGCTGTGGGCGGTGGCTGGATCCTGGAACACCGTTGCAACGTAACGAAACAAAAACTGGAATATGTGTAGGCGATGCATACTAGAATGTGAAATGCAAATCCTGCCTGGGCGGAATGTGCAGTCTCAGTGCGCCCAGAGCATCATTTCCGTTTCTACTTTCCATTCACCTGAGAGTCGGAGACTCAACCCTGTGGTGTTCCAGAGATTTTCCCAGGGACAAGACCTGAGGTGTGGGACTAGGAGGGCTAAGGCGTGTAATAATATATTACTTTTAAAAAATCAGTAACTTTAGGGGCACCTGGGTGGCTCAGGTCATGATCCCAGGGTCCTATGATCTCTGCCCCACATGGGGCTCCCTGCTCCGCGGGAAGCCTGCTTCTCCCTCTCCCACTCCCCCTGCTTCTGTCCCCTCTCTCGCGCTGTCTCTCTCTGTCAAATAAATAAATAAAATCTTTTTTAAAAAATCAGTAACTTCAAAAAAAGATTAAATTGCATGGCTGTTTTTATACTTATTATATTGTTTCACACTTGAGATGAATTATACTCAAATGCATTTGAGATAAACACTGTTGGCATCACAATATGGTTAAGTCGTAATTTCTAAATATAACAATTTCAAATTTACTTTACAATCACTCTGAAGATAATTAGAAAGCATGTTTTTTATTTAAAAATTTTAGCGGGGAGCCCGGCTGGCTCAGTCGGTAGAGCAATCAACTCTTGATTTTGCCAGCCTGAGTTCGAGCGCCATATTGGGTGTAGAGATTACTTTTTTGTAAATGTAGTATATTTTAGTGGTTTTCTTTGTTTTCTATTTCTGAATCTTCTGGCAGATGTGGATAACAAAGCCCGTAAAATATATAGTCCTTAAAAGACATTTCAGTTTATTTTCACCTAAAAATAATCTTGCAATATATCTAGGGTATTTATTTAGGTTTTTTAAAAAATAAAGCTTTAGAATATCTATCTATATCGATATATATATATATATATATATATATATATATGGACACCTGAATGGCTCCGTTGGTTAAGCATCTGCTTTCAGCTCAGATCATGATCCAGGGGTCCTGGGATTGAGTCCTGAGTTCCGCATCAGGCTCCTTACTCAGCGGGGAGCCTGCTTCTCCGTCTGCCACTCCCCCCTGCTTGTGCTCACTCTGTCAAATAAATAAAATCTTTTAAAAAATCATGAGATAAAGAATATGTATGTAGATAAATAATAATATGGAGATATAAATTATTCACTTAACCATAGAGAAGTTACCCTTTTGTAAGGAGAATTACATTTAACAGAAAGCTCTATTTTTACAGGTGTCTCCCTCTCTATAGGGGAAGAGAAGGATGACTCTACGCAAAAATTTTATCAAAAGCCTAACAAGTTTTACTTTTGTTTACGCAGCTTTCTTTGGTCAAGTCTTCATAGTTGGCTTTGCCCCATCTTTCTTTTGTCTTTAGTGGAAGGTGGTATTTCAGTAGGTGGCTTTAGGCCACCTGGGGAGTTACTTAGGTTTTCTCTGGGTCTCTCCCGTGTATATATGAGATATACGTGTTCATAAACATCTGTTTGTTTTTCTCCTGTTAATCTATCTTTTATTACAGGGGTCTCAGCCAAGAACTCAGAAGAGTAGATGGAAAATTATTTTTTCTTCCCTATACCATGCGTGTTGGCGAGAAAGAAGTTTCCCCAAGGACTTCCATAATCCCAAGCAAAGAAATAAGCTGATGGTGGAACTTTAAATTAAACCCAGAACAGTAGAGCAGTTAATTGTGAGAGTCGTGAATCTATTTTGTTTATGAATTTTGTTGCTTGTAAAATTGTCGAGAGCAAAATAAATATATTCACAAGAAATTAAAAACGGATATATCCTCATTTACAGGAATATTTTGATATGTCTCCCTGTAATATCAGTTAAAAACAGGTGCCACTTATTAAAGATTCAAGAATATGAAAAACACAGGAACTAGTTTGACCTAATGAATATATATTAAACCCTCTGACACAAATACAGAGAATAACACTTTCTAACCCAGATAAATCAACTAAAATATTTACCACTCGTGAATTAAAAAAAAATTCAAACTTAGGTAAGGAGAGGTTTTATTTGAGAGGATATTGTATTAGGGAAAACATTCCAACCACATCTACAAATGTCTCCAAAGCCAGACAGAGAAGTGATCTTCCTTTGTTTCAGGGGTAAACAGGTCTAGAAAAAAACAGAGGAGAATGGATGAGCCTGTGGCAAGACCTGTAACTGATCAGAGAATGTTTTACCTTGAAGTTGCCTATTCTTGGGAGGGGCTGTTATAATGGTGGGGTTGTTCTTAATTACAGTGCTCAAGAGGTCTATAAATTCTGAGCTTTTGGGAAGGAGAGAAACTTAAGTAAAGTTAAGTCATTCTAACAAGCATTGTTCTGTAGGAGGGGGAAATTCTCTCCTTCCCTCTTGAGTCTCTGGCCGGGCTTAAGAATCAAACTGGCATGGGGCGCTTGGGTGGCTCAGTCATTAAGCGTCTGCCTTCAGCTCAGGTCATGATCCCAGGGTCCTGGGATGGAGCCCTGCATCCCTGCTCCGCGGGGCGCCTGCTTCTCCCTCTCCCACACCCCCTGCTTGTGTTCCCTCTCTCATGTTGTCTCTGTCAAATAAATAAATAAAATCATAAAAAAAGCATTAAACTGACCTAAGATTCACAGGAGAAAAGCAGACACATTTTATTGATTTTTTTTACATGTATAAGGGAGCCTGCACAAGAGAATGAAGACCCAAAGAAGTGGCAGAACCCTGCCTGGACATGAGTATGTAGCACAAACCAGTCCTACCACCATCCTGCGCTGTCCCTGGGGGTACTTGATCTCCCCTACTCTCCCCCATTCTGCCTCTTCCTTCCTATCCAAACCCTTGAGCATGCACACAGAGAAGCCAGCGGCCTCTCAGGGCCTGAATGCAGCACCTCCCACAATCCATGTGTCTCTAGGACCGCACAGAGGCTGGCCCTAGCTGCCCACAACTACCCCATGCTATATAAACGTATGAAGCCCTCCCAGGTCCTCGCTAAAGCTGCTCCTCTCAAAATTTCTTAGAATTCTATGTCATATTTTTTGCCCTTACACAAGTATGCACACAGAGCTCAGATGCCTCCAGAATCTGCACCCTGGAAGGCAATCTCTTCTGCCTAGCTGGGGTCCCCAGGGTTTAACAGAACGGTGAGACCAGGCACTCTCTCAAATAACCTCTTAGATACAGAATTTTCCTCTTGCACTCCTCCCGTCCACAACCACCCTGAGGTCCTACCTCCTGAGAACTGCTTAGAGAACTTAGTTCAGGGCAGGTCCTCTGGCTGCCCATCCAGGACTGGACTGGCACTCATTTTCTGGATACACAGATGCACATAAAGGAGAGCAAAAGTCCTTAAAATTTGGTAAATGAAAATTTGTTCTTTTGGTTATAACCTATGTATAGGGAATTCCTCAAAGCATGATGTCTCCAACTCCTGGGGGCCCCGCTGGTCACTCCACATGTTAAAAACAAAATACATGAGCACAAATGAACGAACCATCAGAAAATCCCTCAGAACCACTAATCCCACCACTCTTTTGTTTCCTTTTCTTCCGTGTATATTGCGCTACCGTCACATGAAGACCATTTTAATGATCAGTCATAGGGAAACAAAAGAGACACAGAGAATCTCCACCCCCAGATAGGGAAAAGCCCAGCACCTAAATCCTCCTGAGGAAAATGGATATATAAAACCCAACTCCCACGGTATTACAAGAATTAACTCACATAATTTATGTGACATTCCCAGCACAGTTCCTGAGATGTAGTGCACACTACCATTCTTGTGAGCACATCGCAGATGTTAAAAAACAATATTGCTTTAGTGAATGCATATTGTTTCTGTAAGGAAAAATATAAACTAAAAATGAGAGAAAGAAAAGAGGTCTCTCTCTTGGAAAAAAAAAAAGCAAAGAGACTTTTCTTCCTCCCTTTTCCTAGAGCATTTCCCTTAGAAAACTTTTAAGTTCTTTGTCTTCCTGTTTGAAATATATCTACGTCTTTGAAGAGCTAAATAAGGCTCTCACCAACACTGTAACTCAGGAATGTTTGCTCAAGATCTGGGAGCCATCTCTTTGAAATGTAAACATCAAAGGAAATAGTATATTTATCTTGCAATTCCTGTGGGAGGATCGGTGCCTAACTCAGCAGGTGCCTTGCTCTGAGTGACAAAACTCCCTCCTGTCATAGAGATAGGAGAAGTTTGTTTTCCCTCTGGTTAAAGCCAATTAGCTAACACAAATGGCCACCCAGATTACCTGGTGATGTTAGGATGAGCTATGTGTGACAAATGGTGCTGTCATGTCTTTTTGAGAACGAGTTATGATCTATCTTGAGAACACGTATGTAATCGATTCTTCGTATCCCCTTGTCTTTTATGACAGGGTGAAATTCATTTCTGCGATCTCTCAAGATTGCCTGTGATGCACATCACATTCTGGTTTAATGCTTATTCATTTATGAAACTGTTTTTTTCCTCTACTACCTTTGTGGAGAGGATTGCTGGGTTGGGGGACGATTTTGGGAAGGAGAGAAACTTAAGTAAAGTCAAGTCATTCTAACAAGCATTGTTCTGTAGGAGGGGGAAATTCTCTCCTTCCCTCTTGAGTCTCTGGCCGGGCTTAAGAATCAAACTGGCATGGGGCGCCATGCCAGTTTGGGGAATAATTATATTCCCCAACACCGCCCGCTGAGCTTTCAGTTTAACAGGAAAACATCTCAGCTTCTAATATAAGCGGCACTCACAACTAAGTTGTTTGAAACATTAACTTAAAATAGCCAGGAGAGAGGCGCCTGGGCGGCTCAGTCGTTAAGCGTCTGCCTTCGGCTCAGGTCATGATCCCGGGGTCCTGGGATCGAGCCCCGCATCGGGCTCCCTGCTCAGCGGGGAGCCTGCTTCTCCCTCTCCCACTCCCCCTGCTTGTGTTCCCTCTCTCGCTGTGTCTCTCTCTGTCGAGTAAATAAATAAAATAAAAAATAAAAAAAAATAGCCAGGAGACTGTTCGGTCCACGAGACCCCAAAGAGATTCAAACAAACGGAAAAGCTGAGAGTAAGGTACCTTTGGGCTGAAAAGGCAGGAAATGTTCAGAGGCGGGACCGAGGTCCAGACCCCGCTCCTACGTCGGCCACGCCCCTTCTGTCCAGTCCAGGCCACCGTCCACGGCCCGTTCCCCCGTCCCCCCCCGCAGCACGCCGCGCATGCGCAGTACCCTGCAGACCCGGAAGCTGAGTGAAGGGCACAGTCAGGTGAGTCGGTGTCAGATTTTTGGTTCAACACTGGCCTTTGTGGGACCCTACCCTCGCCCCAGGGCTCCGATCCGCAACACCCGGAGTTTGGGGTTGCCTCATAGATAAAACCGCTTCCCGCGCCCAATGATTCCCGGCAGCACCGTCAGATATTGCAGGCCTGGGAGCTCCGCTGCGGGTCCGGGGGTCCACGTCTTTTTCGAGTTAAAGTTGCTGAGGCGGGTAACCGCCTTCCGTCCAGGTAGACAGCGATTGCGGTCTTTTTCCTCTGAAAACCCTTCCAGGACTCCCGCCACGCTCCGGCCCTTTCCCCCTCTCAGCCACGCTGTGTGAAGTCTTCCCTCGGTGGCCCCCAGGGCGGAGGCGCTCGTGCAGACCCCGACGCCACATCTCCGTGGCCTTGGGGCTCTGCAGGCACCGACCCTCTCCTGACGCCCCCTCCACCTACGCGACCTCCGGAGCCGGCCCTCCTTGCCTACTTGGACTCACCGCCTTAGGGGTTTCTTCCGCACAAACCACGTGCTTCTGCTTGTCATAGTGTGTTTCCATTCCTGAAGCCCTACTGGAATAGTGTTCTTCCCAGGCAAAGACCGTTTTTATCCCATACCTGTGAGTGTGAGGGTGTGGGGCGAAGCAGAGACAGTCTGACAGAGAATGAGAAAGACTACGTGTGAGAGAAAGGAAGGAAGAGAGGGTAGAACTGGGCAGAGCAGGTGGATGTGGAGAGACAGTAAGAGTGGAGTGAACCAGAGAAAAGTAGAGGGAGAAGAAAATAGAGAAATCTAGATTAAAAGGTATCTCCAGAGAGGTGAAGGGTAGCACACTGGACGAGAGAGACCTTAACTGGTGATAGGAGTGGGATAGCAAGGAGCAGATACATCAGACTGAGATTGTGGGGGAAGGAGTAGAAGAATTGGAGCCGTGACAGCCAGACAGAGGTGGTGCTGGGACAGAAAGGGGGGCAGTGGGTGACAGCAGATGGACAAACAGCAAGGAAGGAATCCCCTGGCTTTAATCCCTTCATTGGCTTCCTGTTGCCCTCAGGACAAAAATCCAGACTCCACTGTAGGGCTACAGCAGAGAGCTCTGGAGGTGGGGTGACTTTCCAGAGTTGGTCCAATTTGAGGGAAGGAACAAGCTTCTCTTTCCTGCATTGACCAGACATTGGACACTGGCTGCCCAGCCAGGTGCTGTGATGAAGAGGCCACTGCTCCCTTTAGCTGAGTCAGTTTACAAGGAGGGAGTGAGCTGTCTAGTTGTCAGCAGCCAAACTGACAGCTGTGGGGCAGTTTGTGCCTGAATCCTGAGGGGTGGATCCAAGAAGCCCCATCTGGTGTGTATGTGGTTGACTTCTGTGGGGTCTCTTAGGACCCATAAGGGGTTGAAGGGAAAGTGTCACCATTTGGGTGGCAATCTGTAGTGGTTTTGGTCGGGGATCTCATTATTACAAGCAAAGCATTATTGAAAGTATCACACGGGGCGCCTGGGTGGCTCAGTTGGTTAAGCGACTGCCTTCGGCTCAGGTCATGATCCTGGAGTCCCGGGATCGAGTCCCGCATCGGGCTCCCTGCTCGGCGGGGAGTCTGCTTCTCCCTCTGACCCTCCCCCCTCTCATGTGCTCTCTCTCTCTCTCATTCTCTCTGTCTCAAATAAATAAATAAAATCTTTAAAAAAAAAAAAAAAAAGAAAGTATCACACGTGTTTTATGGGCTACAAATGACATTTTGGTGCATTTCATTAGTAGATACCTGAGTCTTGCTGGAGTATGTACATCATGTCAGACATTACTCTTATGACATTATGGAGGTATCTGAGTTTAGATAGTCTCCAAGAAGGAACATATCGGATCCTGGGGTGGTGGGTGTCTTCCTGCCAAAACGAAAGATTGATGTTAGGAACACAGTGTGGGATTCTTCGGCAGTGTATAGGTGATTAGGAGGTTCTGTCCTTTAATAATGTGGGGTATCCACTGGGATTGTAGAACAAACACCATGGGAACTTGCAGGAGTGTCTGAGTCAAGAAGGGAGACAGTGGGGGACTGGGGCCCAGGTGGTGGGTGTTTTCACTGGGGCAGGCTTGCTGGAAGTGGGTCTCTGGGAACAGCAGCGAGGGGCGGTAAGGTCGAACAGTACAACAGTCTCAGGATCTTTTGCACACTGCCACTGCTCATCAATTCTTAGCTTACCTCTAGGCAGTTACTTTGTTCACCATATACATATGGTAATGTCTCATCTTAAAAAGAATCCACAAAAAAAAGAGCCTTTTACCACATTCTCGCCTCTTTAAAATAAAACATCCTCTATTAGCTACATTTCCCACTCTGGTAAGTGCTCTTTCTTATGCTCCATTTCAGAGCAGAATACACTAAACACATGCTTATACTCTGCTTTAGATCTTGCTTCCAGTTTTTGTTTTTGTTTTTTTTAAGATTTTATTTATTTATTCGAGAGAGAGAGAAGAGTGCATGGGCAGGGGGAAGGGCAGGAGGAGAGGGAGAAACAGACTCCCCACTGAGCAGGGAGCATTATGTGGGGCTCAATCCTAGGACCCTGAGATCATGACCTCAGCCAAAGGCAGACACTTAACCGACTGAACCACCCAGGCACCCCCAGTTCTCACTTTCATATCCACCATGCCGCTGAGACTTTCCATGTCTGAGTCACTGGGGACCTCCCCACTTCTCAGTCCAGGAATTGGTGTGCTCTTACCACGCTGGTCCTAGCTATAGCGAGCTGGGCTCCCTCTTCCGGAAGCACTTTCTCTGGCTTCCACATCACACTACTTTTTTTAAAGTAAATCTGTCTTCCAGTCACCTGTTTTAATTTTCTTCTCCCTGTTCATGTGTCTATTTACTGTGCCTGTTTCCCCTAACTCCCTGGTCTCTGTGGGAGCACCCCTAGGCTTAGTCCCTGAACCCCTTCTCTTCTGTCTCCACCTCCTGCCTTTCCACGTCACTCCATCTCATGACTTTGAACACTGACGTCTCCTTTCACTGCTCCACCCAGACCTCCAGACCTCTTCCCTGAAACCAGGGTCCTCTATCCAGCTGCCTCAACATCTCTGCTGGGACAACAGTCTGGCGTCTTCACCGTAATATGTCCAGCAGTGACCCCCCAAACTCCTCCAAAAGTGTCCCCTGCAGTCTGCCTCCGCATATAGGGCGACCCTGTATTTCCTGCAGCCTAGCTGGGCATCTTGGCATGTTTGCAAAGTATACAAGACCCATTACTTATTAGTGTTTTAACTTAGGACAAAAGAAATAAAAATTAGATGTTTACTCAAATAAATAAAAAAATCTTAAAAAAAAAAAAAAGGGCGCCTGGGTGGCTCAGTTGGTTAAGCGACTGCCTTCGGCTCAGGTCATGATCCCGGAGTCCCGGGATCGAGTCCCGCATCGGGCTCCCTGCTCGGCAGGGAGCCTGCTTCTGCCTCTGACCCTCCCCCCTCTCATGTGCTCTCTCTCATTCTCTCTCTCTCAAATAAATAAATAAAATCTTTAAAAAAAAAAAAAAGTGTTGGGCGCCTGGGTGGCTCAGGTGGTTAAGCGACTGACTGCCTTCGGCTCGGGTCATGATCCTGGAGTCCCGGGATCGAGTCCCACATTGGGCTCCCTGCTCAGCGGGGAGTCTGCTTCTCCCTCTGACCCTCCTCCCTCTCATGCTCTCTGTCTCTCATTCTCTCTCTCGCAAATAGATGTTTACTCAAAATGGATAAGGGAATACATGGTTTCCAAAAGTCTTCTCAGGTATAGGGGAAAAGCTTGAAGAATTCTAATCTGCTTTGGAACTTTCTGATCTGCTTCCTTTAATACTCTCTGATCTTACCTCCTCCACCTCTCCTCCACTCACCTGGCTCCAGCCATGCAGGCCTCCCTGCCCTTTCCGGAGCCCAAAATGCCACTACCCCAGGGTCTTCACATGCGTGTCCTGCCTAGAAGTCTCTGGCCTCTCACATGCAGGTGGCAAAGTCTCTTCTTTCCTTGGGTCTTTGTTCTGATACCACCCCTCAGTGGCTGCCTTCTCTGGCTTCTGTCCTCTCACCACCACTCCCTTTAACATTCCATCTACTCCCTCACCCTCAGTTCTGGTCCCTTTTGCCTGCCCTGCATGTTCCCTTCTGCCCCTTCCCCTTCCAGGTCTGGGTCCTGGTGACAACAGGGCCCCAGGGGCGAGCAGAGCCAGAAGGTGGGAGGTGTGCTGGGCTGGCCTCCTGTGAGTGTGCTGCAGCCAGCCTCACACTGGATTGCAGATACAGCTCTTGTGGCCCTCCCAGAGAGTCCCCTTCCAGTGGTCAAGGGGGGATAGGGCCCAGCCTCAGTACCAGTTGAAGTGTCCCAGGTGCTTCTGATGTGTATCCAGCATTGAGCACCAAGGCTCTGGTCCTCTGTTTCTGAGGGAGAGGTGAGGGGGCCCTGCTCTGCGTGGGTGTGATCAGGGCGGGTCTGTGACCTGGAGGGGAACGTCGGGTCCGGCCCAGGTCCCCACTGCTGCAGTTGGGGGGGAGGGGAGTTTCACCAGGGTGGGAGCCAGTTGTGAAGAAAGGGGTGGGGACACTCACTTGTTGGTGTCTGGAGCAGTTCACTGTCCCTGAGCCCCCCTGCTGTGGCAGTGGGCAGCAGAGGACTGTCGTTTCCACACGGAGAGGTCTCCCTGTGTGAGGTTGTGGTGCAGGAGGGACGTAGATTGATTCTAAGCATTAAACTGCAGATTCTTGATCCTTAGGATTGAATTCTCAAGACTGATCTTGTCTGAGGAAGAAGCAGCTTAGAGGAGGAGGAAGAGGAAAGGAGGGAGTCAGGAATGGCTGTTTGTCAGGTAAAGTCATATTCTTGGTTGATTTTCTGTCTCTCAATCCTGCTGTGCCCTTGCTGGACTCGCTAATCTTCTCTGACTCTAAAGTGTCCCGCCTGAGCCGTGTCTGTCCACATTCCCCCAGGTCTTCCCTCAGTCCCTCTCCTCTCCACTTAGATTGCATCTCATGGTGACCCAGTGACGTGGAGCCTTTGAGGAGCCCCCCTTCGCCCCCCCCACCCGGGTGCATCCTGATGGGCTTTACACCAGGCGTGGACTGGAGACAGGTGTGGGTGGGCCCCGTGGTGTCAGTATGGCTGGGCAGCAGGGATTGTTTTAGGGGCCACATCTGGATGCACTGTCAGCTCTCTGTAGCCAGGATCAAAGAAGCTACTTGTGGGAGTCCTGTATTAATGTGTAAGAATAGTTGGAAAATTCTGGAAAACAAGCTCGATAAGAGGAAATCAGCTCTGCCTGACTTTATAATGCATTCAGAGCTAAACAAGTGAACCATGGTATTTCTGGTTCTAAAATACTAATGATTTAGAATAAAGTTCAGAAGTAGGTATCAATAGGATGTTTTACTCGATAATTGGCTTTAAAGTATGGAATCAACCTAAATAGCCAAGAGTAAGAGGTTTTAAAAATCATTCTCAGCACATCTATCCCACATTGACCATGGCATTCCTGTAGCAACTCTTGTGCAGCAGATGTTTTAGGTAAAAATGGTCGTAATGTAGCCAAGATGTGTAGCATAGAACTTACTCTTTGCCCTCGGAGATGCTGTAGCCAAATTCTGGTTCCACCATTATTTTTAAGTATTATATCTCTTTTATTTCCAAAATCACATGAGTAAGTCATGTATGAATAGATGTATTGATTGACTGATTAAACTCCTAACAAAGCAGCAGCTTAGGCACTAAGATGTAATAAGAAGGGGACGCCCCTCCCTGTCGTGTCGTCCCCCATTTGTGTCTCAGTGGGGAACCACTGTTGTCAGTTCTGTGGCAAGAGTCAGTCCAAACCTTGTAAAAATGCATTTACACATTGTTATAAAATTTTAGAAGAAACTCCTCAATGAAGTTTGTTGTAAAATTTTATTCTGCAAGTTTAAAAAATGTACACAGCATGTCTAGAGGTTGTTTTCATGTTAATAAACACAGACACAGCTTGCTCTTCAATCCTCACTGGAGCATTCTCTTAGTGAAGACATGTGGGACTTTCCCATTTCTCACTGATACAAAGAATGCCACAGTGGCTGTGTATGAGCAGACCGACCTCTCTGCAGATGTCTGAGGATTTCTCTTGACCTGTGATTACCGGGTTAAGGACAGTGCATTATACAAGGACAGATTCTGTCCGATGTGGTCTCCTAAAGCTGCAAAGTACCCTGTCCCAAAACAACACGTGAGATTCCCACCTCCCCCGCTTCCCCGCCCCATGTAAGCAAAACTTGGTACCATAATCTCTTTGTGTTTTGAAAATTGCGGGGGAAAGGACAATCCCTTGTATTTCCATTTTCTACCTACTTGTAACTTTCATTATTTTTGTGGAATAAAACATGGTTTTTCATATTTTGCTGTTTTCCTTTGATATATTTTTAGGAGCAATCTTATATTTTGTAGTTTAATTCTTTACATACAGGCTTGTGTCTTTCTTATATTATCAGTGTTTTGCAGTGAAACCTAAATCCTTCTTGCCCTCTGCTTTCTGATCTTACTTTGGAAGACCTCACCTAGCATAATCTCAAAGTACTGTGTTCCGTTTAGTACTCCTTTGTTTAAAATTATCTCTTTGATTTGGCTTTTTAGTGTATATCTCGTAGCTATTTATTTCATTGATTGAAAAATTTCATGTAACACACACACATTAACAGGTTCCTGTGTCATTTGGCAAGGCTCTCCATTTTTTCTTCTCAAAATTATTTCTCCTCAACATGATGGAGATTTTTTTTTCCTTTTAAGTCCCACGTTTCTTCTGCATTTGAATTGCTTTGAATTTCTAAATCACTGAGGTCTTTATGTCACCACATCTTCCAGTAAGAATTACGCTTGTCAGTCTTTGATGTCTTTGTTCTGTCTTTCAGTAAAGTTTTCTCTTCACATAGGCTGGGAAATGTCTTGCAAATAGAGGTCCTGGTACAACTGCTAATGGGAAGGGGTGTCTCGCCACCTAGTCGGGCCTCAGGCTTACCATGCAGTGCTGACTGGCAGGAGCCTGGCTAGCCCACGGGCCTCAGTCTCACCTGTGGTGGAAATGCTGCCAGTGCTCACTATGGATTGTAATGCTTGGTGGAATGGTCTTGCTCAATAACAGGTTTTTAAATGTCCAGTTTGCCATGATTTTTAATCATCCAGTATTTCTTCCAAGATCTGCTGTGATCAATCTGTATCCTACTTAATCTGTTAAATTAACGTACAACATTAGTAAAGTTCCTCCTCATGAATTGGGGTTTCTTTTTTTAGTAGAATAAACTCCATTTGGCTAATCAACTCCATAATGGTTAAATGTCTGACTTTAAATGGAAACATGTAATTTCTATTTTTGCAGATCATTTGTCACACCTGAAGATGCCTCTTGTGCTCTAGATCCTCTAGGTGTGTAGAACTGTCACTAGTGTGGAGAACATAATATATACCATGTCCACATAAACAACCGTGTGTTGGACATTTTTCATTTATATAGTTCTTTTATTTTCCACAAAAATGGGAAATCTACAGTGTTTTAGTAGATCTGATATCCTCTGATGGAAAAACATAATAAAACAAAATTAGGGATATATAAATTGCTCACAGTTATCTATTCTTGCTCAAAATGATGTCCAAACATTCATTTCAGTTGAATCAATCCTGACATCCCTTTCCTGCTCACATATTGTGTGAACATGAGAATTCTCCCCAAGGTTCCTTGGTGAAATGTGTTTTTCATTTCAGGGACGCATGACATTCAGGGATGTGGCCATAGAATTCTCTCAGGAGGAGTGGGAGTGCCTGAACCCTGCTCAGAGGGCCTTGTACAGGGACGTGATGGTGGAGAACTACAGGAACCTGGTCTCCCTGGGTGAGGATAATGTTCCTCCAGAAGTCGGGATCTGCCCCAGTGAGTCTCTTAGGAGCCCCTGCTCTGCTTGACTGAGATTGAGGCCCTGTACCTTCTGAAATGAAAAAGTTTATGAGGCAGCATCTAGACCTTCACCTCCCCCTTTCTTCAGATGATCTTCCCACTCCACCCTAGATTAGTGACGCTTCCAGAAGCTAAGTAACAACAAAACCTTATGGCAAACTTTATTTTTTTTAATTTATTTTTTAAAATGTTTTATTTATTTATTCATGAGAGTCACAGAGAGAGAGAGAGAGAGAGGCAGAGGGAGAAGCAGGCTCCCCGCTGAGCAGGGAGCCCGATGCGGGACTCGATCCCAGGACCCTGGGATCATGACCTGAGCTGAAGGCAGACACTTAACCATCTGAGCCACCCAGGCACCCCCGTTATGGCAAACTTTAAAAAATATCTGATTCTAGATCCACTTTTATCCCTGTACTTTTGACTCAGTAGTTCTTGGAAGAGAGCTAGATATCTATGCTTTAAAAATATCCCTTAAGCATTCAGGAGAGACTGAACAAGTTTGTGAAAAATTTTTTCTAGACACATCTGTAACATCCTCTCTCCTCAGTTGAACAAAGGGCTGGAATTTTATTCTGGAAAAGACACAGCACATCATGTTCCTTTCTTTTTATAAGCAGGAATCCCTCTTCCTGACTTGAATATCATCTTTATTTTGGAGCAAGGGAAAGAGCCCCAGACTGTGGAGAGCAAGGTTAAAACAGTGAAAAAGCCAAGTGGGTGGGAAGACAGGCAAGAGTTCAGAAGGGCAGGGAGTGTTAATAGTGTTTGGGCAACTTTCTCCCAGTGGGAGAGTTTTTCCTTCTTACTAGCTCTTAGAGGAAAGTTTATTTCCCTTCCCCTTGTCACTCCCTTCTGCAGACATGTGGAAGTGCATCCTCCCAACCTCTAGCTCATGCAAAGACCAAAGCAAAATCTTTATCATGACCTGTGGCCCTCTGTTATATGCCCCTATGACCTTTTTTTTTTTTTTTTAAGATTTTTAAGTAATCTCTACACCCAGTGTGGGGCTCAAACCTAAACCCAGAGATCAGGAGTTGCATGCTCTACACCAGGAGCCCCATGCCCCTATGACTTCTTTGGTCCCTTGACCTTAAGGAGCACTGGGAGGCTGGTTTTAAGGGGTCCTCTTTCTTCCTTAGCCTCGTCCCATTCTTGTTCCCATTCCACACGGGTCAGAGTTGAAGCCTCCCCAGTCCTGGCACCAGGCCTTTTCCAGGATCCATCCCATTCTGTGTACTTGGGAGACCTTCTTCTGGGGTTGGAAAACATTAGCATCTGGGGCCCAAGAGCTCTCTGCCTCTTCAGGCCCCCCAGCCGTTTCTTCAGTTCTGCTTTTGCCGCACATTGGAGAATGTCTAACCGGGAGTGGGGTGGGTCTCTCAATCCACCAGTAACACTGCTTTCTCTCAGCAGGGGTATAAGCATGTCCACACCACACTGTGCTGTAAGCTTTGCTATGTTGTGGTTTTGTTTCTTTTCTCTCAAAGTATTTTCTAATTTCCCTTGTGATACCTTTTTTGACCCATTGGTTTAAGAGAGTTTAAAAATTTTCACGTATTTTTGAGCTTTCCAGTCTTCCTTCAGTTCTTCATTTTCTAGTTTTGTTCTTTTGTGGAGAAAATAATTTGTATGATTTCACTCTTTTTCAATATGTTGAGACTTGCTTCATGGACTAATATATGGTCTGTCCGGGAGAATGTTTCACATGCACGTAGAGAAGAATGTATTTTGCTCTTACTGGGTGCAGTGCTCTATATATGTCTGTCAGTACTTACTGGTTTATAGTCGGGCTAAAATCATCTGTGTCCTTACTGAACTTCTGTCTAGCTGTACTCTCCATTTTTGAAAGTGAGTTCTGCAAGTCTCCAAACACTATTCTAGAACTATTTTTATTTCTCCCTTCAATTCTATAAATGTTTCATATATTTTGGGGTTCGCTTGTGTGTATGTTCATATTTGTAATTCCTTAATGAGCTATCCTTTTAAGTATATATTGTCCTTTGTCTCATAAAAATTTTTAAAGTATATTTTGTCTCATAGTACAGCCACTGGAAAATGAAAAAATTCATTAGATTCACTATATTGCATTGCCCTAGACCTGAACCCACAATATGTCCTAGGTATTATATGAAAACTTGGCTCCTCTATATCCTGTCCTTCTCTCCTGTTATTGTCATAAAATTATATCTCTATATATTGTGTACCATCAACGTAGATTTATTTTTATTTTGTTATGTTAGTCACCATACAATAAATCATTAGTTTTTGATGTAGTGATCCACGATTCATTGTTTTCATATAACACCCAGTGCTCCATGCAGCACGTGCCCTCCTTAATACCCATCACTGGACTAACCCATCCCCCCACCCCCCCTCCCCTCTAAAACCCTCAGATTGTTCCTCAGAGTCCATAGTTGCTCTCATGGTTTTTCCCCCCCCCCCCCCTCCCCCCCCCCCCCCGCTTCATCTTTCCCTCCCTTCACCTATGGTCCTCCGGACTATTCCTTACGTTCCACAAATAAGTGAAACCATATGATAATTGACTTTCTCTGCTTGACTTATTTCACTTAGCATAATCTCCTCCAGTCCCATCCATGTTGATGTAAAAGTTGGGTATTCATTCTTTCTGATGGCTGAGTAATATTCCATTGTATATATGGACCATATCTTCTTTATCCATTCATCTGTTGAAGGGCATCTCAGCTCTTTCCAGTTTGGCTATTGCAGACATTGCTGCTGTGAACGTTGTGGTGCATATGGCCCTTCTTTTCACTACATCTGTGTCTTTGGGGCATCAACGTAGATTTAAAATTAGTTTTGTTTTTTAAATCAATAGGGGAAAAAGAGGAATGACAAACCAAAAATACATTAATACTAACCTTATACACACCTATGTACTGTCTTTATTACTGTTCCTTATTCCTTTTTTTTTTTTTTTAAAGATTTTATTTATTTATTTGACAGAATAGCGAGAGCAGGAACACAAGCAGGGGGAGTGGGAAAGGGAGAAGCAGGCTTCTTGCCGAGCAGGGAGCCCGATGTGGGACTCGATCCCAGGACCCTGGGATCATGACCTGAGCCGAAGGCAGACGCTTAACGACTGAGCCACCCAGGCGCCCTGTTCCTTATTTCTTGATGTGGATTCGAGTAATTGTCTCTTCCTTCATTTTAGCCTGAGACATTCATTCCCTTTACCATTTTTGTTGGACTGGTCTACTAGCAAGGGACTCTCCGGTTTTGTGTTTTTTTCTGGCAATGTTTTAAATTATCCTCTATTTTGAAGGATAGTTTTGAAGTATATAGAATTCGTAGTAGACTGTTACTTCTCTTTAGCACTATGAAAATGTCATCCCATTGCCTTCTTGTCCATATGGTTTCTGGTGTGAAATCAGTAGGTAGTTTTATTGAGGATCTTTTACCAAAGGAACTGCCCGTTGCTGCTTTCAGGATTCTGTGTCTTTGGCTCTTGACAGTTTGATTATGAAGTGTTTCACTGTGGGCTTCATTCAGTTTACCCCACTCAGGGCTTGCCAAACTCCTTGGATACATAGGTTTGTGTATTTCATCAAATTTGGGAATTTTTCTGCCTTATTATTTCAAATATTTTTTTCTGCCCACTTCATTCTGTCCTTTCTGGGATTCCCATTATCTTTGTTGGTACACTTGAAGGTATCCCACAGGTCTCTTGTTCTCCATTCATTTTTCTTCATTCTTTTTTCTTTCTCCTGCTAAGATTGGATAATCTCAGTTGACTTAATCTTCAGGTTTCTTAGTTCTTTCTTCTGCCTGTTGAGTTTGGTGTTAAACTCTTTTAGGGCTTTTCCATTTTAGTTTTTGTACTTTTCAGCTCCAGAATTTCTTTTTTGGTTCCTTTTTATAATTTCTGTCTCTTTGTTGATTCTCTATTTTGGGAAATATTGTTCTTATTGTTTCCTTTGGTTCATTGCACATGGTTTTGGTTTAGTTCTTTCTGCATATTTAAAATAGTGACTTAAATTCTTTATCTAGCAAAGTCCAATATCTGGGCTTCCTCAGGAAATTTTTTGTTAAATTGCTTTTTTTCCTGCATATGAGCTGTACCTCATTGTTAGTTTGCATGCCTCATAATTTTTTTCTTTAAAGCTAAACATTTTGAATATTATGACAACTCTGGAAGTCACATTCTCCCCCACCCACACCCTCATCCCAGCATTAGATGTTGCTGCTTATTGTAGTTGTTGTTTTGTTTAGTAATTTTTTGGAGTTGATTTGTGAAGTCTGTATTCTTTGTCATGTGTGGCCACTCAGGTTAGCTTAGTGGTCAGGTAGTGATTTAACACAGAACTTCTCAAACACCTGGAATCAGAAAAACCAAAAAGCAAAAAACTCCTAGTCTTTGTAAATAGATTCTGTATGTTTGGGAATATCTGAAACTCAGCTTGGCAATTTACAGCGATGCCTTAGCCTTTACTTTCTGCTTTTGCTGAGCCTGAAGGTTAGCAGGAGGTGAGGCATAGGGCTGCCTCATATGTTTTCTGAGCACTGATCCAGCCCTGAGCATGTGCGTGACTTGGATTCCTAGGAACGTGTGGCAGCCTTTCAAAGTCCTTATTCCCCAAAGCATTTCACTCCCCAGCCCTTATTCCCTGGCTTTTCAGTTTGTCTGCTTTTTGCCCCAAGTGTCATCTGGTAATACATTTGCCTTTAAACATGCTTGTCAAATCCTGCCCACCCCCTCCCCCCCCAGCCCCATAGCACCTCTTGAATTAATAAGCAAAGTAAAGGTAAAACTTTTTGAGCCAGTTTTTCAGTGAGCCACCAGGCAGGTCAAAGTAAAAGCCACAGTTCTTAGAGAATCAAGTCTTTTCTGCCACTCTCAGTACAGGAGACCTATACCAGGAACATGGGCTGCCCCTATGCTGGAGAGAATGGGATTGGGCCAGGGGAAGTTAAAATATCAGAAGCTCTTCAACTGAGATCAGCTGCCTGTTTCTTAAGTATCTACATGTTTGCTGTAAACCTTTGTTTAGTTTCCAGAATTCCGATAAAGTTGATTCTGACAGTTTTTGCCAACTTACTTGCTGTTTTTGTGGAGAGATGCACTTATGATACTCAGTGATTTTCATGCTGTTACTTTTACCCAGTTCTTTATAATACTATCTGAAAACTGGTATTTCAGAAGCCAGTGGACATGTGTGTAACTTAGACTGCTAGGAATATGTGGGAGCTTTTCTTAACATATTTTCCAATTCTCATCTTGTGTGCTCTTTCTGGACTATAAGTCCTTTCTCTTGTTCTTAAGTGAGAAATCATCAGAATTCCACAGTCTATAATTTTGTGTAATTGTGGTTACTTATTATTTACCTGTTGGACTTACCTCGGTTTAGTTAAAAAATTTCATTTAATAACTTGTCATTTACAGATTATGGATTTTAGCATCTAGTTTGGAATATGACTGCAATTCACCAATTGTTAATGTTCCAAAATGCCTATTCTGCATAGAGTATAGATACCTTTAGAGTAGATATTCAGAATATTTTGTTATTCCAATGATGTTGTATTAAATTCTTCTTGATTTTCCTATTACCCCTTTAGTTTTACAATTCATAATTTCCATGTATTTATCTTATTAATTAAAAAAAAATTTTTTTTTTAAGTAATCTCTACACCCAACATGGGGCTCAAACTTACAACCCTGGTATGTCACATGCTCTACTGACTGAGCCAGCCAGGTGCCCCTCATTAATTTTTTAAATGGATTATTTGTCCAAAAAAAATCTTATTACTTCATATATAGCTGCGCTTCAGCATTTATTTGCATATAATAATTATGCCATAAATATGCATTTGTTTAATATGTTTCTTTTTTTTTTTTTAAAGGGGGGTAGGGGTAAGGGAGAGGGAGAGAGAAACCCAAGCAGTCTCCATGCTGAGCCCTTTGTGGGGCTCGATCGCACGACCCTGAGATCACGACCTGAGCCCAAATTAAGAGACACTTAACCAACTGTACAACCCAGACCCCTCAATATCTGTTTTCTTTTCGATATGAGACACCCATTTGTCTACTGCCAATTGGTGTGTGTTGTGGTGTGGTGGTCAAAGAATACCCTTTCTTTCAGAACTTACGTAAATTTACATAGTATGAATGATTTGGTCATAGGGTGTTTGAAAACAGGTTTACAGGGGTACCTGGGTGGCTTAGCTAAGTGTCTGACTCTTGATTTTTGCTCAGGTCATGATCTCGGGGTTGTGAGATTGAGCCCCACATTGGGCTCCATGCTGGGTGTGGAGCCTGCTTAAGATTCTCTGTATCTCTCCCTCTGCCCGTTTAAAACAAAAAACAAAAACAGAGAAAGAAAGTAGGTTTCCCTTAAAATAATTTGAAATACATGTCATCTTTTATTAAAGGATTCTATTCACTTTGCATTCTTAAACATTTGCAGACTTTGGTTGAGAAGTTATTATCTCTTCAATGTATTACTTTTAGTGTAATATCCATTTTGCAACTCTACTTACTGAAGACTATGGTTTTCTATATCTTTCAGAAAGCTCTGCTAGATTCATGATCAAGGAATTACTACCAAAGAAAGAAATTAATAACAGAGAATTATGCCAACCAGTGGTCTTGGGAAGACATGAAAGCCATGGCCTTGAGGATTTTGACTTCAGGAAAGTTTGGGGAAATATGTATGAATTTGAGAGTAAGTGTGGATATGAAGAAAGAAATTCCAAAGGAGTGCTTGTGACAGGTACTGTAAATCTCCCTGGTAGAAAAGATAAACAAGACAGCAAATTCTGGATTAATTTACCAATAAAGCAGAGTGTTTCTTTAAGAAAAAGTGCATATCAAAATTTTAAACAAGGGAAGTCATTAGTAAAAAATTTGTTAAAAATAAAAAAGTATACAAAATGTTTTGAAAATAGAATTGGATTAAGCTTACAGTCACATCTGGTTGAACTGCAGAGACTTCAAACTGAGGAGAAAATTAATGAATGTGATCAAGTTGAGAAGTCTGTCAAAACTTGTTCTTCAGTTTTGCCACTTCAAAGATTTCTTCCTAGTGTCAAAACCAACCTTTGTAATAAATATGGAAGGGTTTTTATGTTTCCTTCATTGTTCACACAGCACCAGAAAACAAAAATTAGAGAAAAACCATACAAATGTAATGAGTGTGGAAAGACTTTTAGCCATCATTCAGTCCTTACTAGTCATCAGAGAATTCATTCTGAGCAGAGACCTTACAAATGTAATGAGTGTGGTAAAGCCTTTAAGCAGTTCTCAAACCTCACAAGACATCAGAGAATCCATACGGGAGAGAAACCGTATAAATGTAGTATCTGTGACAAGGTCTTTAATCAAAATTCCCACCTTACAAATCATTGGAGAATTCATACTGGAGAAAAACCATACAAATGTCATGAATGTGGTAAGGCTTTTATCAAATGTTCAGATCTCTGGCGTCATGAGAGAATTCATACTGGAGAGAAACCTTACAAATGTAATGAATGTGGTAAGGGTTTTACCAAACGTTCATATCTTTGGGATCACAAGAGAATTCATACTGGAGAGAAACCATACAAATGTATTGAATGTGGCAAGGTTTTTAGGCAGTGGTCTACCCTCAGGATTCACCGAAGAATTCATACTGGTGAGAAACCTTATAAATGTAATGAGTGTGGCAAGGCTTTTAAGCAATGCTCACACCTCACTAAGCATCAGAATGTACATCCTGGAGAGAAGCCACACAAATGTACTGTGTGCACCAAGGCTTTTATCCACATTTCAAGCCTTGTGAAACATCAGAAAATCCATTCTGGAGAAAAACTATACAAATGTAATGAATGTGGTAAGGCTTTTATCCAAAGCTCAAGTCTTGTGGAACATCAGAGAATTCATACTGGTGAGAAACCTCACAAATGTAATGAATGTGGCAAAGCCTTTACTGTGCGTTCAAGCCTAACTAAACATAAAAAAAAACATACTGGTGAGAAACCTTATAAATGTAATGAATGTGATAAAACATATACACAACTTATACACCTTACTAGACATCAGAAAATACATAGTGAAAAGAAACATTATGAATCTAGCATACGTGATAATGCTTTTATTCAAAGCTCAAGCTTGGGGGATCATCAGAGAATTCATGGAAGAGAGAAACCTTACAGATGTAATGAGTGTGGCAAATCCTTTAACTGGTGTTCACGCCTTACTCGACATCAGAGAACCCATACTGGAGAGAAGCCATATAAATGTAATGTGTGTGGCAAGGCCTTTAGTCAAAATTCAAACCTTACAATTCATCAGAGAATTCATACTGGAGAGAAACCTTACAAGTGTAATGAGTGTGGCAAAGCCTTTAAGCAGTATTCAAGCCTCATAAGACATCAGAATATACATCCTGGAGAGAAACCACACAAACGTGTGGTAAGGCTTTTATCAAAGTTCACACCTTTGGGATCATGAGGGAACGCATCCTAGAAAGAAGCCATACAAATGTATGGACTGTGGCAAGGCCTTTAGACAATGGTCTGACCTCAGGATTCACCAAAGAATTCATGCTGAAGAGGAATCTTAGGAATGTAATGAATGGCATAAATCATTTAACCATTTTTCACAATATGCTATATATACATCAGAGAATTTTTACTAGGGAGAACTAGTCCAAGATTAGTCAACCTCAGATGTTAAATTCTTCACAGTAAGTAAAAGTCAAAATCATTTTAAGACTCAGAGATGAGTGTCAGTGGAGCAAGGAGAGCTTTAGGAATGTAACATTTCTTTTAAAAATACTTCTATTACTTGAGGTTCCTTGAAAGGCCTACATCACTCACTATTGATGTCTTTTGATCTGAAGTTTGGAATTTGTTGATGTTATACCTTCATTACATGTTTTTCATGTGTTACCATGATGGTCTCTGGGAGCAGATCAGTAAGATAAAGGGCCTACTTTATTAAATGGGAATCATTCACATCCATATATCCTGAAGGAACACTGAATTTTAACATACAGTGTTTTGTGGAATTGAATGAGTACACAGGTTGGGCAGAGAATATATGTAAAAGAATGATGTAAATAATATGTTCAGGATCCCTTCTACAGATTTGTCTGTATAACAGAGGGCCACGGATTATCAGAAACCACTGCTCTGCCAGAGGAGCATGAAACAGCAGGCTTTGAGATTGAGAGACTGAAATTTTCATGACAGGTTAGTAGGGATTGCTTATGTGATAGAAATAATGGAGAAATGATGGTCATCCTCTCCCTTTAATGAAAATAGTGGTTGTATATCAAAGATGAGTGAACAGTTAGTCTTATTTTGAGGAACTAAAGAGCAGTTATCAGAAGAACTTAATCAAAACAACCAGAATACAGTGTACAGGTATAGTATTCCCGTTTAACCACTACACTGATGCTGTTTTACTCAGAATGTATCATATTATGTTTTAAGTAATAAAATTTAATCATTTTTTTAAAAACTCTAAATGAATCATGTTTGTTTTCTTCTATCAGATCAAGTCTATAGTTTCATTACAGTACTTCGTAACAAACAGTAACAGTACATCTTCAGGCTGTCAAGAGAGGTATCTGCAACAATTTTTGTCCATGACGGAACCAAACAACATACAATTTTATGAATGTGTACTCATCATTTACTTGAGTTATTCTCGCCACAGTCTGCTCCTTGGATATGTATGTGGCTGTGATTAAAATACCACAGCAGTGCAACTTTAGACTCTCCCTCTAAACATCTGAAGCACAATTCATGAATACGCACCTGATATTTCCACATGCCCTTTGTTATGCCTACATGAGACCCATAACTTGCAGTGGCCTTGATTTACATGAAGGTGTGTGTGTATAATTTTTTAAAAAAATATTTCATTAAGTAATCTCTACACCCAACATGGGCCTTGAACTCAGAATCCCAAGATCAAGAGTCACATGCTTTACTGACTGAGCCAGCCAGGTGCCCAGAGGCAAATATATTATGCATATGAAAAGTGTTAGGAAATAAAAGAAAATTTCAGGAATAGAGAGATGATATGAGCAGTCCTCCCTGCCCCCATCTTGTAGCTTTCATTAGAGTAATTTGGAAAGAGCACTGATTGAGGCTCTCCTTAAGAATGAACATATACGAGGAGGAGGAGCAAGATGGTGGAGGAGTAGGAGACCTAAATTTCGTCTGGTCCCAGGAATTCAGCTAGATAGGGCTCAAACCATTCTGAACACCTATGAACTCAACAGGAGATTGAAGAAAAGAATAGCAGCAACTCTCTGAACAGAAAAGTGACCACTTTCCGGAAGGTAGGATGTGCGGAGAAGTGAACCCGAGGCGATATTCGGGAGGATAGACGGCTGGGGAGGGGGCCTCCGTCAGCCGCTACCATCAAGTGATAGAGCCACAGAGCACAAAATCAGAAATTTTAGAAGTCAGCTCTGCTGAGGGACGTCGCTCCAGTGGCTAAGCGGGGGAGTGAAACCCTCACGGGATAGTGTGGTCTCAGGACCCTCGGGGTCACAGAAAGACCCGGGGTGCCTGAGTGCAGCAGAGCTCCCAGGTATTGGAGTGCGGAAGCCGGCTGCAGAGACGGAGCCGAGGCATGGGCTCTCAGCTCAGGGTTGCCATAAACCATGATCCGCGGCACAGTCGGGCCACTGCTCTTGCAGCAGAGACCCAACAAGCAGCAGATCCAGGGAGACTCCCCTTCTTCCCCCGGGAGGAGCGGCGCGGGAGAGCACCGCAGGGATCTGCTGGGTTTGGAGACTCCACACGGGGTCGGGTGCCAGAGATAGAAACCCTCGGTCACAGGCCGGGTGAGCATGGAGTGCGGCCGGAGACCGGGGAGACGGGAGTGACTGACGGCTTTTCTCTGGGGGCGCACTGAGGAGTGGGGCCCCGAGTTCTGGGCTCCTCCGGGGTGGAGATTGGGAGGCCACCATTTTCACTCTCATCCTCCAAAGCTGTATGGAAAGTTTGCAGGGAACAAAAGCTCCTACAGCAAACCCGAGCAGATGACTTAGCCTGGACCCGGCAAGGGCGGGGCAATTCCGCCTCCGGCAAAGACATTTGGGAGCCACGGCAACGGGCCCCTCCCCCAGAAGATCAGCAAGAACCGCCAGCCAAGACCAAGTTTACCATCAGTGAGAACGGCAGAACTCCAGAGCTAGGGGAATACTGCACATAGAACTCATGGCTTTTTTTCCCATGATTCTTTAGTCTTTCAAAGTTAATTTTTTTTTAACTTTTTTTTTTAATTTTTCTTTTTCCCTTTTTCAACCAACATCTTATCAATTCCTTTTTTAAAAAAAAATCTTTATTTTTCATTTTTAGAGTGATATTCTATCCCTTCATAGTAGTTAACCTTATTTTTGGTAAATATATATAAGTTGTTCTCTCTTTAAAATTTTGGGATACAGTTTCTTCTAACAGACCAAAATATACCCTAAATCTCTAGTGTATGGCTTTGTTCTAGTCTCCTGCCTGATCACATTCTCTCCCTTTTTTCTTTCTTTTTTTTTCAATTCTCTTCTTTCTTTTTTCAACCAACTTCTTATCAATTCCTTTTATAAAATATTTTATAATTTTCATCTTTACACTCATATTCTATCCCTTCATTGTATTTACCCTTATTTTTGTACATATATGTTTTTCTTTCTTTAAAATTTTGGGGGGCGCCTGGGTGGCTCAGACGTTAAATGTCTGCCTTCGGCTCAGGTCATAATCCCAGAGTCCTGGAATTGAGTCCCACATCGGGCTCCCTGCTCGGCGGGAAGCCTGATTCTCCCTCTCCCACTCCCCCTGCTTGTGCTCCCTCTCTCACCGTGTCTCTGTCAAATAAATAAAAATCTTTAAAAAATAAAAAAATAAAAAATAAAATAAAATTTTGGGAGGCACTTTCTTCTAAGAGATCAAACTATGCCCAAAATCTAGTGTGTGACACTGATCTATGCACCAGCCTGATCATATTTGATCATATTCTGGTTCTTTTTGTTTTTTGTTTGTTTCTTTGTTTACCTTTTTCTTTTTTTCTTTCTTTCCCTTTCTTTTCCCTCAGTTTCAGGTCTCTTCTGATTTGTTTAGTGTATATTTTCTGGGGTCGTTGTTACCCTGTTAGCATTTTCTTCTCTCATTCATCTATTCTCTTCTGGACGAAATGACAAAACATAAAAACTCACCTCAAAAAAAAGAACAAGAGGCAGTACCGACTGCCAGGGACCTAATCAATACGGACATTTCGGAACTAGAGTTCAGAATGATGATTTTAAAGATACTAGCTGGGCTTGAAAAAAGCATGGAAGATATTAGAGAAACTCCTTCTGGAGAAATAAAAGAACTAAAATTTAACCAAGTCGAAATCAAAAAGGCTATTAATAAGGTGCAATCAAAAATGGAGGCTCTAATTGCTAGGATAAATGAGGCAGAAGAGAGAATTAGTGATATAGAAGACAAATTGATGGAAAATAAAGAAGCTGAGAAAAAGAGATAAACAACTACTGGATCACAAGGGCAGAATTTGAAAGATAAGTGATACCATAAGATGAAACAATATTAGAATAATTGGGATCCCAGAAGAAGAAGAAAGAGAGAGAGGGGCAGAAGGTATATTGGAGCAAATTATAGCAGAGAACTTCCCTAATTTGGGGAAGGAAACAGGCATCAAAATCCAGGAGAGAACCCCCCTCAAAATCAATAAAAATAGGTCAAAACCCTGACATCTAATAGTAAAACTTACGAGTCTCAGAGACAAAAAGAAAATCCTGAAAGCAGCTCAGGAGAAGAGATATGTAACCTACAATGGTAGAAACATTAGATTGACAACAGACCTATCCACAGAGACCTGGCAGGCCAGAAAGGACTGGCACGATATATTCAGAGCACTAAATGAGAAAAATATGCAGCCAAGAATACTACATCCAGCTAGGCTATCACTGAAAATAGAAGGAAAGATAAAAAGCTTCGAGGACAAACAAAAACTAAAGGAATTTGCAAACACAAAACCAGCCCTACAAGAAATCTTGAAAGGGGTCCTCTAAGCAAAGAGAGAGCCTAAAAGTAACGTAGATCAGAAAGGAACACAGACAATATACAGTAACAGTCACCTTACAGGCAATACAATGGCACTAAATTCCTATCTTTCAATAGTTACCCTTGGGGCGCCTGGGTGGCTCAGTCGTTTAGCGTCTGCCTTCGGCTCAGGTCATGATCCCAGGGTCCTGGGATCGAGCCCTACATCGGGCTCCCTGCTCCGCGGGAAGCCTGCTTCTCCATCTCCCACTCCCCCTGCTTGTGTTCCTGCTCTCGCTATCTCTCTCTCTGTCAAATAAAGAAATAAAATCTTAAAAAAAAAAAAATAGTTACCCTGAATGTAAATGGGCCAAATGCCCCAATCAAAAGACACAGGGTATCAGGTTGGATAAAAAAACAAGACCCATCAATATGCTGTCTGCAAGAGACTCATTTTAGACCCAAAGACACCCTCAGATTGAAAGAGAGGGGGTGGAAAACCATTTACCATGCTAATGGACACCAAAAGAAAGCTGGGGTGGCAATCCTTATATCAGACTAATTAGATTTTAAACCAAAGACTGTAGTAAGAGATGAGGAAGGACACAATATCCGACTTAAAGGGTCTATGCAACAACAAGATCTAACAATTGTAAATGTCTATGCCCCTAACATGGGAGCAGCCAATTATATAAGGCAATTAATAACAAAAGCAAAGAAACACATCGACAACAATACAATAATAGTGGGGGACTTTAACACCCCCCTCACTGAAATGGACAGATCGTCTAAGCAAAAGATCAACAAGGAAATAAAGACTTTAAATGACACACTGGACCAAATGGACTTCACAGATATATTCAGAACATTCCATCCAAAGCAACAGAATACCCATTCTTCTCTAGTGCCCATGGAACATTCTCCAGAATCGATCACATCCTAGGTCATAAATCAGGTCTCAACCAGTACCAAAAGACTGGGATCATTCCCTGCCTATTTTCAGACCACAATGCTTTGAAACTAGAACTCAATCACAAGAGGAAAGTCAGAAAGAACTCAAATACATGGAGGCTAAAGAGCATCCTACTAAAGAATGAATGGGTCAACCAGGAAATTAAAGAAGAATTTAAAAAATTCATGGAAACCAATGAAAATGAAAACACAACTATTCAAAATCTTTGGGATGCAGCAAAGGCAGTCCTAAGAGGAAAGTATATAGCAATACAAGCCTTTCTCAAGAAACAAGAAAGGTCTCAAGTACACAACCTAACCCTACACCTAAAGGAGCTGGAGAAAGAACAGCAAATAAAGCCTAAACGCAGTAGGAGAAGAGAAATAATAAAGATCAGAGCAGAAATCAATGAAATAGAAACCAGGGGCGCCTGGGTGGCTCAGTTGGTTAAGCGACTGCCTTCGGCTCAGGTCATGATCCTGGAGTCCCAGGATCGAGTCCCGCATCGGGCTCCCTGCTCAGCTGGGGGGTCTGCTTCTCCCTCTGACCCTCTTCCCTCTCGTGCTCTCATTCTCTCTCTCAAATAAATAAATAAAATCTTTAAAAAAAAAAAAAGAAACCAAAAGAACAGTAGAACAGATCAACAAAACTAGGAGCTGGTTCTTTGAAAGAATTAATAAGATGGATAAACCCCTGGCCAGACTTATCAAAAAGAAAAAAGAAATGACCCAAGTAAATAAAATCATGAATGAAAGAGGAGAGATCACAGCCAACACCAAAGAAATACAAACAATTATAAGAGCATATTATGAGCAACTATATACCAGCAAATTAGATAATCTGGAAGAAATGGATGCATTCCTAGAGATGTATGAACTACCAAAACTGAACCAGAAAGAAATAGAAAACCTGAATAGACCTATAACCACTAAGGAAATTGAAGCAGTCATCAAAAATCTCCCAACAAACAAAAGCCCCAGGCCAGATGGCTTCCCAGGGGAATTCTACCAAACATTTAAAGACGAATTAATACCTATTCTACTGAAACTGTTCCAAAAAATAGAAATGGAAGGAAAACTTCCAAACTCGTTTTATGAGGCCACCATTATCTTGATCCCAAAACCAAAGACCCCATCATAAAGGAGAATTACAGACCAATATCCTTGATGAACATGGATGCAAAAATTCTCACCGAAACACTAGCCAATAGGATCCAACAGTACATTAAAAGGATTATTCACCACGACCAAGTGGGAAATATCCCTGGGCTGCAAGGTTGGTTCAACATCCACAAATCAATCAACGTGATAAAATACCTTAACAAAAGAAAGAACAAGAATCATATGATCCTCTCAATAGATGCAGAAAAAGCATTTGACAAAGTACAGCATTCTTTCTTGATCAAAACTCTTCAGAGTATAGGGATAGAGGGCACATACCTCAATATCATAAAAGCCATCTATGAAAAACCCACAGCGAATATCATTCTCAATGAGGAAAAACTAAGAGCTTTCTCCCTAAGGTCAGGAACACGGCAGGGATGTCCACTATCACCACTGCTATTCAACACAGTATTAGAAGTCCTAGCCACAGCATCAGACAACAAAAAGAAATAAAATGCATCCAAATCAGCAAAGAAGTCAAACTCTCACTCTTTGCAGATGATATGATACTTTATGTGGAAAACCCCAAAGACTCCACCCCAAAACTGCTAGAACTCATACAGGAATTCAGTAAAGTGGCAGGATATAAAATCAATGCACAGAAATCAGTGGCATTCCTATACAGCAACAAGACAAAAGAAAGAGAAATTAAGGAGTCGATCCATTTACAATTGCACCCAAAACCATAAGATACCTAGGAATAAATCTAACCAAAGAGGCCAAGAATCTGTACTCAGAAAACTATAAAATACTCGGGCGCCTGGGTGGCTCAGTCGTTAAGCGTCTGCCTTCGGCTCAGGTCATGATCCCAGGGTCCTGGGATCGAGTCCCACATCGGGCTCCCTGCTCAGCAGGAAGCCTGCTTCGCCCTCTCCCACTCCCCCTGCTTGTGTTCCTGCTCTCGCTATGTCTCTCTCTGTCAAATAAATAAATAAAAAATCTTTAAAAAAAAAAAAACTATAAAATACTCATGAAAGAAATTGAGGAAGACACAAAGAAATGGAAAAACGTTCCATGCTCATGGATTGGAAGAACAAATATTATGAAGATGTCAATGCTACCTAGAGCAATCTACACATTCAATGCAATCCCTATTAAAATACCATCAACTTTTTTCAAAGAAATGGAGCAAATAATCCTAAAATTTGTATGGAACCAGAAAAGACCCTGAATAGCCAGAGGAATGTTGAAAAAGCAAAGCAAAGCTGGTGGCATCACAATTCCGGACTTCTAGCTCTATTATAAAGCTGTCGTCATCAAGACAGTATGGTACTGGCACAGAAACAGACACATAGATCAATGGAACAGAATAGAGAGCCCAGAAATGGACCCTCAACTCCATGGTCAACTAATCTTCGCCAAAGCAGGAAAGAATGTCCAATGGAAAAAAAAGACAGTCTCTTCAACAAATGGTGTTGGGAAAATTGGACAGCCACATGCAGAAGAATGAAACTGGACCATTTCCTTATACCACACACAAAAATAGACTCAAAATGGTTGAAAGACTTCAATGTGAGACCAGAGTCCATCAAAATCCTAAAGGAGAACACAGGCAGCAACCTCTTCGACCTCAGCCACAGCAACTTCTTTCTAGAAACATCGCCAAAGGCAAGGGAAGCAAGGGCAAAAATGAACTACTGGTGTTCATCAAGATAAAAAGCTTTTGCACAGCAAAAGAAACAGTCAACAAAACCAAAAAACAACCGACAGGATGGGAGAAGATATCTGCAAATGACATATCAGATAAAGGGCTAGTATCCAAAATCTATAAAGAACTTATTAAACTCAACACCCAAAGAACAAATGATCCAATCAAGAAATGGGCAGAAGACATGAACAGGCATTTTTCCAAAGAAGACATCCAAATGGCCAACAGACACATGAAAAAGTGCTCAACATCACCTGGCATCAGGGAAATCCACATCAAAACCTCAGTGAGATACCACCTCACACCAGTCAGAATGGCTAAAATTAACAAGTCAGGAAACGACAGATGTTGGCGGGGATGCAGAGAAAGGGGAACCCTCCTACACTGTTGGTGGGATTGCAAGCTGGTGCAGCCACTGTGGAAAACAGTATGGAGGTTCCTCAAAAAGTTGAAAATAGAGCTACCATACGACCCAGCAATTGCTCTATTGGGTATTTACCCCAAAGATACAAAAGTAGGGATCCGAAAGGGTACATGTACCCCGATGTTTATAGCAGCAATGTCCACAATAGCCAAACTGTGGAAAGAGCCAAGATGTCCATCGACAGATGATTGGATAAAGAAGTGGTATATATATATACAATGGAATATTATGCAGCCATCAAAAGGAACGAAATCTTGCCATTTGCAACGATGTGGATGGAACTGGAGAGTATTATGCTGACCGAAGTAAGCCAATCAGAGAAAGACATGTATCATATGACCTCAATGATATGAGGAATTCTTAATCTCAGGAAACAAACTGAGGGTTGCTGGAGTGGTGGGGGTGGGAGGGAAGGGTTGGCTGGGTGACAGACATTAGGGAGGGCATGTGCTATGGTGAGAGGTGTGAATTGTGTAAGACTGTTGAATCACAGACTTGTACCTCTGAAACAAATAATACATTATATATTTAAAAAAAAAGATAGCAGGAATGGAAAAATGAAGTGTGGAAATTGGAGGGGGAGACGAACCATGAGAGACAATGGACTCTGAATAATAAACTGAGGGTTCTAGAGGGGAGGGGGATGGGAGGATGGGTTAGCCTGGTGATGGGTATTAAAGAGGACACGTACTGCATGGAGCACTGGGTGTTATATGCAAACAATAAATCATGGAACACTACATCAAAAACTAATGCTGTAATGTATGGTGATTAACATAACACACACACACACAAAGAATGAACATATATGGGGGCGCCTGGGTGGCTCAGTCGTTAAGCGTCTGCCTTCGGCTCAGGTCATGATCCCAGGGTCCTAGGATCAAGCCCCACATCGGGCTCCCTGCTCGGCGGGAAGCCTGCTTTTTCTCTCCCACTCCCCCTGCTTGTGTTCCCTCTCTCGCTGTGTCTCTCTTTCAAATAAATAAAATCTTAAAAAAATATTTAAGAATGAACATAAACGTTTGAGGATACATTGGGTTTTTTTGTTTGTTTGTTTGTTTGTAGGCCAACTAGAAACTTAACATATTCACCCCCTCGGAAATAGTTAATTTAGTACTTTTAGATATCCCACAGACACAAGATGAACCCCTATCCAAAATTAGTCCTGGATGTCAAGACTGATAATGCTAGACACGAAGAGGGGATAAAAATGTTTAATGTAGGGGCGCCTGGGTGGCTCAGTCATTAAGCGCGTCTGCCTTCGGCTCAGGTCATGATCCCAGGGTCCTAGGATCGAGCCCCGCATCAGGCTCCCTGCTCGGCTGGTGGCCTGCTTCTCCCTCTCCCAGTCCCCCTGCTTGTCTTCCCTCTCTCACTGTGTCTCTCTCTGTCAAATAAATAAAATCTTTTTAAAAAATGTTTAATGTATAATGAGACTTTCTGGGGAGAGTAGGGCAGGTTTCCAAAGTTGCCAGAAAAATGGCTTGAGAGAGCAAGAAAAGGAGACTCATTTTATGAGGCGGTCCTGCAAGTGGTTTGATCTTCCTGAGAGCACCAAACAAAAGAGCACCTGGATTTCTAAGTTTGACCACTTGTGGAGTAGAAGGGATGAGGGAGGATACATTGAATATGTGGTTTGGGGTTTTGGGGGGGTTTTTATTTTGTTTTGTTTTTGGTATATCAATTATACCTTAAACTGTACCAGAAACAGGGAAGGCAATTGAGAGAGGTGGAGGCTTAAAAGCTGTCCATGGTCATATATCAAAACAAACAAAAACAAACTGGAGTGAAATTCTAATACAACACAGAATATTTACTCTCAAACCTCCTGATTGCTTGACTAGGAAAGAGCAGTTTTCTTCATGCTAATAACTTCTTGCACATCCTTTCCTGCTACATACGTAGGACCCTTAACCCAGTATAATTGTTGAAAGTGAAATACTGAAATACTGTTTAGATAAACTGCCTAAGATACTTGTACACTAGTTTCACAGTTATTCATGTGTAGAAGTTTTATCAGGCAATAAATAGGATTCAATAATGTTACTAGAAGAGTTTTTCAAAGGCTATAAAAATCTCAATTTATGATTTTACTATTAAGCATTACATGATTCTTTCAACTCTAGAAAAATTCCTTTTTATTTAGAAATTTTTCTGTAACCTACTTTATATTTAGTTTACACATTTTCCCTGTGTTACTACATTAAAAATTTGGGGAAAAATGCATGAGTTAAAGATTATTTTAAGAGTTGTATAACATGAAAATGAGGGACGCCTGCGTGGCTCAGTCGGTTAAGCGTCTGCCTTCAGCTCAGGTCATGATCCCAGGGTCCTGAGATCAAGTCCCACATCCAGCTCCCTGCTCAGGATGGAGTCTGCTTCTCCCTCTCCATCTACCTCTTCCCCTGATCATGCTTTCTCTCTCTCTCTCTCTTGCTCTCGCTCAAATAAATAAATAAAATCTTAAAAAAAAAAAAGAGTTGTAGAACATGAAAATGAACCCAGGACATAAGAAGTATAAAGGAAGTGTTCTATAGATATGAAGAGTAAGAGTCCTTTTATACCTTTAGTTCAGTGAGAAGTAGGACAGTATGAAACTGTAAACTGGAATCTAGTAAGATGGAGCCAGGAGACCTTTTGATACCCCATGAATCTAATGCTGGGATTTGGGGAACACAGTATGTTCATTTTATGCTAGAATCACTTCCAATTCTAAAAAACAAAAAAACAAAAATCATCTCCAATTTTTTTGTTATTATTGCTATTAGACTAATCATCTCTGTCCTACATTATTGCAATGGACACTGGACCTTATATCTCCAAGTCCTTGTAGTACAGGGTCAGGATATCAAATTTTTTTTCTAAGTTCAATGTGAAGCTATTAGATGTTTTTACTTGATTTACTAAGATACGTCATACCAAAAAATCCACTTTTAAAATGCGTAATTCAGTGGCAAGGATGTCCTCTCACCATTCTTGTTCAACATCATACTGGAAGTTCAACACTAGCTAATGCAATAAGAAAAAGAAGTACATAGGACAGGGTGCCTGGGTGGCTCAGTTGGTTAAGCGACTGCCTTCGGCTCAGGTCATGATCCTGGAGTCCCTGGATCAAGTCCCGCATCGAGTCCCGCATCGGGCTCCCTGCTCAGCAGGGAGTCTGCTTCTCCCTCTGACCCTCCCCCCTCTCATGTGCTCTCTCTCATTCTCTCTCTCTGAAATAAATAAATAAAATCTTTAAAAAAAAAAAAAAGAAGTACATAGGACAGTCATTAGGAAGCAAGAAATAAAACTGTCTTGTTCACAGATCATATTGTCTATGTAGAAACTCCACAGAATCAACAAAAAAACTTGCAGAACTAAAAAGTGGTAATAGCAAGACTGAAGGACACAAGGTTAACACAATGTGCTGTTTGTGTTACCCACCTAAATGCCATATGGTGCAATTCTAACCCACAATGTGGTGGTATGTGGAAGTGGTGCCTTTGGGAGGTAATTACTGCATGAGAGTGGAACCCTTATGAATGAGATTAGTAGCCTTATACAAGGGACCTCAGAGAGCTCTCTTACTCTCCATCATATGAGAATGCAACAAGATAGCCTTTTGCAGCCAAGAATAGGGTTCTCACTGATACCTAATTAGCTAGCACATTGATCTTGGTCTTCCTAGCCTCCAGAACTGTGAGAAACACCTGTTGTTTATAAACCACCTAGTCTATGTTACTTTTTTTATAACAGCTCAAACTGACTAAGACAGAATACAAACTAGCAATGAACAAGTGGAACTTGAAAATAATAGGCTAGCACCAGAAAAGACCTTACACTTAGGTATAAATCTAACATAGTATGTACAGGATCTACATGAGGAAATATACAGAGCTGATTAACAGAATCAAAGAACTAAATAAATGAAGAGATTATCCATGTACATGGACAGGAAGACTCAATATTTATAAGGTGTCAGTTCTTCCCAAATTGACTTACAGTCGATATTCAATGCAATCCCAAACTAAATAGGCAAGTTATTCTGTGGATATGAACAAATTGACCCTAAAGTTTATATAGATAGTCAAAAGATGCACAGTGGCAAACAAAATATCGAAAGAAATGAACAAAGTCAGAGGACTGATATTACTTGATTTCAAGGCTTCCTATAAATATACAGTAATGAAAACTGTGGTATTGGCAAACGGATACATAAATTGATAAAGGAGCATAATGGAGAGCTCAGAAATGGACCCATATAAATAGTCAACTGATTGTTGACAAAGAAGCAAAGGCAATAGTATAGAAAAAAGGTAGTCTTTTCAACAGATGTGCTGAAGCAACTGGACATCAATCTTCCCAAAAAATTACATCTAGACATAGGTTCCTTATTCCTTTCACAAAATTCAACTCACAATGAATTACTGATGTAAATGTGAAATGCAGAACTATAAAATTCTTAGAAGATGACACAGGAGAAAATCTAGATGACCTTGGTTTCATGATGACTTTTTCTGACCAACACCAAAGGCAGTAATAATTTGGATTTCATTTAAATTAAAAACTTCTGTTCTGCAAAACACACTGGCGAGAGAATGAGAAAACAAGCCACAGGCTGGGATAAAATATTTGTAAAGCACATTTCTAAATGGACTGTTATCCAGAATATACAAAGAACACTCTCAAAGCACAACAATAAGAAAACAAAAAACATCATTTAAATATGGGAAGACTGGAATAAACACCTCACCAAAGAAGATACACAGATGGCAAATCAAGCATATGAAAATATGTTCTACATTTTCTATTGTTAGACAACTGAAAAGTAAAACAATGAGTTACCACTACGCATCTACTACAATGGCCAAAATCTAAAACACTGACACCGCCAAATGCTAGTCCGGACGTTGAGCAACAGGGACTATTCATTTGCTGCTTCTGGGAATGCTAGAGCCACTTTGGAAGGCAATTTAACTGTTTCTTACAAAACTAAACATACTCTTACCATATAATCTAGCACTCACATTCCTTGGTATTTATACAATGAGCTGAAAACTTACGTCCATGTAAAACCCTGCACATGAATGTTTATGGGAACTTATGCATAACTGCCAAAACTTGGAAGCAACCAAGATGTGTTTCAGTGGGTGAATTGTTAAATAATCTGTAACATATCCAGAAAATGGAATATTATTCATTGCTAAAAAATGAACTATCGAGCCAGGAAAAGACATGGAAGGACCTTAAAAGCATATTACTAGGTGAAAGACTCCAATCTGCAAAGGCTACATATTGTATGATTCTAAGTATATGACATTCTGGAAAAGTATGGACATGTTACAACATTTGGACCGGCAAAACACTTTCCCATGTAAACCAGCTAGCTGGTCAACCACTCTATTAATCTGACACATGAGCTAGGACCCAATCCTACCTGTGAGGAAACAAATGGGTGTTGCCCTCAGGCTGCTACATTCACAGAAATCTATTACAACAACAGTAGAAATTAATACACATAGAAACACGTCAGGGGCGCCTGGGTGGCTCAGTCGTTAAGCATCTGCCTTCGGCTCAGGTCATGATCCCAGGGACCTGGGATTGAGCCCCGCATCGGGCTCCCTGCTCGGCGGGAAGCCTGCTTCTCCCTCTCCCCCTCCCCCTGCTCGTGTTCCCTCTCTTGCTGTGTCTCTCTCTGTCAAATAAATAAAATCTTAAAAAAAAAAAGTTCAGGGAAAAAGTATTTATTATTTTTTAAGATTTTATCTATTTATTTGAGAGAGAGAGAGGACAAGCAGGCTGAGGGCAGAGGGAGAGATGCCACAGATTTTCCATGGAGATGATTAACTAATCATCTCTACTGAAACACTGCTTGTTTATACATTTGTAGAGTTGAATGCCCTGTATCACAGATTGCATGGAATGTGGATCAGTGATCATGTTGATTTTTGCACATGTGGATTATCTTGGTGGTTCTGAGACAAGGGGCTGCTGTACCACCATGGTGGCACTTTGGCTGTTGATGCCTAACTATTGCTATCAATGCAATAGTTGTGTTCCTCCGGATTCATAATGTGAAGGCTATTCCTCACTGGGATGTCAGTCTGGGGTGGGGTCTGTGGGGGTGATCAGATTTGGATGAAGTCTTGAGGGTGGAGCTTTCACATTAAGATGACGTGCCATGTAAGAAGAGACTAGAGCTCCCTCTCCCCACCACGTGAGGATATGGCATGAAGATGGCTGTTTCCAAACCAGGAAGAGGACCGTTGGGACACAGAAAATCTACTAGAAACTTGGATCTTGGATCCTCTAATGTGGAGGTGGTTCTCCTAACACAATAAAACTATCACACATAAACACTAGACAGCCAATTTAGTAGACAGTCCATACACAGATTCTCCCCACTGATACAATGATGTCTTCTCTGTTTTTATAAATCTACAATCCAGTTATGGTGGACACTGTGTTTAATTGCTTTGACTCTTGTTTTCTTATACTAGAGTTGCCACTCCTTTGTCCTCAGGATAATGACAGTTTTGAAGGATGCACTCATTGCAGGATGTCCTTCAGTATGGATTTGTCTGATTGTATCTGTCACCCTTAGACTCAGGTACCACATTCCAGCAGAGCTTCCCAACACAGATAATGGTGGCACCCTCTTAGTGCATCACTTTGATGATACAAGTATTTTCTATTATTGTTGGAGGCTAAGACATGCACTAGGCCCTCCTGGCCCTGGGGGCAAGGATGGCAATTCTGGCATCTGGGCACAGGCTGTCAGGAAACGACTTATCTTGCTAGTGGCTGGACCTGAGGCCAGGGGTTGCAATGTGGAAGTTGGGTCCTGAAAGCGATTTGCTTTGCTTCTGGCCACATGCCAATCTCCCAGGCCACTCAGGCCTTGCCCAGACACTGGTCCAGTTCTGCCATTCACATACCCCAACTGTGTAACATTGCCTGTTCTAGGAGAGGTGCTATCTGCCCAAACCAGCACCAGTCGGAGCCCAAAGGTCTGGAAAATACCACCCCTCCCAACACAGAATTGGCAGCTGCAACCCGGCCCCTCCAGCCTGGGCCCCTGAACCACCTGCCCAGATGCATTTGCTACCCAAGCCCAGATTTCAGCTCCAGGTGGAACTAGAACCTGTCCTGCTAACATGGGCTATCCCTTCATGGGTCCCTGACGGCCCCCAATTCCACCTTTTCCTTCCAGCAATCCCTTGTGCATGTGCACACAGGGTGCTCAGCATCCCCAGTCCCCTCCAGTCCCTGAATGCTGTACCTCCTAAAATTTAGATGCCTCTGAGGGCAGCACCTGGTCCTGGAACTAGACTCCCAAAATAAATAAGATAAGGTATCCAGCAGTGCTTACTCCACTTAGGCCCTAACAGTGGACACCAAGGTTTTGGCCCCACATGTGCACTCTGACACATAGCTGTGGGCTTGGCCCTCAGCTGCACCCAGAGTCTGGCTCAGGTACATGCTACTTGATCACTTTGGGGTCTGGAGGCACTCACAGAGCACTGTCCTCCTGATTTCCTCAAAAATAACCCAGTAGGCGCCTGGGTGGCTCAGTCATTAAGCATCTGCCTTGGGCTCAGGTCATGATCCCAGTATCCTGCTTCTCCCTTTCCCACTCCTCCTGCTTGTGTTCCTGCTCTCAGTGTCTGTCAAATAAATAAAATCTTAAAAAAATAAAAAAAAAACACATAAAAACTGCCCAGGTGGAGAACGTGCAGATCTAACCCGGCCTCTTCTCCAGGCAGGCTTCCTTAGACTCCTAACTTCTGCTGGGAAAGCTAGGGGTCACCCCACCTAACACTAAAGCCTGCACAGGCGCATGGAGGCAGTAGCCACACCCACATGCAGGGCTCACAGGCTCAGGCTTGCTCAAAGGCTAAGGATGCCACACCCCTCTGAAGACCTGCATCTGTGCTACCCGTGAACCCCTGATGGGGTCCTCAGACCTTCCCTGTAGCAGCCCCTCCCTCCACAAAGGGGTCACCTGTCCTGGTTCAGTTCCTTCCTCATCATTTGCTGAATGCAAGAAAACCACAGTAGTGGTGTTGAGAAGTGACGGTAATCTGTTAAGAAGATCAAGAGTGCTCTCCTTGCTCTCTCTAGCTTAGTGCTGATGGAAAGGTATTGGGGGGATGCTGTGGAAAGGGCTCTGCAAGAGAAGCATCAGCACCACTAAGGACCCTGTTAAAAATAAAATTCACGGGACCACCTCAGAAGAAAGGCTGTTGGGGGGCGCCTGGGTGGCTCAGTCGGTTAAGCGACTGCCTTCGGCTCAGGTCATGATCCCGGAGTCCCGGGATCGAGTCCCGCATCAGGCTCCCTGCTCGGCAGGGAGTCTGCTTCTCCCTCTGACCCTCCCCCTCTCATGCTCTCTCTCTTTCTCTCTCTCAAATAAATAAAATCTTTAAAAAAAAAAAAGGCTGTTGGATTTCTGGGATTCTGCAGAATAGGCCACAGATATGTGTTATCCTTCAAGTAAGGGGAGGTATGACTTTGAAAGGGGTTCAGAGATCCTGAGGGCTGCCATGGTCACCATGTGCCAGGCTGCCATTGCCCTGGGCTTTGGGGACAGGGCTGCTGCACAGGGCAGTGGGAGGAGACATGCAACCCAGACTGTCGGGGGACCACTGATGCTCCCATGGGTCCGGGCAGACAGGGTTGCCATCGCTGTGGGCCCAGAAGACAGAACATCCAGCAAAGAGGGTAACAGTTGACCCCTACAATGTAATGGAATTTGCCAGGTTTTCTAGGGCCACACAACTTGCTTCTTCTTCTCAATTTCTCCTTTTGGAATGGGAACGTCTATCTATGCCTATGCCTGTCCCACCACGGTTTTTTGGAAGCAGAGAATTCGTCTCTTTCAAAGGATGACAGCTGGATGGGTAGATGAATCACATCTGGAGTCATACCCACACTTGATCTGGAAGAGATTCGGGCCTTTCACTTGATGCTGGAAAGGGTTAAGACTTCAGGGCTGTCAGGATTGGAGTAAAGGTATTGTAAAAGTGAGAACAATGTAAATTTTGGAAGCCCACCAAGTGTTATGGTTAAATGGTGTCCACTCACCAAATTCATGTGTAATGAAAGATAATCCCCGAGAACTTCACAATAAGAATGTATTGGGAGAAAGGACCTTTTAAGGAGTGATTAAATTTAAATTGGGCCAACTGGGCGATCTTAAACCAATATGACTGGTATCCTTATGATAAAAGGGAATTTGGACATACAGAGAAACACCTGAATCTGCTTGGACCCAGAGGAAAAACCTCGGAGGAAAAAGTGAAAAGGTGGCCACCTGCAAGCCAAAGAGGGAGACCTCAGAAGAAACCAAACCTGTCCTCACTTTGACCTGCAATTTAGCCTGGGGCATCCCACAGAGAAACACTGGGAAAGCATCACATTTGGGCCAGGAAGAAGCAGGAGAGGGGGAAAGCCTAGTCAGAGCCTTTATTGCAGTGTCCTGAGGAAAGACAAGGCAGGGCAGGATGAACAACTCAGAATCGGCGAGTGGGCCCTAATTGTCTAGTACCTGGTCCTGGGTTGATTTCAGGCAGTGGAAATATTGGCTTAGTGTGTCAGACCTTGAAAAAAAGATGTCTGGGGGTTTGGACTCTCTCTTTGTAAATCTGCATAAAAAGGGGTGCCCTTGTAAAGCCCTTTCCTATTTGTATGAATAGGTTAGTCATGGGAGAGGCAGCCTCTCGCTCACCAGCAAGGTCACAAATGTCAGAGCACCAAGAATACAGAAAATAAAGTAAATGTAATAGGCCCTGTGATGGATTTCAAATACAGAAACACAAAGGCTAATAAAAGAAAAAACCACAATTAGAACAGAGCATTTGTCAGAAAAGAAAACAGGTACTGTGGGACCTTCTTTCTGAACAACTTCACCCCTCCTCTCTTTCCTGCATCTTTATCCCCAGACTGGATGTGCGATTAATTCTCGGTCCCCAGTGAAGCCCTGGGCTGACAGGAGACAGAGACAGATCCTATAGAGAGGGAAAACCTCTGGCTCTCAGGGGTGGCCTTTTGGATGCTGGAGGTAGCACTCATCACTGTCCCTGGCTCGAGGTAAGAGGGAGGCTTCTGGTCACTAATGAGTCCGTCCATGGCCTCTCCCTTGTCCTGGGGCCACTGCTGAGCTGACCTCCTCCAATGTTTGCAGTTCATGTGTGCACTCGCTTCTTCCCTAGGATTGGGCCAAGGACTGTCTGGCTCTCCCAGGTTTCACTATCCCTACTGTTCACAATGAGAGCTCTGGCTGTAAGTGGATTCGGACTTTTTCAGAGGCTGATTCTTATGTGGCTTTTGGAAAAGGAATTTCCAGTCTTTGCTCTCCTGGAGTGAAGTCACTGATATATATGCCTGAGCTTGCCCTTTCCATGGCAGGAATGGATTATTTTGTGCTCAAATATTTCTGCTTTATGTTTGAAAGGATCATGGGAACTCTTCCCTCTGGAATGGGAGATCCTAGTTCTGCATTCTGTCCTTAATATCATCCTGATTTCAATCTTGTACAATCATCTGTCCCTTCAGTTGGGGCTGAATTCTTATCCTGGACCTTTGGAACCTACAGCTTTGGGGTATTGGGGTCCAACTACAAGAGGTGTTCCCTCAGCCCTCCACAGGGCTCTAACAACACCTGGGATGCTAGCAGATTTCCACCAAATACAGTCTGGAGATGAGCCAGTGAAACACTAAAAGCCAAGTTGCTGAGGAGGGCACTGTAGTGGAACCACTTTGAAACTGGTGCTGGGACTCTACCTCCAAATTTAGCTTCAACGCACCATCAAAACAGCCTGTGGGGCGCCTGGATGGCTCAGTCAGTTAAGTGTCTGCCTTCGGCTCAGGTCATGATCTTGGGATCCTGGGATCAAGCCCTGCATCAGGTGCCCCACTCAGTGGGGAGTCCGCTTCTCCCTCTCCCTCTGCCGCCCCCCTGCTTGTGCTCTAATAAGTAAATAAAATCTTAAAAAAAAAAAAAAAAACAGCTTGTTAAAAATGACTTTCCTACTACATTGGCAACCAGCATTCATGGTGGAGGAGACCATGGTGTGGTTACTGGAGCCCCTAGTGGCTCCTGATCCCCATTTAACTTCTGAAGGGTTTCCACCATGTCTTAGGTCTTCTCTTAATGTAAGCTAAGGATCAGGGGACCTCTCAGCCTTAACTTCTTCCCTGAACTTCTAAAATTCTTGTTGCCTTAGGTGTTGCTATTCCTTAGCTAGAGTCTGTTGTTCCCTGTACAGCAAACAAATCTGTCCTCTGCCCCAAACGTGACAGTCTCCCTATGATCTAAGGCTTTTTCCTATAGAACATCTATGAACTACAGTCTACAATAAAAGCTGCCCATGCCATTGCCTGAAAGACCTGCACATGCATAGGAATCCAGGCAGAATTGCCCCCAACATTATCCACCCCTCACTACTGTATTCACGCTTACCTGACATGCCCATGAGTACACTCCTGGGAAACCACTCTGGTTCATCTCACTGTGGAGCTAGCACCAAATCCACTCAATTTCACTCAAAAAGCATTTGATGAAACTACTGTTTTCAGGATGCCAGGTATCAGAATGAGGCCAAGCTGCTGTATTCACCTCCATTCTGCCTACATGTGTCCCATACTGAAGCGGCTGATGAAACGCCAATGCGCATCAGTGTCCTCCTTTGAATGGTATGTGGCTTCTCCTTACATTCATTGTTGACTTTTCCAGAATGAGAAATGAATTAACAACAGGATACTGTACAAAAACATACAATTTATTTTTTCTGGTATGATTAAAGGATTTTATGTTCCTTATCCAGGAAAAGCAGAGCCTGGGTACAGTAGAGTCTTGACTCATGAGCAGGAAGGGGCTGACAGCTGGAAAACACACAGAAATCACCACAACAGTATTCACCAGCCACCATCTGGGATTATAAAAAAGACCAATACAAGCATGAAAGATGGAGGAGAGTGAGTAAAAAGACACAAAGGTGGTCACCAGGATAAGGATGCTCTGGGTGGCTCTGGACTCAGCACAGGATCTGGGGAGACATTATTAGTCCTGTGAATGTGTTGGACCCACTGCCTGTGCCTGTGCAGGATGAAAACCATGGAGCCACTGGCCCAGATCGTGAGCCCAGAAAATGAAACTTCAGAGAATATTATCAACAGTGCATAGAGCGGGGCTGTGACTGTCTCATGATCTATAGTAAAACAGTACCATAAATCTCCTTCGTCTGTGATGTTTTTCACGTTCCATTTATCAGACACATAAAACACATACACATGAAAAATTAAATTTACAAACATGTACATGACCCAGCAGAAGGAGATGGAGAAGCCAACATACTTTGGGGCTTTGACTTTAAGATCCTTCCAAAAGGAGTTCATGGGGGCTGATCCTGATGGTCTGGAACACACTCAAGAGGCAGGTGCTGCTAAGAGATACTCCCCTGCTCACTCTCTGAACGTACAAAAGAAGTTTGCATCCAAATTTACTTAAAAAACTGTTTCAACCCAGAAGCTGCCGTTGTCTGGGCGACTCCTTTAGAGAGAAGGACCAAGGAGTTGGAGATGATCAGGTGCTTGAGAATCAAATGGGTGGACCTCACCTTGCATTCAGTGTGGTAGAGGAACAGGTAATGGCAAAGAAGAGATAGTGGGATAGTGGGGCACCTGGGTGGCTCAGTCATTAAGCATCTGCCTTCGGCTCAGGTCATGGTCCCAGGGTCCTGGGATCGAGCCCCACATTGGGCTCCCTGCTTGGCGGGAAGCCTGCTTCTCCCTCTCCCACTCCCCTTGCTTGTGTTCCCTCTCTCACTGTGTCCCTGTCAAAAAAATAAGTAAAATCATCTTTAAAAAAAAAAAAAGAGAGAGAGAGAGATAGTGCCCACAATTTCAACTGTCGTCAGTGACAGGGAGATTATTCCTATTATCAAATCCCTGGAGGCTATTCTGTCATTCAACATGTTTTCCTAAAAAATTATGGCAACAATTATTCCTCTGAGCAACAAGGCCAACTGAAGTTTTGACACCCAGATTCACTTTCATTGTGTGCTCCTGCTCAACTGCCAAAACTATCTGAGAGACACCTAGTACATTTCAGGTAAAAGTCAGCAGTAAGGATGAGGGGGTGTTAACCTGGGAGAGGTAATGACAAGTGAGAGCAAATGGAAAGAAAGAATAATACAAGATCTTCAGAAGAAGTTGAAACTCGCTAGCCCTACAGGAGAAAAGAGAAAACTTGATCACTACCCACACCATAAACCAAGTCAACTGTGAATAGATTGCTGATCTAAATTTTAAAGGCATAATATGTTTTTTAAGAAAAATAAAAACTTTCATTTGGTCCTTGAACAAAATATTTCTTAAACAGCACTGAATATATTAATCACATGATAAAATGATTTCATATTAAAGGGCAGTTCTCATCAAAACACCCCCACCACACATACAATCTGTAACCAGCTTCCCATTCAATTGATGATATATAAAATTTATGAGCCAAAAGTCATTGCTATGGCTTTACCAACAGACAAATACGATCTCAACAACGTCCACTATCCATTTCCCTGTGAGGGTTTTTCATCCATATGAGAGGTTGGAGGAACCACAGTCCACCTAGCACCACACCTAGTTCTTTTTCTTTTTTTAACTTAAATTCAATTTAGTTAACATATACTGTATTATTAGTTTCAGGGATAGAATTTAGTGATTCATTAGTTGTATATAATACCAGTGCTCATTACATCAAGTGCTCTCCTTAATGCCCGCCACCAAATTACCCCATTCCCCCACCCACCTCCCATCCAGCAACCCTCAGTTTGTTTCCTATAGTTAAGAGTCTCTTAATGGTTTGCCTCCCTCTGTTTTCATTTTATTTTCCTTCCTTCCCCTATTTTCATCTGCTTTGTTTCTTAAATTCCACATATGAGTGAAATCACATGGTATTTGTCTTTCCCTGCCTGATTTATTTCACTTAGCATAGTACCCTCTAGTTCCATCCACATTGTTGCAAATGGCAAGATTTAGGTTTTTTTGATGGCTGAGTGATATTCCATTCAATGGATAGACACCACATCTTCTTTATCCATTCATCTGTCAATGGACATCTGGGCTCTTTCCATAGTTTGGCTATTATGGACATTACTGCTATAAACACTGGGGTGCATGTACCCCTTTGAATCACTATATCTGTATCCTTTGGATAAATACCTAGCAGTGCTATTGCTGGGTCATAGGTAGTTCTATTTTTAACGTTTTGAGGAACCTCCACACTGTTTTCCAGAGTGGCTGTAGCAGTTTGCATTCCCACCAACAGTGTAAGAGGGTTCCCCTTTCTCTAAATCTTCACCAACATCTGTTGTTTCCTGAGTTGTTAATTTTAGCCATTCTGACCAGACCACACCCATTTTTTTTTTTTTTAATATTCAATGGGACCACACCTACGTCTGACACCAATTCAAGTTCAGGGTTCCTAAAACCACACACAGTTCTCAGAATTCTCCAGAAGGACTCCTAGAAGTCACCGAGAGCTGTTGTACTCACCACTATGGTTTACTAATCTGTATCTGAAAGGATAGGATACAGATTAATACCAGACAGGGAAGAAGTGTATGGGGTAGAGTCCAGGAGAAGTATGAAAGCAGAGTTCCAGTGTCCCTTCTGTGAAGTGATGGATGTGTTACTCTCCAGACATTGATATTTGATAATACTCATAACATAATGCCACCAGGGATGTTCACCCAAACCTGGGTGCTCACACTTTACTGGAGCTCAATCAAATACTGACTGGATGGCTGGTGTTTATTCTCCTGTTCTAGGGAAGTCTGGCTGATAGCTTTTGTGTTCAGCTACTCCAGAAGCAGACCTGACACTGCATGGCCCAATGTCCCATCATAAATCACTATCAGACTGTCTGGTGGCCATGCCCTGAGATAAACAAAGGCAATACTATGAGCATGACATTCCAAGGGGTGGAGATTATCTTCCAGGGTGTGATGGCAAAGGACAGACTCTGTTAAATTTTGTTAAATTTTCCCTATATCCCCCCTACTCATCCAATATCCCAGTACAGGAATAGAACCATATGGCTGTCAACCCATTCGGCAAACACACAGGAACATGCACATACATGTTCACGCACTCAGGCACACACACACACACAGTACACACACTCAAGACTCAAACACACAGAAATACACACTCACATACAGTCTTTCCCATCCTGGTATATAGAGGCTCACACCCACAACACATGTGCACACTGACCACATACAGACACACACATTCATACACACTCACAATACACACCCAAACACCACTGTACTACTCAATTTCACAAAAACCCTCACAAAGTCACCAGGTGTATGCTTCTCAGAAAAATGGGGGTTTTTTTGTTCTGTTTTGTTTTTCTGGATTTCAAGTTATATCACAAAGCTGTAGTAATCAAAACAATACGGTACTGGCGCAAAAACAGACAGATCAATAGAACAGAACAGAAAACCTATCCTATAATTCTTTTTTTGGGGGGGGGTATTATACTCTTTTATTTAGAGTTTAAACCAAATGCAGAGCTCTCCACATCTCCATAACAATTTTTTTAAGTTAAAAAGTATTTTTTTTTACGTTTTTGATGTAGCGTTCGATGATTCATTGTCTGCGTATAACACCCAGTGCTCCATGCAATACGTGCCCTCCTTAATACCCATCACCAGGCTCACCCATCCCCCATGCCCCTCTAGAACCCTGTTTATTTCTCAGAGTCCATAGTCTCTCGTGGTTCATCTCTCCCTCCGATTTCCCCCCCTTCATTTTTCCCTTCCTTCTCCTAGTGTCCTCCATGCTATTCCTTATGTTCCACAAATAAGTGAAACCATATGATAACGGTCTTTCTCTGTTTGACTTATTTCACTTAGCATACTCTCCTCCAGTTACAACCATGTTGATGCAAATGTTGGGTATTCATCCTTTCTGATGGCTGAGTAATATTCCATTGTATATATGGACCACATCTTCTTTATCCATTCGTCTGCTAAAGGGCATCTCAGCTCCTTCCACTGTTTGGCCACAGTTTGCTGCCATGAACACTGGGGTGCATATGGCCCTTCTTTTCACTACATCTGTATCTTTGGGGTAAATACTCAGTAGGGCAATTGCAGCAAATATCATTCTCAATGGGGAAAAGCTAATAGCCTTTCCCTTAAGATTAGGAACATGACAAGGATGCTCGCCACTACTGTTCAACATAGTACTGCAATCCTAGCAACAGCAATCAGACAACAAAAAGAAATAAAAGGTATTCAAATTGGCAAAGAAGAAGTCAAACTCTCTCTTCGCAGATGACATGATACTTCATGTGGAAAACCCAAAAGACTCCACCCCAAAATTACTAGAACTCATACAGCAATTCAGTAATGTGGCAGGGTACAAAATCAATGCACAGAAATCAGTTGCTTCCCTATACACTAACAATGTAACTGTAGAAAGAGAAATAAGGGAATCAATTCCATTTACAATAGCACCAAAAACCTTAAGATACCTTGGAATAAACCTAACCAAAGAGGTAAAGGATCTATACTCTAGAAACTACAGAACACTTAAGAAGGAAATTGAAGAAGACACAAAAAGATGGAAAAACATTCCATGCTCATGGATTAGAAGAAAAAACATTGTTAAAATGTCTATGCTGCCCAGAGCAATCTATACTTTCAACGCCATCTCTATCAAAATACCAATGGCATTTTTCCAAGTGCTGGAACAAACAATCCTAAAATTTGTATGGAACCAGAAAAGACCCTGACTTGCCAAGGAATTGTTAAAAAAGAAAAACAGGGGCGCCTGGGTGGCTCAGTCGTTAAACATCTGCCTTCAGCTCAGGTCATGATCCCAGGGTCCTGGGATCGAGCCCTGCATCGGGCTCCCTGCTCAGCGGGAAGCCTGCTTCCTCCTCCCACTCCCCCTGCTCATGTTCCCTCTCTCGCTATGTCTCTCTCTGTCAAATAAATAAATAAAATCTTTAAAAAAAAGAAAAAAGAAAAACAAAACTGGGGGCATCACACTGCCTGATTTCAGGCTATATTACAAAGCTGTGATCACCGAGACAGCATGGTGCTGATACAGAAGTGGACACGTGGATCAATGGAACAGAACAGAGCCAGATATGAACCCTCAACTCTATGGTCAACTAATCTTCGACAAAGCAGGAAAAAATATCCAATGGAAAAAAGTGTCTTCAACAAATGGTGTTGGGAAAATTGGACAGCTATATACAGAAGAATGAAACTCAACCATTCTCTTACACCATACACAAAGATAAACTCTAAATGGATGAAAGACCTCAATATGAGACAGGAATCCATCAAAATCCTAGAGGAGAACATAGGCAGTAACCTTTTCGACTTCGGCCACAGCAACTTCTTTCAAAACATGTCTCCAGGGGCACCTGGGTGGCTCAGTTGGTTAAGCAACTGCCTTCGGCTCAGGTCATGATCCTGGAATCCCGGGACTGAGTCCCGCATCAGTCTCCCTGCTCAGCGGGGAGTCTGCCTCTCCCTCTAACACTCCCCCCTCTTATGCTCACTCTCTCTCTCTCTCAAATAAATAAATAAATAAATAAATCTTTTTTAAAAAAACACATCTCCAAAGGCGAGGGAAACAAAAGCGAAAATGAACTTCTGGGACTTCATCCAGATAAAAAGCTTCTGCACAGCAAAGGAAACGGTCAACAAAACAAAGAGACAACCCACAGAATTGAAGAAGATATTTGCAAATGACACTACAGATAAAGGGCTAGTATCCAAGATCTATAAAGAACTTCTCAAACTGAACACCCAAAAACCAAATAATCCAGTCAAGAAATGGGCAGAAGACATAAACAGACTTCTCCAAAGAAGACATACAAATGGCTAACAGACACATGAAAAAACGTCCATCATCATTAGCCATCAGGGAAATCCAAATCAAAACCACACTGACATACCACCTTACACCAGTTAGAATGGCAAAAACTGACAAGACAAGAAACAATAAATGTTGGAGAGGTTGTGGAGAAAGGGGATCCCTCTTACTGTGGTGGGAATGCAAGTTGGTACAGCCACTTTGGAAAACAGTGTGGAGGTTCCTCAAAAAGTTAAAAATAGAGCTACCCTATGACCCAGCAATGGCAGAAAAATGTTCGTATAATTATTTTCATGTATCCAAGCCTGTGAATGCAAGAAAGAGGAGCCATGTCTGCAACTGCATTCCTTCCAACTGCAGATCCCAGGAGCACATTTTAAATGTGCAGCATTTTAAAACTTCTCTGAGCTCTGGCTCCGGAAATTCAGGGAGTGGTGAAAAATTTGGTGGTGAATGGCAGTTCATGAGCTGTAACACAGCAGGAGAACAGGGAAGAGGGGAAGAGTGCAAAGCAATAAAACAGGGATGATGCACACAACGTGGTGACATGGGACAGTTTTAGTACAGTAGGGCTGCCATAACAAAATATCAAAGACTGGATGGCATAAACAACAGAAACTTATTTCCTCAGAGTTTTTAGGTGACAAAACCAAGATCTAGGTGTCAGCAGGGTTGGTTTATTCTGAGGCCTCTCTTTGCTTGAATATGGCCACCTTCTCCCTGTGTGCCGTTCACATGGCCTTTTTCCGGCCTCACACATCTACATTGCTGCTGTTTCCTAACTTCCTCTTCTTGTAAGGACACCAGTCGTATTGTATTAGGGTGCACTCATTTTTAACCTAATCATCTCTTTGAAGGCCACATCTCCACATTCTGATGTATTAGGTATTAGACTATGAAATATGAATTCTGGGATACACAATTCAACTCCTAACAGGAACATACAGAGTGTGGGAGGTGAGAGAGTATGCAGGATAAAAAGGCACACAGGACTTAAATGTTTCAAGTGCGTTGCAGGTCTTAAGGGAACAAGGGGACAACGTGCATGGAAGTTAAGGGTGTAACACAACAGACATTAGTTTGGGGGCCTAGGGGTACAGTGGTCATAAGAACAAGGGGAAAAAGGGGGAAGGGCGATAATCAGCAACAGTAGGGAGAGGGTGGGAAAGGCCAGGACAATTCATGTCCATGTGGGCTTAAGAGAACAGAAGGGAGGAAACATACATTTTGTAGGATTTAAAGGTTATTTGATGGTGGGACACAACACTATGACACCTGGATAGATGAAAGGCAGAACTCTTTATTACTAACAGCTCCAAAGAGAAGGATGCCAGGCAGGGCCACGCTGCGGGGAGGGGGCTGTACATGGGGACAGAGTAACAGCAAGCTAGAGTTACAGGAGCATCTTATGTGTGGAAGCAGAGTGAGGGGAGCTAGTTTTCTAGAGTTCCCACTGAACTGGCTGACTTGAAACATTTCACAGGTTCAAAACATAAAGCTGTCCCTGACTGTCTGGTACCTGACCCTAGGTGGTCACAGCTGCTTATGTGAGCCCAGTAAAGGAAGTGATTAAGGTGTGGATTGGTCAGCTGCTTGGTCGGGGGAACTGACTGCTTTGTAGCTGGAACCTTGAAATAGCATCGATATGAAAGACAACAACAAAAATGATATGACACTATGTTCTTGGAGTATGGATGCACTGGACATGGTTAGTGGTCCAGGACTGAAACCTTGCTGGGGGGATAATGGTGTGAGGGAAACAAAATGGGTGTGGGTGATGAAGTCAGCTGGGAAGAGAGTGGGAATGAAAAGACTAAGGGCATCACCTCAGAGGCAAAGGCTGTAAGTATCTTCTATTATTGCTGATTGAATTTTCTTATTTGGTTACGATACCATCTACTATACCTGTTCATTTTCAAGGTGCTTTCCCCCTGCTTCATTAATAAGTAATTGCTGGAGTAATATATTTTCTATTTTTTTAAAAGATTTTATTTGAGAGAGAGAGCATGCACGTGTGCAAGTGTGCGAGTAGGGGGAGGGGCAGAGGGAAGAGACAGAATCCCAAAAGACTCCGAGATGAGTGCGGAGCCTGACTTGGGGCTTGATCTCATGACTCTGAGATCATGACCTGAGCTGAAACCAAGAGTTGGAGCTTAATGGAATGAGCCACTCAGGTGCCCCTGGAGTTCTATTTTGACACTGTTTGAACAACTTACGGCTCATCTAAGTATTTTAGCATCTACTGATGAATTTTATCTGAGTCCATTATCAGATGATGGTTGCAAAATAGTTGTTCTAACATTCTACTACCTTTTTTCAAGTTTTTATTTAAATTCCACTTAGTTAACATACACTGCAATATTGGTTTCAGGAATAGAATTTAGTGATTCATCACTGACATACAACACCCAGTGCTCATCAAAACAAGTGCCTTCAGAGCACCTGGGTGGCTCAGTCAGTTAAGCTTCTGCCTTTGGTTCAGGTCATGATTCCGGGGTCCTGGGACTGAGCCCCATGCTGGGCTTTCTGCTCAGCAGGGAGCCTGCTTCTCCTTCTCCCTCTGCCTACTTCTGTTCTCTATCAAATAAAAAAACAGAAACAAAAAACAAAACAAACAAAAACAAGTGCCCTCTTTAATACTCATCACCCATCTGGTCCATCCCCTACCACCTCCCTCCATCAACCCTGTCTGTTCTCTATCTTTAAGAGTCTCTTGTGGCTGTTTCACTCTCTCCCTTTTTTACTTTTCCCCCTTCCCATATGTTCATCTGTTTTCTTTCTTAAGTTCCCATACGAGTGAAATCATATGGTATTTGTCTTTCTCTGACTTACTTCATTTAGCATAATACACTCTAGCTCTATCCAAGTCATTACAAATGGCAAGATTTCATTCTTTTTTATGACTGAGTGATATGCCATTGTGTATATATACCACATCTTCTTTATCTTTTCATCAATTGATGGACATTTGTCCCTTTCTGTAATTTGGTTATTGTTGATAAAGCTGCTATAAACAAAGGGGTGCATATATCTCTTCCAATCGCTATTTTTGTATCCTTTGGGTAAATACTTAGTAGTGCAATTGCTGGATCATAAGGTAGTTCTATTTTTAGCTTTTTGAGGAACCACCATACTGTTCTCCAGAGTGGCTGCACCAGTTTGCATTCCCAACAGAGTAAGAGGGCTCCCCTTTCTGTGTTTCCTAACCAACACCTGTTGTTTCCCATGTTGTTAATTTTAGCCATTCTTAAAGGTGTGAGGTTGGGGCTCATAAAAACAAATAAGAGTAAATTCTCATAAGAATAAAGGTGTGAGGTTGAGAATAAATAAGAATAAATTCTCATAAGAATAAAGGTGTGAGGTTGAGGCTCATTGTAATTTTCATTTGTATTTCCCTGATGATGAGTGATGTTGAGCATCTTTTCATGTGTCTGTTAGCCATCTGTATGTCTTCTTTGGAAAAATGTCTACTCATGTCTTCTGCCCATTTTTTAAAAACTGGATTATTTGTGTTTTGGTTGTTGTTTGATAAGTTCTATATATATTTTTTGTATACTAACCCTTACCAGATATGTCATTTGCAAACTCTTCTCCCATTCTGAAGGTTGCCTTTTAGTTTTGTTGATTGTTTCCTTTGCTGTGCAGAAGCTTTTTATCTTGATGAAGTCCCAGTAGTTTATTTTTGCTTTTGTTTCCCTTCCTCTAGCAAGGTTTCTAGTAAGAAGCTGTTGGGGCGCCTGGGTGGCTCAGTTGGTTAAGTGACTGCCTTCGGCTCAGGTCATGATCCTGGAGTCCCTGGATCGAGTCCCTGGATCGAGTCCCGCATCGGGCTCCCTGCTCGGTGGGGAGTCTGCTTCTCCCTCTGACCCTCCCCCCTCTCATGTGCTCTCTCTCTCCTCTCATCCTCTCTCTCAAATAAATAAATAAATAAAATCTTAAAAAAAAAAAAAAGAAGAAGAAGCTGTTATGGGCAAGGTCAAAGAGGTTACGGCCTATGTGCTCCTGTAGGATTTTGATGGTTTCCTGTGTCACATTTAGCCCTTTCATCCATTTTGAATTTATTTTTGTGTATGCTGTAAGAAAGCGGTCCTGTTTCATTCTTTTGCATGTTGCTCTCCAGTTTTCTCAACACCATTTATTGAAGAGGCTTTTTCCCATTGAATACTCTTTCTTGCTTTGGTGAAGATTAGTTGTCCATGTAGTTGTGGGTTAATTTCTGGGTTTTCTTTTCTGCCCCATTGATCCATGTGTGTGAGTGTTTGTGCCAGTACCATACTATCTTGATCACTATAGCTTTGTAATATAACTTGAAGTTTGGAATAGTGATGCCTCCAGCTTTGGTTTGGTTTTTCAAGATTGCTTTGGCTATTCAGGGTCTTTTGTGCATCTATTCAAATTTGACGATTGATTGTTCTAGCTCTGTGAAAAACACTGATGGTATTTTGATAGGGACTGCTTTCAGTAATATGGAAATTTTAACAATATTTGTTCTTCCAATCCATGAGCATGGAATGCTTTTCCATTTCTTTGTGTTATCTTCAACTTCTTTCATCAGTGTTTTACAGTTTTCAGAGTACAGATCTTTTACCTTTTCAGTTAAGTTTATTCCTAAGTATCTTATGGTTTTCAGTGCTATTGTAAATGGGATCAATCCCTTGATTTCTTTTCCTGGTGCTTCATTATTGGTATATAGAAATACAACAGATTTCTCTATGTTGATTTTGCATCCTGTGACTTTACTGAATTTGTGTATTGGTTCTAGCAATTTTTTGGTGGAGTCTTTTCAGTTTTCTATAGAGTATCATCATCTGCAAATAGGGAAAGTTTGACTTGTTCCTTGCCAATTTGGATGCCTTTTATTTCTCTTTGTTCTCTGATGCTAAGATAGGACTTCCATTACTATGTTAACTAATAGTGGTGAGAGTAGACATTCCTGTATTGCTCCTGACTGTAGAAGAAAGGCTCTCAGTTTTTGCCCATGAGGATGATATTAGCTGTGGGTTTTTTAATATATGGCTTTTATGATATTGAGGTATACTGCCTCTATCCCTACTTTGTTGGGGGTTTTTATCAAGAATCGATGTTGTACTTTGCCAAATGCTTCTTCTGCATCTATTGAGAGGATCATATGATTCTTACCTTTCTTTTACTAATGTGGTGTACCATGTTGACTTGAGATATTGAACCACCCTTGCAGCAACCCTCCCACCGCCTTTACATGTGTATTAGTTAGCATTCCTGTGTAAAGGAGAGGTTTCCTTTTTCCCCTTCCCTACATCTATTATCACAATACATTCAAGATTTCCTTCCTATTTGCAGTGACATATACTATATATTTTTTTGCTGCACAAATTATTCCAAATTTGCCCACTGGGGGTTCTTCACCCTGGCTACATCCCATCAAGTTTTGTTTGTTATCACAAGTTAAAATATACAGAACATAAAATGTACCCCCATTTTAGAGTGTACAATTCAGTAGCATTTCACACATTCACAATGTTGTGTAACCATAACCACTACCTACTTCATCATCCTACACAGAAAATTAGCCATTAAGCAGTACAGTTGACCCCTGAACAACACTAGTCTGAAGGATGCAGATTCACTTACATGTGGAATTTTTATTTTTATTTAATTTTTTTTTTAAAGATTTTATTTATTTATTTGAGACAGAGAGAATGAGAGACAGAGAGCATGAGAGGGAGGAGGGTCAGAGGGAGAAGCAGACCCCCCGCCGAGCAGGGAGCCCGATGCGGGACTCGATCCCGGGACTCCGGGATCATGACCTGAGCCGAAGGCAGTCGCCCAACCAACTGAGCCACCCAGGCGCCCACATGTGGAATTTTTAGAGATCAGTACTGTAAGCTATTTTCTCTTACAATTTTCTTCACATTTTCTTTTCTCTAGCTTACTTTATCGTAAGAATACAGTATACAATACATAGAATATATAGTATATGTTAGCTGTTTGTTACCTGAAAGGCTCCTGGTCAACAGTAGGCATTAGTAGTTAAATGTTTGGGAAGCCAAACTTATATGCAGATTTTGATGGCACAAGGAATAGGCACCCCACCCAAATGTTGTTCCAGGGGCAGCTGTAATCGCTATTTCTTCCTGCCCCAAAACCCCAGCAATGACTGCATTTCTTTACTTTCTGAATCAACACACTGAAGACTCAGCTCATATTCTCTCTTCCCTAGCCTATATTAGGCCACTTCTTCAAGGAGTACTGAGTGTTTTTATGTAGACCGATATTTTTGTTTTCTGTTTTTATTAAAACTTTAGTTAACATACATCGTAATATTGGTTACTGCAGTAGAATTTAGTGATTCATCATTACATATGACACCTAGTGCTGATCACAACAATTGCCCTCTTCAATACCCATCACCCATCTAGCCCTTCCCCCACCCATGTCCCTCCATCCACCCTCAGTTTGTTCTCTATCATTTAGAGTCTCGTATGGCTTGTTTCTCTCTCAATTTTTCTTTTTTTCTCCTTCCCACATGTTCATCTGTTTTCCTTCTTAGATTCCACATATGAATGAGAACATATGGTGTTTGTCCTTCTCTGACTGGAGGTCTGGCATCCGTGCACAAGCTGTTAGCTCGAGTCTACTCCAGCAGCGCCTGGACCTGAGCACTGGGACTTGTTACATGGATGATGAGCGCAAGAAGCCGTGTGCTTTGTGTGCAGCCAACACTTGCGCCCCCGCGTGGACGGTGGGGCAGTCTGTGTGCAGCCAACCCTTGAGCCGTACCCCACTTGAGACTCAGCCCCACAACCAGGTTGCAGCTGAGAAGGCCTCCCAACAATGCTGGTCCTGCTTAGGTGCAACCTCTCCTACCTCACAACTGTGCCCAGGTCTCCCGGCCCATCCTGCCCTCGTCAGGACCAGGATCTATAGTCCACACCTGATCCCACCACATCTGGACCCCCTGACCAGACCCCTCGACCACCCACAAGACCCAGCTCCTCCCCAAGACCACAGACCAGGGCTCAGATTGCGCTCTTCATGCAAACAGAATCTGAAGCACAAACCCTTTTCCCTCTGCCCCTCCCCCTGCTCGTGCTCTCTCTCTCTCAAATAAATAAAATCTAAAAATAAATAAATAAATGAAGCACAAACCCATCTTTTCACTACCACGTGTTCTGCCCTCTCCAGGTGGTCCCCAGACTTCGCTCATTCCCACTTCCTCCCAGCCCAGGACCTCGCGCATGCGCTCCACGGGGCGCACTGTGTATGGCCCCTCGCCCCACCCCGGGGACCTGAAATCAGTGTCCCCTAAAATCTAGATACCCCCGAGGGCGGCACCGGGGCCCTGGGACTCGTTACTGAATACACACGGCTAAAGGCGCCACCAGACTCTAGTCCAGAACAGTCCCTCTCACAGGACCCTCACACCCGCCTGTCGCGCGCGCTCAGGCTCTGGAGCAGCTGTGAACGCAGAGCTGAGCTGCCCGCAGCACGCAGTCCCCCTCCCTCCTTGGGGCCCCCGCAAGCACTACCACACCAGCGTCAGCCCACATTCCTCACAACTAACCTCGCAGAAGGAGAACCCGCTGCTATAAAGCTGTTCCTCAGCCGGAATAGCCGAAGGCCCCTGTGGGCCCGAAGCCACCTGGGAAAACACGAGGGTCATCTGACCCTGGTCCCAAGTGCGCAGGCGCAGGGAGGCAGCAGCCACACCCACATTCGCGCTTGCGCAGAGGCCACCCACGAAGGCCTGCCCCGCCTAGGACTTAAGAGACTGCAACTTCACGCCCCGCCGTGGCTGGTGGGGTCTTCAGACTTTTTGCTATAGCAGCCCCTCCCTCCCCACAAGAATCACCAGTCCTGGTTCCGTTCCGTTCCTTCCCCTTCATTTGCTAAATGCAGGGAACCCCCAGTATTTATGTTGAGATGTGATGGTAGCGTGTAGAGGATCAGGTGTGCTCTGCTTGCTTTCTCTAGTGTTGCTGAAAAAGGGACTGGTGTTGGGGGGATGCTATGGAAACAGGGTTCTGAGGAGAAAAGCCTCCGCGCCCCCAGAGACCTTGTTGAAAAGGCTCATTCATGGGCCCCACCCCAGGTGTATCTCAATCTCTTAGAGTGGGGTTCTCCTATAGATTCGGTTTCAACAGGAATTCAGGAGATGCACATACAAACGACACTTTGAGAGGCGATGTCTGGCTAAGTGGTCCTCAAGGCTGGATTCCCGTTAGGATCACCTGGGAGGTTTTCAGAACGACCATCTCCTGTGCCCAGTTCCTGCTCATGGATGGCCATCCTACCGCTGTGTACTCTCACGGTGGAAGGGGCTCTCTGGGGTCGTTCTTACAAGGTGAATGTTTTCATTCACGACAGTTCATCCTTCTCACTTATGCATCGCCCAAAGCCTCCTCCCCAAATGCCATCACACTGGGGATTCGATTTCACCATGTGATTTGGGGGTAGGGAGGAATAAATATTTAGTCTCTTACATTGATGTAACTCCTTAGCAGATGTTTAACAAGACACACATTTTTATTTTTTATTATGTTCAGTTAGCCAGCATATAGTACATCATCAGTTTTTGATGCAGTGTTCAACGATTCATTAGTTGTATGTAACACCCAGTGCTCATCACAACCCATGCCCTCCTTAATACCCATCACCCAGTTACTCCATCCCCCCACCCCTCCCTTCTGTAACCCTGTTTGTTTCCCTGAGTCCAGAGTCTCTCATGGTTTGCCTCCCTCTCTGATTTCTTCCCATTCAGTTTTCCTTCCCTTCCCCTGTGGTCCTCTGTGCTATTGCTTATGTTCCACATATGAGTGAAACCATATCATAGTTGTCTTTCTCTGCTTATTTCACTAAGCATAATCCCCTCCAGTTCTATCCATGTTGATGCAAATGATGGGATATTACTCAGCCATCAGAAAGGATGAATACACATTTATTTTCTAACAGTTCTTACATCAAAAACATAGGGGACCTTGGCTGGTTACTCTGTTTAGAGTGTCACCATCTGAAATCAAGGTGTCAATCAGCCTGGGCCCCAATTTCCAGAGCCTGGGGTAGAATCCACTTCCATAACCTTTTACGTTGTTGGCACGATTAATTTCCTTCTTATGGTTTCCACATAGTGGAGGTGCTCACCTACACTTCGGCTTCAAAGACAGCACTAGTCGGTTCAATCCCTCTTATGCTTCAAATCTCTGATTTCCTCTTCTATTGACTCTCTCTGGCTTCTCTCTTTTGAGGCCTCATAGAATGACTCTGGATCCACCACATAATCCGAGATAACATCTCTTTTTAAGGTCAGCTCATTAGTAACCTTAAACCCTCCAATTCTTTTCGCTTAGTATCATAACAAAGCCAAGAGAATAACCCCCAAATTGGAGATGTGGCCATTGTATTATATCAGTGGAATTTTTGCAATTAAAAAAATATTTTAGAAATTATTAATCTGTCTACAACTCTACTACCTCTGGTTCCCTTTTCTTATGGTTTCTTATAATGAAAAAACACAGGAGCAATATCCTCAAAATTTTCAGGTATCCCATGTCTTCTTGTTACATTAAAGTGCACAAATAAAGATTATTAAAGCTCATACAGGTAAAATAAAGTGTTAGATTCTAGAAATATCACAACACATAAAAGAATCTTCATCAGATCAGTATTGGGGCATACAATTTATTCGACCCAGAACAGATCATGAATAAATATGCAGAGTTTGGGACGGGATAGCTCTTACCAACACTTGCAACGCTGGATACCAGTAAACAGCCTCTACAGCCTGAGCCATCAAGGTCACATCCTGCTTCTGATTTCCCCAAGGAACGGTGAGAATGCAGTTGAGTGTCCCTATCCAAGATTGCACCTTCCCTCCTATACCGTATGGTCTATGTCATGATGTGAAAGGCGCATTTTAGAGAAGAAGCAAGAGTTTTGCCTCCTGAACTGAAATTAGAAACTGCCCACGGAGCTTGTGATTTGAGCATAAATCGGAATTACTGAATAGAGTTCAGTGGCCTCCAATCTGCCCTGTGGCACCACCATCCCTCCTGGCTCCCTGGCTCCTCTACCCCACCATGTGCCCCTCCCACAGCAACATCACCCATGCCCACACCCTAGAGCTGGAGCCACCTGCTAAACCTCCACACACCCCTCACCTGCAGTCAACCCTGTCACCCTTCTGCTTTGCACTCCAATCTCCTTCCTGTCATCTTTTTAACAGCTGTCCCTACCTAAGTACTATTCCAGGGACTACGGTGCGAACCTCCTCACCTTCCATCGATCTGCAAACCATACCATCCGAGCTCTACTTTGTCTTGCAGAACATCCCAGTCCGAATTCCAGTATCTCAGCCCATTCTCTGGATCCTCTAAGCCCCACACCATCCAGTGCCCCAGCCTGAACTCCTACACAGACTCGATCCTCACGCACAGGCATTACCCCACCCCTATCACCCCTGACCCTTTCTCCTGGCTCCCTGGCTCCCTCACTGCCCTGTGCCTCTTTTGCCTCTCTCCTTGTGTTCACAGTCTCCTCCAGGGTCCCTCTCCTCTTCCAACATTCTCGATCTGCTTGGACCATGCTGTCTTCCGCCAAAATCCACCTGCCCCACAATATTCCCCTTCCACCTCTCCAATCATGATTTTAATCCCTCCAAGACCTTGTCTCCTGTGAATTTCACCAACCATAGACTATTAATATCTTCCCTGTGAAGAGCCCATCCCCATTATTCCTTCAATTCCCAGGAAACCCTGCACCTCTTTTTTCCCAGATCCCAATATGCCTCACTCCCTTCACTTCCTGGCACACTTTGTGTCCTTGTACCCTCACTTGAGAATGCCTCCCTGCAACAGTGACCACACTTTTGTCTTTTATCCCTCAGCCTTCTTTCCTCTCGTGCACTCTCTTCTCCCCTTACCCCAGGACCTCTGCACCTTGTCCTTATGTTTCTTTCACTGCACCCTCTCTCTCACCTGCTCTGTCACACACCCATGCACTGCCACTCCCCTACATACCACAACATTCCTACCACACGTCCTGACCTAGGGTGATAATGCTCAAAGAAATTTTTAAGAATCTATGTTGCAAATACTCTCCTTGTGGGTAGTTGCAGGCTTGGAAGGACTACAAATGATAAAAAAGAACCCCCATTTATGGCATCCAGAGGTCTGGAGATACAACTCTTCTTCTGTATATGAACATGTCATTAACACACACACACATACATGATGGAATGTGTATGTTGACATTATGAAAGTGAATGTGAACTGTGAGTTTGAGTGAAGGTGTGGTGAACATTAAGGTCGATGAGGGTGAGTTTGTACGTGTTCAGTATGTGCCTGAATGTTTGTGAGTTTCAACTGTAATTGTGTGAGTACATGAGTGACCATGTATGTTTCTACTAGTATGTGAGTATATGTGAGTGTGGGTGTGCATATACACGTGTTTCCATCTGCTTGTAAGTGTGTAAATGAGTTCATGTTTGTGTGCAGTCTGAGTTGCCCACCATGATGGCTCTGACTTGAAAATGACTGCTCACGGGGTGCCTGGGTGGCTCAGTCGTTAAGCGTCTGCCTTCGGCTCAGGTCATGGTCCCAGGGTCCTGGGATCGAGCCCCGCATTGGGCTCCCTGCTCCGCGGGAAGCCTGTTTCTCCCTCTCCCCCTGCTTGTGATCCTGCTCTCACTGTGTCTTTCTCTGTCAAATAAATAAATAAAATCTTAAAAAAAAAAAAAAGAAAGAAAATGACTGCTCACTGCATAGTGAACCTGCATCACATGTGGACTTGTTTTTTTTTTTTTTTAAAGATTTTATTTATTTGAGCCAGAGAGAATGAGAGAGAGAGAGCAGGAGAGGGAGGAGGGTCAGAGGGATAAGCAGACTCCCCGCCGAGCAGGGAGCCCGACGCGGGACTCGATCCCGGGACTCCAGGATCACGACCTGAGCCGAAGGCAGTCGCTTAACCGACTGAGCCACCCAGGCGCCCCACATGTGGACTTGTTTGTAGGGAAAACCAAAGGATCAGTTTCAACTCCTAATTTGTATTTCTTCTTACCAAAGCAATAAGAGCTCATTACTGAAAATTCAAACACAACAACAACAAAACAGTAAAGAACTGTTGTAACCATGTGATCCTCTTGAATTAAGTACCTGAGGGTTGGCTCATCCAATATTTACAGGACTGGTAGAATCTTCTGGTTGAGCCATCTGATCCTGCTGCTTTAAATCTGTGACACACTCTTTTAGAAACGTCCTTCTTTCTTCTGTGGATATTGTTCTGTCTGTATTTCTTATGAGTAGAGGTCAATTATGGTAAAGCATATGTTCCTAAACAATTTTCCCATTAATTGGCACTGAATTATTCAAACAAGGCCAAATTCATTAACTTTGATTTGTAAAATAATTTCTATACCATGTTATTTACATCATGTTCCTCCTTTTACTTGTATCTCTGAATATTCTTACCAGGTATTTTGTCTCATTGTTCCTCTACTAATAAACTTAGTTGATGGTTCAGTTCAGTGGTCAGAAGATTAGCAATTAGATTTCTGGGTAGAGAAACTTCTCTGGGAAGTGCAGAATCCAGTGAGACACACAGACTTAGCCACCAGTCCCGCACGTGTCAGAACTCAATATTTCTTCATAGAATACCCTATCTACCTACAGGGATCAAGGGGGAAAAAAGAGCCTCACAGAAATACTCAAATAGTCTCCTATGGGGTTCTAACTAGAAACTCATAATTGTTTTTCGTAATTAACAACTGAGGGGAAAATTTTCAGAAACATCTTCAGCTCCCAAACCCACACTCCCAGTGTGGCTACAAATGAAATACTTGCAGTTGTGAGGGCGGGGACCTCACAGAATCACAAACCTATATCTCAGGGTCTGGCTGCCCCCCTCCCACAAATATACTGGCTGCCGTGTCCTTCACACTGAGCCCCTCCTGGCAGCAGGAAGGAGTTGGTGAGGATTTCTACTTCAGACTGAGAGGCGGTGTCTGTTTAAGAAAAGGGATATCAAGAATCTGGGTGAGTGATCATATCAGAAAAGGGCAATCTTCTGTGTATCACCTGATTCATTTTGAAAGCCATGCAGGAAGGTGTAATAATTCTGAGGTTTGCACTCAGCTAGGAAAGAGAGATGGGATCCTAGATTTTCACCAATCCCTGATGGCTCCTAATGCAATAAAGGTCATCTTTGCTCATAGTGACTGTCGGTGTTTGCTGCAGGTAATAATACACACAGATTTTTAAGCCCTTAAGGACTGAGTGGTAAAATCAATCTGCTGTACAGTCCACGTCACAGGAATTGTAGACTAAATGTTCCAGGTTACTAGGGGTGCACCTGTAACCCCTCCATGCTTGTAGCGAAGACTATGAAGAGTATGCATGTGGTGAAGAGTACGTCCAGGAAGCATCTGATCCTGTGCAGGAAGTTTATCATCCAAATGGTAATGACTTGAATGGAAAGGTGTCTCTAACTCTGGATGTATCACGAAATTATGGGGACATTAATTGAGTGTGCACTAGAAACCTCCACAATCTGTCAATGATAGTGAAACTTATTCATTTTGGAAGTTAGGAAATGAGCACGTAAGGAACAGTTGACAAAATGACGATGCATTCCAGATGGCAGCTGTCAGGTGCATATCATGTTCTTTCCACCCATTTAAAAATTATTCTACTATCGGGGCGCCTGGGTGGCTCAGTCAGTTAAGCGTCTGTCTTCGGCTCAGGTCATGATCCCAGCGTCCTGGAATCGAGCCCCGCATCGGGCTCCCTGCTCGGCGGGAAACCTGCTTCTCCCTCTGCCTCTGCCGCTCCCCCTGCTTGTGCTCTCTCTCTGTCAAACAGGCAAATAAAATCTTTAAAAAAATTATTCTAGGGCGCCTGGGTGGCTCAGTTGGTTAAGCGACTGCCTTCGGCTCAGGTCACGATCCCGGAGTCCCGGGATCGAGTCCCACATCAGGCTCCCTGCTCGGCGGGGGGTCTGCTTCTCCCTCTGACCCTCCTCCCTCTCGTGCTCTCTGTCTCTCATTCTCTCTCTCAAATAAATAAATAAAAATCTTTAAAAAATAAATAAATAAATAAAAATAAAAAATAAAAAAATTATTCTACTATCAATACAAAAACCCAGTACTTGGATTTAGAGAGTGTGTAAGAATACATGCCTTACAGATGCCAATTTGCAGTGATGTATTTAATGTTAATATCATTCACAAATCTGAGGGCATTGTTAATAGGTTTACTCAACTGAGGTATTAATAAGTAGATAAGTGTATCATTTGAAATCAATACTAACTTAATTTCTGCCTTACACGATTACTATTTTATCATGTGTTAGTGTTTTATGTCCCAAAGTTTACAGAATTACATGTGATTATTCAACAACTCCTGTGACTGCTGCCATTACACTTCGTTCCTGACATAAAAGCAAATTAGTCTTTCTGTTGCCATCTTAGTATCAAGCCAGACTTGCATCCACTACATATAACTTGTCAGGGGACAGGCTCCTGCAGTATTCTGCCCACAGTGCAGGTACATTTACTAAGATATTGAACACTTTACCCATAACTGATATTGTCCTGTTGAATAAATCGTTACAAGTGAACGGAGGGGCGCCTGGGTGGCTCAGTCGTTAAGCGTCTGCCTTCAGCTCAGGTCAGGATCCCGGGGTCCTGGGATCGAGCCCCGCATCGGGCTCCCTGCTCCGCAGGAAGCCTGCTTCTCCCTCTCCTATTCCCCCTGCTTGTATTCCCTCTCTCTCTGTGTCTCTCTCTGTCAAATAAATAAATAAAATCTTAAAAAAAAACAAAAAAACAAGTGAACGGAAAGTTGTTGTAATGAAAATTATAGGATACCACCACTTCACAATCAAACCACAAGGTGGCAAATCAAAACTGACTGCAGGTCTGGATTTCGATGAACACAGCTGCCCAGCTTTCTAGCAGACCATGGTGGCTCAGTGCACTATCACGGTTTCCAGCCCAGCTGGTTCCCAGTCCCCACACAGCCTGGAGGAGCAGATGTGGACAAATACTTAACCTCTCTGTGTGTCTGTTCTCTTCATCTTTTAGTTACATCCACAATAGTGCTAGCCTCATAGATTTGTGAAGCGTGAAGATGTTCTCATGTGAGTGCCTTCGCAGGAGAGGTTTTACATTATAAAGGCTCTTTAAAAGTTCTACATTCAGCCCTCAGAAAGCTGTTATGAAAAAATAAACATTAAATAGGTGTTTCCAAGGGGGAACGTCAGATTTCAGCTGACGTGATCCATGTGGCCTATGCCTTATGTTCTCATGCAGGACATTCTAGCTCAGAAGGCAACTAACAGTGACTGGGAAGAGAGAAAATGGCCAACAGGGAACTGGCGGTAGGACTGATCTTCTTAACACAGACTACGGTTGGCATCCTGGGCAATTTCTCACTGCTTTGTCATTATGTCCTCCTCTCCTTCACTGACTACAGGTTGAAGTCCACAGATTTCATTCACAAGCACCTGACTGTGGCCAACTTCTTAACCCTGCTCTGTAGAGGAGTCCCCCAGACCATGGCAGCATTTGGGTGGAAACATAGCCTTAGTCACTTTGGATGCAAACTTCTTTTCTTTCTTCACAGGGTGGGGAGGGGAGTATCCATTGGTAGCATCTGCATCTTGAGTGTCTACCACGCCATCACAATCAGCCCCAGAAACTCCTGGTGGGCAGAGCTTAAAGTAAAAGCTCCCAAGTACATTGTTCCCTCTGTCTTCCTGTGTTGGATGCTGCAAATGCTAGTCAATGTCATTTTTCCTCTCTACTTAACTAGCACATTGAGTGAGAAAAACATCACAAACAAAAAGGATTTCGGATACTGTTCTTCGGTTCGTCATGACAAAACCAGAGACTCGTATGCAGCACTGTTGTCATTCCCTGATGTGCTGTGTTTGGGGCTCATGCTCTGGGCAAGCAGCACCATGCTTTTCATCTTGTACAGGCACAAGAAGCGGGTCCAACATATACGAAGAACCATTTCCTCCAGGTCCTCCCCTGAGTCCAGAGCCACCAAAACCATCCTTCTTCTGCTGAGCACCTTTGTCTATTTTTACACCCTCTCCTCTGTCTTTCAAGTTGTTTTGACTCTTTCTGATAATCCCAGCTGGGTCCTCCTGAACATCACTGCAATCATGGCTATGTGTTTCCCAACTGTCAGCCCCTTTCTGCTCATGAGCCACGACTCCAAGGTACCTAGGCTCTGCTTTGCCTGGGCAGGGAATATAAAATCCCCTCGTCTTATGAGAAGTATGTAAACTGTATGTATTTCTACAACATACAGTTGCCAATTCATTCATCCCCCTCAGGGTCCTAAATAAAATTATGAGTCCAAGACAACAGTAAACAGGACATGCTGAGCATCTTCTTCAAAATAAACAATAAATCATAACAATATTGTAATGAAACACCATTATCTTATAAATACTTATATAATTGAAGTTTTCCTAATACTGCCAGTAAAGGAGTTCAGAATTTATGCAATAATAAACACCAGGTCTTGACACAATCTGGATATTACAGAGAAGTCTTCAAGTGTGTGGCTTTCAATCTAATGCAATAAATTTCCAAGAAATGAACCTGGCATGAAATTTCAGGAAAAGGTACATGAACATGGGTTAGAGTGTGGCCTTGTCCTTCCTCCAACTAAAGAAAATAATTTCCCCACCACATAAAGAATAGCCTGGGTGGGGCTGGAGGAAACATCCATTCTTGGGCAGTAGTGTTTCTGGGAGCCAGTTACAAGTTTTGTAGGTAAGTCATATCCTTAGAGAGATGGCACTGATTTGTTTGAAATATGAGGTATGAAGGGAGATGAGCATGTTTACCATATTTTCATGTAGAAATGGCCAGATTAAAGAGGAGCAGGGCAAAGGAAAGCACAAAAACAAAAATACATTTCTGCTGGTATTTAAAGATAATCAAATGAGTGCTGACAATGTAAACAGACATGTGTTGAGATCTGGAGAAAGCAGAGTTTTCTCTGTTATGTTAAGGAGACTTGGGCATATTGGCAGGAAGGGGGTTTGGAGACCCAGGCTCAGGTCTCCTTCAGGGCACACACAGTCCTTTGGGTCATTTACACGGAGCCTAAGCTGGGAATTAGAATCCCAAGCTCATCCTTTTCTTTCACCCTCGTTTAGCTACATTAAGAGCAACCAGCCAATGTTATCATGTTTATAAGTTATCTAAAATTGTGTGCAAGTATCAAATACATGCCATCCATACACTTTTTATTTTTTTTAAAGATTTTATTTATTTATTTATTTATTTATTTATTTATTTATTTGAGAGAGAGAAGGTGCGAATGAGTGGGCGGGGGTGTGGAGGAGTAGAGGGGGAGGGGGAGGAGGGGGTAAGAATCTGAAGCCAACTCCATGCAGAGCATGACCAGAGCCAAGAGTCAGATGCTTGACTGACCGAGCACTCAGGCGCCCTTGATACTTACTTCTTTTAAATGGCTGATAAGGAGTGTCAAGGACAGATAATCTGTGATGTGCTTCCTTTTACAATTTTTTTTTTAAGATTTTACTCATTTAAGAGAGAGAGAGTGTGAGAGAGCACAAGCAGGCGGAGTGGCAGAGAGAGAGGGAGAAGCAGACTCCTCGCTGAGCAGGAAGCCTGACGTGGGGCTCGACCCCAGGACTCTGGGATCATGACCTGAGCCAAAGGCAGATGCTTAACCAACTGAGCCACCCAGGCACTCTTCTTTTGCATTTTTTAATCTAATCAGATTAGAAAGCCACTTCTAGAAACCCAGGAACCAACTCAGAAAACTCATCCTTAAATCTTGTTTCTCTTGACCCACTCTTGGTCACAGTGGAATGATTAATTGTTTGATATTCCTAAAATGGCATTCTATACAGCAATGCCAGTGGATGAGTCACAACAACATACAACCATAAATTCTCAAACAACTTAAATGAAAAAAGTCAAATACAAAAGAGTTAATGCTCTATTATTTTCTTTAAATACCAAATAGACAATAATAATGTATGCTGGCGAGGTCACCACTGTGTTTACCCTGTGAGGGGTGACAGAGAGGGACAGCAATGGGAGCTTCCAGAGGTCTGATGATATTCTGTGCACTGATATAAGTGCTGTGTACAGATATGTCATCAGTATGCAGTTTCATTATCTGTGCACTATATCTGTATTTTTCAATTTAAAAAATACATATCACCAATAAAAACCATGGGATATAGTGAGTACATTTATGTATAATGTCCTTACATTGTGAAGGAGGAGTTTAAACGTATTGAAGAAAAAGACTCTTAGAATTTTTCAAATCATGCAGAAATTTCTAGGTTGAAAACTTTTAAAGAAAAGAGGTCAAATGTATACTTGTTTTTAAAAGTTTCTTCCAGGGGTGCCTGGGTGGCTCAGTTGGTTGGGCGACTGCCTTCAGCTCGGGTCATGAGACCGGAGTCCTGGGATCGAGTCCCACATCAGGCTCCTGGCTCATCGGGAAGCCTGCTTCTCCCTCTGACCTTCTCCCTGTCATGCTGTTTCTCTCTCTCTCTCAAATAAATAAAATCTTTTAAATAAATAAATAAATATATAAATAGTAAATAATAAATAATAAATAAATAAATAAATAAAAGTTTCTTCCGGACATACAGAAATTGAAGTAGAAAGTAAGAATAAAGTCAACAATAAGCACTACTAGGTATTTATCGAAAGGATACAAACATAGTGATATACCCCAATTTTTATAGCAGCAATGTTCATAATAGCCAAAATATGCAAAGAGCCCAGATGTCCACTGACAAATGAATGGATAAGGAAGATGTGGTGTATATATATATACAATGGAATATTACTCAGCCATCAAAAGGAATGAGATCTTGCCATTTGCAACGACGTGGATGGAACTGGAGGGTATTATGCTGAGCGAAATAAGTCAGAGAAAGACAGATATCATATGATTTCACTCATATGTGGAATTTAAGAAAAACAGATGAACACAGAGGAAGGGAAGGGAAAATAAAGTAAGATGAAAACAGAGAGGGAGGCAAACCATAAGAGACTCTTAACTATAGGAAACAAACTGAGGGTTGCTGAAGGGTAGGTGGGTGGGGGGATGGGGTAACTGGGTGAAGGGCATTAAGGAGGGCACTTGATGTAATAAGCACTGGGTGTTATATGCAACTGAGAAATCACTAAATTCTACCCTTAAATTAATTTTAAAAATTGTTAAGAAAGTAGATCTCCTGTGTTCTTATCACTATAAAATAAAATAAATAAAAATAAAAATAAAAATAAAACTTGTGGTCCTGACACCTCTTGTCTGAAGCTAATTATAAAGTTATCTCTTCCTTACAGGCTGCTTCTCTAACTTCAAGAGAGAAAGTAGCCTGTCCATAATCATCAAGTCACAGATGTTTTTATTAGAGACACAACTACTGTTTTCAGGAAGTGCATCCTATGCCCAGACTTAGAAGAAAAACGTTTGTTGTATTCCAGAAACAACTGCAGATAGGTGGTTCCTGCACAGGATGAAATAATTCTTATAGTTTCATCATACTCTGTATTATAAGCATGGTAGTACTGTAAGCACACCTCTAATAACACTGAAAATTTAACATATGATTCCTGTAAGGAAATGTGAGCAGTATATTTATTTCGTAACTATGACATTTAAGCACCTTAAAAGTCAGATTTCGGGACGCCTGGGTGGCTCAGTCAGTTAAGCGTCTGCCTTCGGCTCAGGTCATGATCCCAGGGTCCTGGATCAAGTCCCACATCGGGCTCCTTGCCCGGCAGGGAACCTGCTTCTCCCTCTCTCTCCCTCTGCTTGTGCTCTCTCTGTCAAATAAATAAAATCTTTAAACAAACAAACAAACAAAAGTCAGATTTCATTATCACTGGGATTCTTTACCAATAACTGTCTTCAGTGACAATCACACTAAGTTACATTAGGAGCCATCAGGGATTGGCATAGGATTTAGGACCCGCATCCTCTTTACTAGCTCAGCTCTTCACTAAGGAATTATTCCACCTCTCTGTCTGGCTTTGCCACTGTATCTATTTCTCCTCCAGACATGAACACTTACTCAGACTTCCTTCCTTGCAGATTCTGCCTCTCAGACTGAAATTAAAAATACTCACTGGAGGGGCACCTGGGTGGTTCAGTCAATTAAGCATCTGCCTTCAGCTCAGGTCATGATCCCAGGCCTCTCTGCTGCTCAGTGGGGAGCCTGCTTCTCCCTCTCCCTCTGCCTGACGCTCTGCCCGCTTGTGCTCGATCTCTCACTCTCTGTCAAATAAATAAATAAAAATTAAAAAAATTAAAAATAAAATAAATAAAAATACTCACTGGAATCCTTCCCACTGTCAGGACGGTTGGTTCAGTGTGAAGGTCTGACCGGCAAGTAAAGGCGGGGGGGGGGGGCGGGGGGGCAGGGCAGGCAGCTAGACTCAGAGAAAGGTTTGTGAATCTGTGATCTCACCTCCTCTCGGAACTGCAATCATCATTTCTCCTGTAGGTATAATGACAGCGCAGGCTTGGGGACCTGGGAACATTTCTGAAAACCTTTTTCCCAGTTGCTAATTACTAAAAACAACTGCAAGTTTCTTCTGAGTATCTCCAAGAGATCACTGTAGTGTTTGGGAGAGGCTCTTATTTTTTCGTGAACCCTAAAGGCAGACAGGGTCGCATACAGAAAAAGAAGGAAGGACAGTCCACAGGAAAAAGCATGAAGTTGGACGCTTACCTAATACCATATACAAAAATTAACTCAAAATGGATCAAAGGCCTAAGTGTAAGACCTAAAGCAATAAAATTCTTAGAAGAAAACACTGGTCTGGTGGCACCTGGGTGGCTCAGTCGTTAAGCGTCTGCCTTCGGCTCAGGTCATGAGCCCAGTGTCCTGGGATCGAGCCCCGCATCGGGCTCCCTGCTCGGCGGGAAGCCTGCTTCTCCCTCTCCCACTCCCCCTGCTTGTGTTCCCTCTCTCGCTGCGTATCTCGCTCTGTCAAATAAATAAAATCTTTAAAAAAAAAGAAAAAGAAAAAGAAAACACTGGTCAAAATCTTCATAACATTAGATTTGACAATGACTTCTTGGGTATGACACCCAAGACACTTCTGTGGGTATGACAAAGGCAAAGGTGACAAAAGGAAATATAGAAAAACTGGACTACATGAAAATTTAACACTTTTGTGATCAAAAGTCACCATCAACGAACTGAAAAGGCCCAACAAAATGGGAGACAGTATTTGTAGTTCATGTATCTGTTAAGGGGTTGTATACAGAATATATGGAGAAATCCTATGACTCAAAAGTAAAAAGGGAAAAAAAGTTCAGTAATTGGCAAAGGACTTGAACAGACACTTCTCCAAAGAAGATATACAAATAGCCAATAAGCACATGAAACATCACAATTCGTTAGGGAAAATATAAATCAAAACCATGATGTGATATCACCTCATACAGCACGGCTACTATAAAACAAACAAAAAAAGAAAAGAGCAAGGACAGCAAGGATGTGGAGCAACTGGAACCCTGTGCTGAGGCAGTGGGAATAAAAATCAAAGCCACCAGTGATGCCTGGATGGCGCAGTCCATTAAGCGTCTGACTCTTGATTTTGGTTCAGGTCAGGAACTCAGGGCCCTGAGATCGAGCCCTGCAGGGGCCTCCACGCTCAGCAGGGAGTCTGCTTGATATTCTTTCCCTCTCCCTCTGCCCCTCTCCCTGCTCACCCTCTCAAAAAATAATTAAAAAAAAAAAAAAAACAGCCATTGTAGAAAACAGTTTGACAATTCCATAAAAAATTAAAAATAGAATTCCCACAGGATCCTGCAATCCCACTTCCAGGTATGTACTGAAAAGGATTGGAAGCAGGGTCTTGAAGAGGTATTTGTGCACTCGTGTTCACAGCAGCATTGTTCACAATAGCTAAAACATGCAAGCAACCCAAGTGTCCAACAGATGAATGGAAAAGCAAACTGGAATATTGTTCAGCCTTAAAAAGGAAGGACATCCTGCCACAAGTGAAAACATGGATGAACCTTGAGGACATTATGCTAAGTGAAATGAGCCAGTCAAAAAAAGACAAATCCTGTATGATCCCACTTATATGAGGGGCTTATAGTAGAAAATCATAGAGAAAGCAGGATGGTGGGTGCCAGGGTCTTGCGGGAGGAGAGACGGGGAGTTGGTGTTTAATGGGTATAGTGTTTCAGAAGTGCAAGATGAAAAGAGTTCTGGGATGGACAGTGGTGATAAGGTTGCATATAAATATGAATACACTTAACCACTGAACTGTACACTTAAAACAGTCAAGATGGTAAAATTTGTTACATTTAGATTTACCACAATTTTAAAAATTAGGAAAAAAGTTCTGTGAGCTCTGCCACATGAGGTGAAGGTGGGGAGTGTGGGTATGACTGAGTATGGTGGTGACAGGACACGGACAGGGGACATAAGGGTAAGATGGCAGGGGTTCATGAGCATAGGGTTTGGGGGATACACAGTGCAGAAGGAGAGGGTACAGAGGGTAAACGCACACAGGGGTTCAAAGGTGCTGTGTGTTTGAAGTGTACCGAGGCGTCTGAAGACACACAGAGGGTAAGTGTGCAAAGCAGTGAAGGGTGGAACTCATATTGGGCCCTGTGTGATAAGGGTTATAGCAGTCATGGGCACAACGGGGATATTTGGGAGGGGACAGTGGGCAGAAGCGAGGACGGGCAGGGCTGGACAAAAGGCACAGGTAAGTTCATGTCCACAGGGGTAAAGAATATGGGGGGGAGGGGACTCTGTTTTTTAAGATTTAAAGACTCTTTTGATGGCAGGATATAACAGAATAACACACATACACACACACACACACACACACAAATGGAAGGCAGAACTCTTTATTACTTATGGCTCTGCATGAGAGAAGGACAGACAGGCTACATGGGGGATTGCTCCCCAGGAACAGGGTAACCGTAAGCTGAAGCTGTAGGCACAGCTTCTGCATGGCAAGTGGGATGGGGTTAGCTAGGGTTCGAGGGCACCCTTTGAATTGGCTAATTTAAATAATCGCACAGGTTCCAGAGCATAAGGGCTGTCCCTCGTTGTCTGGTACCTGACCCTGGGCAGTCACAGCTGCTGCAAAGTGGCCCCTTGTGTGAGAGCCCTGTTAGGGCAGTGGTTGATGTGTAGACTTGGTCAGATGCTCAAGAGGGGAGACTGACCGTCCACTAGCCAGAGCCCCCAAACTGGGTTAAGACAACATTTAAAACACAAAAGAAACTACACTATAGTGTGTTGTTATGGTATGGATGTGCTGGATATGGTCGTGGTCCAAGACAGAAATAGAGGGTGGAAGGGAAGCTGGAGCCTTGCATGGGGGGAAATGGGCTCAGGCAAAATGTGTGGGTGATGAAGTCAGCTGGGGAGATAGTGGGCATGAGGAAGCTAAAGGACCCAGAGGAAAAGGACAGTTGCGGTGGTGTGCATGGGGTACACAGGGAGCTGATAGTGCCCAATGTTTCACAGCTGGAATTTTGAGGGATGCACCATAGAGGACACAGAAAATAGAGTGAAGTCACTGGGATGGGGGCAATTATAGGTCAAGGGGGAAGGCAGATGTGGAGGTGATAGGAGGCAAGAAGTGTTGGGTTGAGCTCTCTAGAAGGGTTGGGGGGGAAGGTGGAAGAAAGGATGGATTTCAAAGTGGGTACAGGATGGAAATGGGTATGGAAGCCTAGAAAGGCCAGGTGGAGGTGGGATGGAGCAGGGGAAGTCAAGAGTTTGGAGGGTGATGGGGCAGGTGGAGATCTAGGGGATGGATACAGATTTAAGGAGTTGCAGGATGCAGGTCTAGGGGGCTACAGAGGTAGGAAGAGGGGCAGCATGAAGATTGAGGAAATGGAAATACATATGCAATGACCTTATTTCCAAATACATTCTGAGGTATTAGGGGTTAGGACTTTAATATATTAATTTGGGGAAACACAACTCAAACAGATTGCTACGATTTGAACTGTATGTTAATTCCATATACAAGGCATAGTCTCAAAATGCAGCTATGATTTTTCAAGACAATGAAAAAGATGGCAAGAGAAGAAAAGGGAGTGTCTTTCTCGGGTAAATGCTGAGTCCCAGGATGGATGCTGCACCCTCTCTTCCTCCTAAAATGCCGTATCTTTTGTTTGTTTGTTTTAGTAATCTCTACACTCAATGTGGTGCTCGAACTCGTGGCCCTGAGATTGAGAGTCATGTACTCTTCCAACTGAGCCAGCCAGGTGCCCCCTGCCATACCCACCCCCTTTTTTTAAAAGATTTTATTTATTTGTGAGAGAGAGAGAGAGAGAGAGAGCACAAGCAGGGGGAGGGGCAGGCAGAGGGAGAGGGAGAAACAGGCTCCTTACTGAGCAGGAAGCCCGACGCGGGACTCAATCGCAGGACTCTAGGATCGGGACTTGAGCCGACGGCAGATGCTTAACAGCTGAGCCACCCAGGCATCCCTGCCATAGCTCTTTTTATATAATTTGAAAAGCATTACTTCTCTACCATGGAGATACTGAGCCAAACAAAATATGGGGTGTGTGTGTGTGTGTGGTGAGATTTTTAAAAGATTTTATTTATTTGAGAGAGAGTGAGAGAGAGAATGAGCTGGGGGAGTGGCAGATAGAGAGGGAGAGGCAGACTCCCTGCTGAGCAGGGAACCCGATGAGGGGCACGATCCCCCCAGGACCCTGGAATCATGACCTGAGCTGAAGGCAGATGCTTAACCAACTGAGCCACCCAGATGCCCCTGTAGTGCGATTTTGATACAAGTTCAGATATGCTCTGAAACTGCATAAGAAGGATACCCCTCAGTGATAAAAACTGTAACATCTGGAGATCATGGGTAATTCATGAATACTTTTACTCTATTATTAAATATTTTACCATTAAAATTGTTCCCCAACCTCCTTCCCATCATCTTTTGGACATCTGTCCCTACATGACCACTATTCCAAGGACTCCAATGTGACCCTCCTCACCTTCCAATGCCCCCTCAAACCGCACCATCTGCACCCTTGTCTTGCTGAACATTCACTCCCGATTCCAGTATCTCCCCCCGTTCCCTGGGTCCTCTACACTCCACACCATCCGCTGCCCCAGCCTGAACTCCTGCACAGACCCAATCCACACCCACATGCACTACCCTACTCCTATCACCCCTTTCTCCTGGCTCCCTGGCTCCCTCTCCTGTGCCTCTCTCTTCGCGCTCACGGTCTCCTCCAGGGTCCCTCTGCCAACATTGTCTGTCTTGGACCGTGGTGTCTCCCTCCAAGGTCTGCCTGCCTGCCGCACACATCTTCCCCTTCCTCCTCTCCCACCATGATTTTAATCCCTCCAAGACCTTGTCTCCTGTGAATTTCACCAACCAAAGACCATGAGTATCTTCCCTGTGAAGTGCCCATACCCGTGACCCCCTTCATTTCCATGAAACGCTGCCTTCTTTCCCCAGATCCCAATATGCCCCCTTCACTGCCCTGCACCCTTTGTCTCCTTGTACCCTTAAATGTGGAAATGCTCCTTGTGACATTGAGCACACGTGTCTTTTAGCCCTCTGCCTTCTTTCTTCTCCTGCACTCTCTTCTCCCCTCATCCCAGGACCTGTGTACCACCCTCTATCTTGTCTCTCTATCCTGCTTTCCCCGCGCCCTCTCTCTCACCTGCTCGGTCATACACCCATGCACTGCCACCCCCCCATGTACCCTAACATTCCCACCACACATCCCAACCTAAGGTGGTAATGCTTACAGCACTTTTTAAATGCTGCATATTATAAATACTGCCTTTGTAGGCTGTTGCAGGATTAGGATTTTAAAGGGGGTAAGAGAAGTCCCCTTCCCAGGCATCCAGAAGTATGCAGATGTAACTATTCTTCTGTATAAGAACATGCTATTGAGATTCACACATACCTGGTGACTGTGTGTGGTTTTATGAAAATGATTAACTGTGAGTTGTGTAATGTCATTATCTGTGTTTATGAGAGTACGCTTGTGTGTGGTGTTCCAGAATGTTTGTGTGCAACTAAGATGGTGTCACAGTTAAGTATGCATGTGCGTATGTTAGTGTGTATTTCGCTGAGTGTGCATGCCCTTGTGCATTTGCGTGTGTAAATGAGTTTGTGTGTGTGAATTATCTGGATTGCCCACCACGGTAGCTCTAAAGCCTGACTTGAACACTGGGGGTGATTGGATAGTGAATCTGGATCAAATTGTGGACTTGTTTGTAGGAAAGATCAAAGAACCAAACTGAACTCTGAATTTATGTTTCTTAATTACCAAAGCATCAAGTGCTCATGAGCAGCAAATTTAGCCAAAATAAGTGTGGAGAACTGGTAACCATTTGCTGCTTTGGAATTAGGTAAGTAGCACTGGCTTATATGACAGTTTCAGGAATGGTAGAATCTCCCTGTTAAACCATTTGATCCCAGTGCTTTTACCTGTGAAGGACTCTTTCAGAAGCTTCTCTCTTTCTTCTGTGGATATTGTTCTGTGTCTACTTCCCATCATTAGAGGAGGGAGGCAAACAATGGTAAAGTATATTTTCCTATAAAATTTCCATTAATAATTGGCATTGAATTATGCAAATGAGTCCAAAGTAGTTGACTTTGATGTGGGCAAGTGAGTTCAATGATTTCTGATTGTAAATTGTTGGCATCATGTTCTTCCATCTATTTGCAACTCTTTGAAAACCCTTCGTATTTTATCTTATTCCATTTCTCTGCTAATAACTTAAATGATGGTTCAGCTCAGTGGAATGAAAACTGGGAAAGAACTAGACACTGCGGAAACTTCTGCAGGAAGTAAAGAGCCCAGTGAGACACACATAATCACTGCCAGTCCGTCACACTGCAGACTTCAGCATTTCCTGCTGTCCCCCATATGAGACCCTGTTTGCCTCCAGGGATAATGGAAAAGAAAGAGCCTCTCAAAACCATTCTAATACTCTCTTAGGAGATGCTAACTAGAAACCTGTAATTGTTTTTGGTAATTAGCAATCAGAAAAAGTTTTCAGAAATATTGTGAACTCCCAAGCCTACACTCCCAGACACAGACGAAATGATAATTGCAGTTCTGAGGGAGATTACCTCACAGAATCACAAACCTGTACGTCAGGGTCTGTCTACCTATGTTCTGCCCGTAGTGACCACCACACTGAGCCCACCCTCCTGACAGCAGGAAAGAGTCAAGCAGGTATTTTCTATTTCAGTCTGAGAGGCATAGCCTGTAACGGAAGGAGGCATATTGGGATTCTGCATAAGTGATCAAATCAGAAAAAGACATTCTCTGGTTTTGAATCTGGTCCAGTGCCGAAGCACACAGGAAGAATTAATTCCTGAGGAACAGAGTGAGCTAGTAAAGAGAGATGGGAGTCCTAGACCCTACCTGATGGCACCTAATGCAATGTAATATAATCCTGACAGTGATTGTTTTTTTTTTTTATGTTCAGTTAGCCAACATACAGTACATTGTTAGTTTTTGATGTAGTGTTCAGCAATTCATTAGTTGCGTATAACACCCAGTGCTCATCACAACACGTGCCCTCCTTAATATCCATCACCCGGTGACAGGTGATTGTTGATGTTTAATGCAAGGAATAATAAAACCTGATTTTTAAGATGCTTAAGGATGTAGTGGTAAAATCAATCTGCTACTCAGCCTTCTTTACAGGAATCATAGACCAAAACTTCAGGATTACTAGAGGTACATCTATAACACCTCCATGCTTATAATAGAATTTATAGGAATCATCTGATCCTGTGCAGAAAGTGTATCCAAATGGTAATGGCTTGAATGGAAAAGTTTTCTCTCACTCTGGCGACAATTAACGGAGACCGTAATTGTCTCTTGAAAACACTGCAGTCTACTGATTATGGTAAGGCTATTTTCCTTCTTAAATTTAGGGAGGAACACCAAAGGAAGGGTTAATATAATAATTACGTGTTTCACACAACTGTCTGGCTCATATCATCTTGTTTTCACCTGTTTGAAAATATTTGCATAGATCGTAACAAAGGTACCACTCTAGTGTGGGATTGACAGGGAGTATATGGGAAATCCCTGTACCTTCCACTCAATTTTGCTGTGAGCTTAAAACTGATGTAAAAAATAAAGTCTACTATTTATATTCTCATAACAGTCCAAAAATCTGTATCAACTTACAAAATGCACAAAATTTCGTGCCTTGCACATGCCATTTTGCGTGTCATATCATTTATGAATATTGCATTGTTGCAAGTAATTTTACATAATTCAGGTATTCATAGGTAAATACGTGATCTAAAATTAATAATTTAGTTTCTAGCCTACAGTATTTTATCGTGTATTAGTGTTTTATGTCCCCAAACGTAAGGTATAATGTGATTATTCAACACGTCCTATGATAGGTACCATTATACCTGCGTTCTTGATATAAGAGCAAATGAATCTTTTTGTTGTCATCCTAGCATCAAGCCAGTCTTACATCCATTACACATACCTTGTGATGGAGCAGGTTCCTGCAGTACTCTGCCAACAGTTCATCTACATTTATTAAAATATCTAAAGCTTTATTCATTACTGATACTGGCCTATAAATCTTTACAAATAAATGGAAACTTGTTACATCCAACACTACAATAACAAAAATCTAAAGTCAAATGACAAGGTGTAAAATCAAAACTAAATATAGATCTGGATTATTTGATGAACACAGCTAACTATTTTTTTTTTTTAAACACAAGGTTGGAAGATGTTTTTTTTCCTTTTTTAAATTATGGTCAATTAGCCAACATATAATACATCAGTTTTTGATGTAGTGTTCAAAAATTCATTAATTGCGTATAACACCCAGTGCTCATCACCACACAGGCCCTCCTTAATACCCATTACCTGGTTACCCCGCCCCCCACCCCCCTCCCTTCGGTAACCCTCAGTTTGTTTCCCAGAGTCCAGAGTCTCTCATGGTCTGTCTCCCTCTGATTTCTTCCCATTCAGTTTTCCCTCCCTTCCCCTGCAGTCCTCCACACTATTTCTTATGTTCCACATGAATGAAACCATATGGTAATTGTCTTTCTCTGCTTGACTTATTTCTCCAGTTCCATCCATGTCGATGCAAATGGTGGTATTCATCCTTTCTGATGGCTGAGTAATATTCCATTGTATCTATGGACCACATCTTCTTTATCCATTTGTCTGCCGAAGAGCATCTCGGCTCCTTCCACAGTTTGGCTATTGCGGACATTGCTGCTATGAACATTGGGGTGCATATGGCCCTTCTTTTCACTACCTCTGTATCTTTGGGGTAAATACCTAGTAGTACAAACTAGCTTTTAGTAGAGGATGGCAGTTTAATGCAGTATCTTTGTTACCAGCTATGAAATTAACTATAAAATGGATACTGGACTTAAAAATTCCCTGAGCAGACAAAACCCTTTAAGCCACATAAGAAAAACTAAAATCTAGCTTATTTCATGAACATAATACGCAAAACATAGGTTATTCCTTGTGAATGCCTCTGATAATCATTAAAAATTTATCTTCCGGGCGCCTGGGTGGCTCAGTTGGTTAAGCGACTGCCTTCGGCTCAGGTCATGATCCTGGAGTCCCGGGATCGAGTCCCGCATTGGGCTCCCTGCTTGGCGGGGAGTCTGCTTCTCCCTCTGACCCTCCCCCCTCTCATGTGCTCTCTCTCATTCTCTCTCTCAAATAAATAAATAAAATCTTTAAAAAAATAATAATAAAAATTAAAAAAATAAAAAATAAAAATTTATCTTCCTAAAAAAAGGAGTAAGATAATCACTTTTAAGTAATCCCTTGTCATCTGGAAAGCCCCACTGTAATAACCAATCATTGTAATCACTTTATAAGCCATCCTGGCACATTATGCCCCCAACCTTCATAGGTTTTAAATTTGAAAGCTCCCTGTTCATCAACAGTTCTCATATACACAATGAAGTCTTACTAAATACTATTTGTTGATTAGGGTGTTTTAATTCCGCTATTTCTGGAATTTTGACACAGCACAACCCATTTCAAGTCTCTGCTCTGCCCTAAGCAGATTTTGACAAATACTTAACCTCTCTGTGTATCTGTTCTCTTCATCTTTTAGTTACAGCCACAGTGGTGCCGGCCTCATAGATTCGTGAAGCATGAAGAAGTTCTCACATGGTGCCTTCACAGAAGTGATTTTACCTTATAAGGGCTCTTTAAAAGTTACACATTCAACCTGTAGAAAACTCTTAGTAAAAGAAAAACATTAAGTCAACATTTCTTAGTGGAACTAATAGTAAGTGGAGAATAATGGATTTCAGTTGACATGATACACCTAACCTGCGCCCATTCAGGATCCTTTAGCTCAGAAGATAAACTTAGTCACTGGGAACTGACAAGATGACTGTTGGGGATTTGGCAGTGGGGATGATTTCATCATAGACTATGGCTGGAATCCAGGGCAATTTCTCTCTTCTTTACCATTATATCATCCTTTATTTTACTGGGTGCAGGCCAAGGTCCATAGATTTGATTCTCAAGCCCCTGATTATAGCCAACTCCTTGGGCTTTCTGCCTAAAGGAGTCCCCACATAACGATACCTTTTGGGTTGAGACATTTCCTCAATGATTTTGGATGCAAACTTTTTTTGTATGTTCACAGAGTGGGCAGGGTTGTGTCCAAGGGTAGCACCTGCTTCTGGAGTGTCTTCCAGGCCATCATGCTCAGTCCCAGGAACTCCAGGTGGAGAGGGCTTAAAGTGAAAGCTCCCAAGTACATAAGCACCTCCACAGCCCTGTGCTGGATCCTGCACAGGCTGGTAAACACAATTTTTCTTATGTGTATCACCGGTAAATGGAGCAACAAAAACATCGCAAACAGATTTTGGATACTGTTCTTCGGTTCGTCATGACAAAGCCAGAGACTCATTGTATGCAGCATTGTTATCATCCCCTGATGTGCTGTGTTTGGGGCTCAGGCTCTGGGCCAGCAGCCACATGGTTTTTATCCTGTACAGGCACAAACAGAAGGTCCAACACATTCACAGGACCAACGTCTCCTCCACATCATCTGAGTCCACAGCCACCAAAACCATCTTTCTCCTGGTGAGCACCTTTGTCTACTTTAACATCCTCTCCTCCATCTTTCAAGTCCTTATGTCTGTTTTTGATAATCCCAACTGATCTTCTGGAGCACCACTTCAGTAATCACGGTTTCCCAACTGTCTGTTCATAAGCCATGAGCACAGTGTATCCATGCTCTGCCTTGCCTACATAATACAAAGTCCCTCGTCTAGGAGGAAAATGTAAACTGAGGGTTTCACCCAATATTCAGTCATTCATTCACTCATCCCCCTCAAAATCGTAGGAAACAGTGACATTACAAGAGTGGTGGTAAACACACACACGTGCACATATTTGTATATTATAAAATGTGTGCGTGTGTTTACACATTCATGTGTGTTCATATCAATCTGATTATGATCACCCACCCACAATATTGGAAAATTGTATATAAGAAAGTAAAATTCAAAATACTTATCTTGCCCTTCTAGTTGATTACCTTAACATATATGAAATGTATTTTTCATTTACCTACTTTAGTTCTTACGTCCTAGTTCTATCTCTTGATAAAAATATCTAAATGAATGTAGTCAAACATTTGACTTTAACAGGATTAGTCTTCCATGTTTAACAATGGGCAAATTTGGAAAACATTTACCAACTTATTATGTGTGCTTCATGGTACCTGTTCTAGTTTATTCTAGGTTGACTTCTGTGTTAATAATTCCACATTTTACCTTTTCTGAGGTGCTGTAGATTTAGTATCTTAGATTTCAACCCAGAATTTGCACAATACTTGTAAAAACAAATCATGATGTAAAGTTATTTAATACAGTTAACCTCCACCTTGACAATATAAGGTCACTGAATACTAACCTATTTACCTTCTTAAACTAATTTTTTTAGTTGCTGATACGTATTAAAAAATATTTTTTATGCATAGCTCATGAGTGCACCGCTCACTCAAATTTCACAAACTGAACACACTTGTGTATAGATCCTAGATTAAAAAAGAAAACACTGATAACCTTATGGATGTTTCCTCATGCCCTCCCAGTTACTATCCCCAAGAGTAACCACTATTGTGACATCTAACTGCATACATAAATTTCACCTCTTTGTAATTCAAATGAACGGAATCCTAGAGCATGAACTCTTTTGTATTTGGCTTTTAAAATTCCTTGTTTGGGGGCACCTGAGTGGCTCAGTTGGTTGTGTCCAACTCATGATTTCAGCTTAGGTCATGATCTCATGGGTTGTGGAATTGAGCCCCATGTCAGGCTCCATGCTCAGTGGGGAGTATGCTTAGGATTCTCCCTCCCTCCCTCTCTGTCCCTCTCCCCACTCGCATGAACGACCGCTCTCTCAAGTAAATAAATCTTTTTAAAAAAATAAAATTCCATGTTTGTTAATTTATCTGTTTGGTTTTTTTTTCATGCTATTGGTGACAGAATTCCATTGTGTGAACATCAATTTTTTTTTAATCAATCAACCAATTTAATCATTCTTCTGTCCATGCATGTGAGTGGGTTTCATTTTGGGGCTATCATGAATAGATAGCACTGGTATGTAAATTCTACAATGTGGCTTGGTGATACATGTATAAATTTCTTTTGGGTACATATTTGATAGAGGAACTTTTGGGTCACAGGTTTACATCTACTCAGCTTTTGGAGATAACAGCCAGTTTTCAAAAAGTTTGTACAAATTTCATACCCACCAAAAGTGTATGACACGCCTGGTTTATACACAACTTTATCCATGCCTAGTATTTTCTGTCATTTTCATTTTAGTCTTGTGGTTGGTGTGTGATGTTAACCCAGGCAGTGAGAGGCAGGCCTGAAACAAACAGCTTGACTAGTCTGTTTTTACTCTCCTTCCGGCAGGATAACTGAGGAGTTATCAAGGCTGATAGAAACTGGGTGAATGAAAAGCATTATACCTACATGTCTCTTACCAGTGAACAGCCAAAGGCTGTTGGAAACAAGGAAATGTGCCTGTGAGGGTGGTGTCAGAATGCCCAGAACCCTCCTTTCCCCAACAGACACAGTGATTCAACAACAAAAAACAGATGCATTCCTTTTGTTTGAAATCCATAAACTAGTTGAGAGGTTCCTGCATCCTGGGTGAGCGTCAAACCAGTCACACTGAGGCTGGTAGGAAAATCTGAGACACTCTTGCCATAATCCTTACCCCTGGCACAGCTCCCAGCGTCCCTGAGGGAAGAAAGAGCTGTATCACACAACCAAAGTTCCAACTTTTCCAAGGGCTGCCCAAGGGATTGGTTTGTCTTCTGTCTCAGAGGGCTGATGGAACCTGGTATACTCTAGATGCCTGGAGGCCAAGGGAATAAAGAGAGGTTTAAACAAGCATATAAGCAGGCAACGTAACTCCTCTTCCAGCTCAACGCAGTGTGAACAGAAGAAAAAGTTTAGATTCCACATTCTCCCCGGGCAGAGGAGAGCTGACTGTATGTCCAAAGTCCCAACTTCTCTGGGGGATGCCTGAAAGACTGGCTTCTGTCTCTCCTCTCTCAGACTGACAGGACCCAGCATATTTTAGATGTCTGGGGCCACTACAACAAAGATAGTAGTTCGGACTAGTGTCAAGATTTGAGAGGCTCCCAAAATCTACAAGCCCAGTCCATGAAGACTGGTACAGGTGGCTGTTTTTTCCCTAATGCACAGATACCAACACAGAGTCAAGGAAAATGATGAAACAGGGAAACATATCTCAAACAAAGGAAGGAGATAAGTCTCCAGAAACCAACCCTAATAAAATGTAAATATATGATTTACCTGACAAAGAGTTCAAAATAACCATCATAGGTTACTCAATCAAGTCAGGAGAACAGTGCATGAACAAAGTGAGAATTTCAACAAAGAGAGAGAAAATACAAGTATCAAACAGAAATCTTGGAGCTGAAGAATCAGAACAAAGGAACTGAAAAATTTACTACAGATACTGAACAACAGTCTAGAGCAGAAGAAAGGATGCACATAGGCTGAAAGTGAAGGAATGGAAAAAGATATTCCATACAAATGAAACCAAAGAGAGTAAGAGCAGCTATACTTACATCAGATAAGACAGACTTTCAGTCATTATCAGTCATAAGAGACAAAAAAATCAACATATAGTGATAAAGGGGTCAATTCATCAAGAGGCTACAACAAATATACATACATATAACCCAGTATTGGAGTACCCCAGTATTTAAAGCAAATACTGACAGACCTGAAGGGAAAAGTGGACAATAATACAATGACAGTAGGGGACTTCAATACCCCATTTTCAACATTAATGCATCATCCAGGCAGAAAATCAGCAAGGAAAGAGCAGACATGAAGAACACTATAGACCAAATGGACCTAACAGAGATATATAGAACATTCCATCCAACAGCACTAGAATAATATCTTTTCAAGCGTACATGGAGCATTTTATAAGGCATATCATATGTTGGGCTATAAAGCACATCTTAACAAATTTAAGAAGACTGAAATCATATCATGTATTTTTTCTGAAACATAATGGCATGAAACTAGAAATCAGTAAAAGGAGGAAAACTGGGAAATTCACAGAAATGTGAAAATTAACACACTCCTGAACAATCAACAAGTCAAAAAAAAATCAAAAGGGGAAATCAGAAAGTATACTGAGACAAATGAAAATGGAAACACAACATACCAAAAGTTATAGGATGCAGCAAAAGCAGTTCTAAGAGGAAGATTATAGTAATAAATACCTACATTAAGAAAAAATATCTCAGGGCGCCTGGGTGGCTCAGTTGGTTAAGCGACTGCCTTCGGCTCAGGTCATGATCCTGGAGTCCCGGGATCGAGTCCCGCATCGGGCTCCCTGCTCAGCAGGGAGCCTGCTTCTCCCTCTGACCCTCCCCCCTCTCATGTGCTGTCTCTCTCATTCTCTCTGTCTCAAATAAATAAATAAAATCTTTAAAAAAGAAAAAATATCTCATATAAGCAATGTAACATTATGCCTCAAGAAACTAAAAAAAAAAAAAAAAAAAGAACAAACTAAGACTTAACAGAAGGGAGGAAATAATAAAGAGTAGACCAGAACTAAATGTAATAGAGACAACAAATACAATAGGAAAAAAAAATCTGAAACTAAGGGTTTTTTTTTTTTTTTTTGAAGAAAATGACAAATTGTTAGCTAGACAAACCAAAAAAAAAAGGGCGCGGGGGGAGGACTCAAAAAAATTGTAAACGAAAGAGGAAACATTACAACTGATTCCACAGAAATACAAAGGATCATAAGAAATCACTATGAAAAATAATATGCTAACAAACCAGATAATCTAGAAGAAATAAATTCCTAGATACATACAAGCCTACCAAGACTGGATAATGAAGAAACAGAAAATCTGAACAGACCAATAACAAATAAAGAGACTGAATAAGCAATCAAAAACCCAACAAAAAAAAGCCCAGGTCCAGATCGTTTCACCCGTGAATTCTACCAAACATTTAAAGAATTAACACCAGTTCTTCTAAAACTCCTCCAAAAAACTGAAGAGGAGGGAACACTCCCAAACTCATTTCACAAGGTCAGCATGACTCTGATACCAAAGCCAGAGAAGGACACTATAAGGAAACAAAACTACAGGTCAATATACCTGATGAATACTGATGCAAAAATCCTCAACAAATTATTAGCAAACCCAATTCAAAAGCACATAAAAAGTTCCATACACCATAATCAAGTAAGATTTATCCTTGGGATGGAAGGATGGTTCAACATATGCAAATCAACAAATGTCATAGACCACATTAACAGAATGAAGGATAAAAATTATGATCATCTCAGTAACTGTAGAAAGCACTTAACAAACTTCAAAATCCTTTCATGATAAAAACTCTCAACAAACTGAGTATAGAAGGAATGCACCTCAACAAAATAAAGGCTATATATGAAAAGCCCACAGTCAATTATCACATACTCAAGAGTTAAAGTAAAGCTTTTCCTCTGAGATTAAGAACAATGGTGCCCACTCTCATCACTTCTATTCAATACAGTACTAGAAGTCCTAAACAGAGGAAATCTGTAAGAAAAAAAGGCATCCAAATTGGAAAGGAAAAAGTAAAATTATGTTTGCAGATGATAAAATCTTCTATGTAGAAAAGCCTAAAAATTCCAGAATAAAACTGTTAGAATAAATGAATTCACCAAACTAGCAAAATAAAAAGTCAACAGAAAAATCAGTTGCATTTTTATATGCTAGCCATGAACAATCTGAAAAGGAAATTATAAAAACAATTTCATTTACAATAGCATCAAAAAGAATAAGGAATTAACCAGAGGTAAAAGACTTCTACAATGAAAACTACTAAACATTTCTCAAAGAATTAAACATGTAAAATAAATGGAAATGCATCCCATGTTCATGGATGGGAAGACTATTGCTAAAATGTCACTACTACCCAAAGCAATCTACAGATTTAATGCAATCCCTATCAAAGCCCCAATGATGTCTTTTGCAGAAATAGAAAAACCCATCCTAATCTTCATATGGAATCTTAAGGGACCCTCAATAACCAAAACAATCTTGAAAAAGAACAAAGCTACTGTACTGAACTCACTTTCCTGATTTCAAAACAAAGCTCCTGTAATCAAAGTAGTGTGGTACTTGCCTTTATGGTCAAATGATTTTTAAGAGTGCCAAGGCTATTCAAGAAATGGTACTAGGATAACTGAACACCCACAGGCCAAAACAATGAAGTTGGATTCCTACCTAACACCATATGCAAAAATTAACTCAAAATGCATCAAAGACCTAAAACTCTTAGAATAAAACATTGGTCAAAACTTTCATGACATTAGATTTGGCAATGATTTCTTAGATATGATACCAAAGGTACAAGTAAAACAGAATCCTACAATAATACTTGGCCTTTTGTGTCTGGCTACTTTCATGAGATGTTTCCAAAACCCATCCATGTTGTAGCATGTATCAATACTTCACTTTTTTTAAGTGATTTATTTTGAGAGAGCGTGAACAGGAGGAGGAGCAGAGGGAAAGAATCTCAAGCAGGCTCCCTGCTGAGCGGGGAGCCCTACACAGGGCTCTATCTCATGACCCCAAGATCATGATCTGAATCAAAATCAAGAGTCAGACGCTCAACTGACTGAGCCACCCAGGCATCCCAATCCTTCATTCATTTTTAAGGCTAATACCCATTATATGGATACACCACGCTTCATCAGTTGATGGACATTTGGATGGTTTCCACATTTTGGCTATTGTGAAGAATGCTGTTATCAGTATTTATGTATAAGTTCTTATGGGGACATAGGTTTTCAATTCTCTTGGGTATATACCTAGAAGTACAATAGGTGGGCAAAATGGTAACTCACTGTATGAGGATTCCAGTATCTCCACTTCCTTACCAACATTATCTGCCAATGTACAGACATACAAATTATTTTTGTATATTTGTGTCCTGCAATCTTACTGAACTTGTTTACTGTTTTTTTTTTTTAGTGGATTCCTTAGAATTTCCTATATACATGATCATGTCATCTGCAAATACAGTTCTACTTCTTCCTTTCCAATCTGCATGCCTTTTCTTTTATTTTTCTTGCCTAATTACCCTGAACTACTACTACAATGTTGAAAAGAAGTGGCACGAGTGGGTATTTTTGTCTCGCTTATCTTATATGATAAGAACCCAATCTTTTACCATTATTATGTTATGTGTGGGTTTTTGTAGATACCTTTTACCAGGTTATGGAAATTCCTATTTCTAGTTTATTGAGTGTTTTTATCGTGAAAGTGTGGATTTTGTTAAATGCTTTTTTTTTTAAGCATCAATGGAGATGATCATGTTGTCTTTTATTGATAGGGTATATTACACTAATGCTGGCCTCAGAATGAGTTGGGAAGTGTTCTCTCCTCTTCTACTTCTGAAAAAGTTTGTGAAAAATTGGTATTAATCCTTTAAATGTTTTGGTAGAATTCACTGAAGCCATCTGGGCCCAGACTTTTGTGGACAGTCTTTTGATTACTAATTGAATACATTCCATATATTCCCAAGACACTGTTTCTGGCTGTGATGTGTATTCCATGCAAGAGGGATAAAAACTCCAAAGTCTAAGTTGGGGTTTTGCTGCTATAGTAGCTCAGATCAGGTTTTGCCCCAAATAACTCATTAAAAAGCCTACCATGGATTTCTACATTTTGCATCATGGTTAAGAGATTAGGACTCCAATTTCCTATAGGGCCAGCCATGCCCTGCTTCTTCTCATCTAGCTTGTAGGGCCAGCTTCCGTCCTTGGCTGGGCCCTAAAAGGATCTTAAGCTACCAGAGGAAATTAAGGCATTTTTTTCTTCTGGGAGAGATTTGTTGAGTTCTGATCTGGTAAGTCCGTAAGAGCCCACATCAGACACCCAAAACACTCTGGGTCTGTGTCCTCAACTGAAAAACATAGCTGGACAGGGAAGAACTAAAGGGAGTGGCTTGAGTGGGGATTTCCTCGAGACAGGAGGGCTGATGACAGGGCATGTGTTGAGACTTCATGTTTTGATTAATCTGAGAACAGAAGAGCAACAGGACCTTCCTTCCAGCTGCTTCTCTTGTAACTTCCTGTGGGTTTGAAAAGCAGAAGTGGCCTCAAAGCCACCTCCTCAATGTCTCTGCATACTCTCCTCAGCCCCAGACCCAGCTTCCTTCCCTTGCCCCCAGGACCATCATCCCAGCCTCCTCCACGGCACCAACTTCATCTGACCCTGGAAAGATCCCCCGCCCCCCCCACCCCCGGCCGAGTCTTACTCCATCTGGTCCCTCTGGGTCACATTCAATCCCTTCCCGGTATTTGGAGGCTCATCAAGATCTGGCCCCTACACACTTATCCATGCTCCCCTATGCCACTCCACCTCTTTCCCCACTCTCCGTACTGAATTACTTCTGTTTCCCAAGAAGCGAGGAGGGAAAGCTTTCCAGGTAGAGGTTCAAAGGCTGGAGATGCTGAAGTACATGTGGGTTTGCAGGAACCCTCCTTTCCCAGGTGAATCTCAGAAGCCTTGAATCCTGGTTGCCAAGATGACTGCATCCTTCCCTTTACTCCCCTATCCAAGTGTCACCAAGTCCCAATCTGTCTCCTTGGGAAGCTTTGTTTCCCTTTTTACCTACAACCTCCCCAACTGCATGGTACCTGCCTCCAGCTCAAAACTCCTCTCTTGCTTAGACCATATCCTCCCAGGTTTCCTGGCTTCAGGTCTCCCCCTTCAATTCTGATACTGTCAGTCCTTTACCAAAAACCCGTGTGGCTGCTCTGGCTTCCAGGATAAAGTTTAAATCTTCAGCTTGCTCCAAACGCTCAATATACTCTGTAATCGGCCTTGTCTCCTTATGCTGTTGATGCCTCCACCTGCCTGTAGCAAAGCAAAGATGGAGCCCAAAGTTTCTCTCTGGACCATGTGTGGCCGACTGTCACACTGGCATCCCCCAGTGAACCACACCTCTAGGTTTCCACATCTTGCGAGGTCACCTCCTGCACTGACTCTGGACTTGGCCACGTGACTTGTTTCAGCTTGTGATGCAAGCAGAGGTTTGAACGCACTTGTAAACTGGGACTTGTTCTCTTGGAAACGGCTCTGGAACCATAAGCCATCAGATAAAGAGATCCAGCCACCCTGGAGAGGCCACAGTGAGAGACGGTGTACCAGGCCTCAGCTGAGGTGGTACTCCCAGACATGGGGGTGAAGAAGTTGTCTTGAACATTCCAGCCCTAGTAGATACCGTATGGAGCAGAGGAATCTTCCAACTGAGCTGGGCTCAGACTGCAGAATTATGAGGAATAATACATTTTCATTGTTTTAAATCACTAATTTTGGGGGGTGGGTTGTTATCCAGTAAAATATAAATGAAACACGATGGAGCATTCATTTGAATGTCCTTTTAGGAATTAGTGGTGGATTGCCAACTGAACTTTCATTCATCAGGCTGAAGGTGACCACACTGCCCCACCTCCCAAACTCATCAATTCTTCACCCAGTGAAGAATTCTTCACTCAGTGAGTCCTTCAAGTATTTATATCCTAGGAAAGTACGGTACATTTGTGTTGGGTGTAGGGTGGGGGACCAAACTTAAACCACAGGTCCTTCTCTTATGAAACTAACATAAGCGAATAATGGGAGGAACAGGATCTCCTACCCCTCATCCCCCAGGACAGTTGGGCCTAACAATCAGTATGGATTCAGTAACATGAGGGCTGAGCCAGTAATACCACTTTGCCACCCAGTGCCAATTTCCCCTCCACCCTGTTGAGCAAAATTTCACTCAGTATCACGTCCTTTGTGAAACCTTACACGTACCACCATCCACTAAGTCTCCTGCTCCTCTCTCCGGGGCTCTTTGGCCCCTGCATCAGTTAGAATTCGGGTGACCTGCAAGTGATGAAACCCCAAATGAACAGTCACTCAAACAGTTTAACTCTCCCAGGTAACCAATATTGGTGTGGGCTTTCACAGCACCAGGGACCCAGGCTCCTCTTATCTTGTTCTGCCACCTTGCTGGGCCTATGCTCCTAAGATCACTTCCTGGCCCAAGACGGTTGCTCCCACTCCAGCCATCTGGTCTACAGTCCAGAGTGCAGGAAGGAGGAAACGCAGGGGGCATACACCTCCTCCCTTAGGAACACTTCCTAGAGGCAGCACACACCACTTCTGTTCACATGTTATTGGCCAGAATTTAGTCACAGCACCACACTGAATGTCCAGAGACCTGGAAAAATGCCTCGAAGCCAGGCAGACATGTGCCCTGCTACAAATCAGTGTCTCTATTAATTAGTGAAGGAATGGGAACACAGATATTGAGGGAAATGGGTTCCCATCTTGCCAGTCCCCTTCCCATTCCCTGTTACAGCCCTGATTTTCCTGGGACTTCCTCAGGGACAGAGCCTGACCCACAGGGGGCTCTCCAGCAACTTATAGCTGACTCCAGCTGACTGCTTCTCACATGCCATGCAGCACAGTTATCCACTTTACATGTATTAACTCATTTAGTCTCACGCTGCGATTTAGATTCTATCATTATTCTCATTTTAAAAGCACAAAACTGAGTTAGAGAAACTGGGTAACCTACTAAAGGTCACACAGCCATTAATTAAAAGAACTAGGCTCTGGACCCAGGCAGTTTGACTCCAAGGCACCTGCTCTGAACCACCACATACTTGACTAATGTCTGTGAAACTAGCTGCATCACCGGACTCTCCTAGCCAGAAACCTCATGGACTCTCTATCCTGGAGGCCAGCTACACTCCTGGTGTGGCACCCCTCCTCCATGCTATTGACTAAAACCAGAGGACCAGCTATTTCTAGACCTTTATTTCTCTGTGAAAAGGGAAAACAGGAATAAAATAAAAACGGCACAGCTGACACACAAAAAAAAACCACTGGGGGGGGTGGGTAAAGGAAAGGAAGAAGGGAGAAAGGAGGTGGAGAAGTAGATGGGGTAGGGGGTCCCCATTACAGCAGCAGGAGCCAGTGACCTGGGACGCTCACATCTCTCCCCTGCGGGCAGAAGTGGCCCCTTCCTCCCAGGGTCACTGCCCTGTCCCACCTGGGCTCCCCCAAGCCTCTTGGGAGGTGGGCAGTGAGAAGTCAGATTCCCAGGCTGGGGAGAGGAAGAACCGTGCTGAGGGAAGGGGCCTGGGGTCAGACCATGCACAGGGAGTGACAGCCAAAGTCCCCCCTCTGTCTCCCCAAGGAAGGGACCTGGGGGGGGAGGGTGGACACCAGAGGCCGGCGTTGGCTCCTCTTCCAGCATCAGGCGAGAGACAGAACTGGGGGAACAGGAACAGGAGGGAGTCAGAACCACAGCTAGCCCTCTGCCCACAAGTGCTCCTGCATATCCCCCTCCCAGGAGCTGCTGTTCTCAGGCCTAGGCCCATCCTTGCAGACCACCCTCCCGATGGGGTCTCCGAGTTCACGCCTTACCAGTCAGAGCTTCCTGGGCAAAGTATTTGACATCCACATCCTGATCCTGGGTCAGCTTCTCTAGGATGGGCTTGACTTCGCTCTGCAGCGTACTGGAAGGACAAAGGGAAGGCAAGGAAAGGGGTGAGCCAAGCTGGGCAGGGGGCCGCAAGGCAGGCAGAGCGCTCCTGGGCAAGGAGGGGTTCACACACACAGACGGCATGTGAGCCCAGACATGAAATTACTTTGTAGGCTGGAAGTCTAACAAACTAGAACAGAGGTCTCAGTGATCCAGAATAGGCAAAGGGGGGTCAGACAGTCTGGGAAAGTGGGGCACAGAATAACAGGACCCACAGGTCTCTGAGGCTCAGCAAATGGATGTCTTTATTTAAAGTATTTACTGAGGCCTACTCTGCATTAGGTTGAGTAGAGTGGTAAATCCAACACCTGATTCTTGCCCATGGAGAGCTTGGGCTAGAAGGAAGACACAGACCAAACTGACCATAAGTAACAGAGAAGTGTCAAGTGCCAAAGAAGTACCTGGCCCAATGGGAGCCAAGGGGAGGTATCTACTCTCAAGTAAGGGGCCCTAGGAAATCTACCTGCACTGAAAGTCAGGTGTTTGGGAGAAATGAAGGCATGTCCCCTTCAGTTAACAAACTGTTCCTCTGCCCCACACAACTACCATTCTTACTTCTACCATCTAGATCCGTTTTGCCTATTTTTGAACTTGATATAAATGGAATCACAGACTATGTTTTCTTGGGTCTGGCTTCTCACTGAACATGAGGTTGGTGAGAATCATCTGTGTTGTGAAGCAGAGCAAGAGTCTTCATCACTGAACAGTCTCCACTTGTAGGAACAAACCACAGTTTATCCACTGTACTGTGGACATGCACTTGGGCTGTTTCCAGTTCATGGCTAATATGAAGAAAGCTACCACAAACATCCTTTTGCTAGAAATAAGCACTCACTTCTCTTGGATATATGCCCAGAAATGGACATGTTGTGCCGGCTCACAGTGAACACATTCTTAGCTTCGCTAGATTCTACCAGTTTTCAGTGACTGTACCCATTTACCACTTACAGCCCCATCTGCTGTGTATGAGAATTCCAGCCATTCTACCAACACCAAATGACCCTGAATTTTTTTAAGGTTAGCCATTCTGGGGTGTCCTTTTCTCTTCTAAAGATTTTATTTATTTGACAGAGAGCGAGCGAGGGAGTGCACAAGTGGGGGATTGGGAAAGGGAGAAGCAGGCTCCCTGCTGAGGGGCTCGATCCCAAGACCCCAGCATCATGACCTGAGCAGGAAGCAGAGGCTTAACCAACTGAGCCACCCAGGCGCCCCCTGGGGTGTCTTTTCATTTACAATTTCCCAATGACTGATGATGCTGGGCACCTTGTCATGTACACATTGGCTACGAGGAGATCTTCTTTTGGAAGTACCTGTTCAAGTTGCGTTTTGCCTATCTCTTGCATTTGTCTAATTGACTAGCAGGAAAGTACTCTGGATGAATCAGTCCCTTGTCAGAAAAATGTATTACAAATACGTCCTCCCCCCATCAGTGGCTCACCATTTTACTCTCATAATGTTCTCCCTCAATGAAGTTCTTTTACTCAAGGTGAGCTCATCAGCCTTTTCCCATGGGGAGCTATTTAACAAATCTGAGCAATTTAAACAAATCTTTGCAAGTCTTAAGGATGTTGTCCTGTTTTCTTCCAGAATCTTTACTTATTTTTCTGATTCTGATCTGTTAACTCTAATTTGCTTACATACCCAAGTGGGAGGTTCCCCCCACCCCCACATGCATATCCAATTGACCCAGTCATGTATGAAAATACCTACATCTCCCTCCTGAACTGCAGTGGTACCTACTGTTATATACACACGGGTCTGTTTCTGTGCCCTTGACTCTGTTTCTTTGGGCTGTATTATTGTGCCAACACCTCACTTCTTAATTACTGTGGCGTCCTAAGTCTTGGTATCTGGTAGTTGAAGTCTTCCAACTTTTTTCTTTTTTAGGACCACCTTTGCTACTCCAGATCTTTTCATTTCCATGTTAACTTCAGAATCAACTTGTCAAATTTTCAGTAAAGGATCTGCTAAGACTGACTGAGATTATAATGAATCCATACAGAAATTTGGGGAACCATCCCATCCATGAATATTAAGCAGATCTTTAATTTCTCAAAGCAGTGTTTCATAGTTTTCACTAAAGATGTGATACACCTCTCATTAAATTTATTCCCTGGTATTTGATGATTTTGGTGCAACAAATTGCATACATATACAAAAATAATTTATATTTGTTAATTTCATTTTCTCACATGTTGCTACTAGTATATAGAACTGCCACCCCACTGTCCCCTCCCACTATGAGATAGGCCACGGGAATTCTCATTCCACATTTGAGGAAACTACGACCTTGGGAAGGTGAAGAGATAAGCCAAGTTTACACAGTAAGCGAAGACACACACTGGGTCTCAAACCCTAGGCTCCAACTTCAAAGGTCAAAGATTAGGATGCCTAGAACCAGTCCCACCAGCGTGTGAGGGAGGATCCAAGCCTCACCTGTTGTCCAGGATAGGCCCTATCTTCTGTAGGGACTTGGCCACATTGAAGCGGACGTTGGCGACAGGGTCCCCAGCCATACGCAGGACTGTAGGCAGCATGTGCTTGGTGGTGATGTCCTGCCCACAGACCTCAGACAGCACCTGGGGGCGGTGAGCAACAGAGAGGTGATTATACAAAGTTCATGGCTAACTCCCATTTCCCCCTTCCTCTGACCAGGCCACCTCAGGGATGAACAGGCCTGAGGGTGACACTGGGCAATATGGGGGATTCTGAGCCCAGGTTCGCCCACCCTGGGGTCAGCTGCTTCTCCTGAAACTACCATCTCCACTAATGCCAAATACCACTGTCTCCTTGTCCTGGAAACCCCCAGCCCAGACTGTCCTGGTCCCATTTCCCCATCCTCAGAATTCTCTTTATCTTCTGGGGATGGGCTTGATTCCTAACCCTTGGCATGCCTTCCTTTAGTGTGATGGTCTCCAAGGTGAGATGTGGGAAGAAATCATCAGAGAACACTCAGTTCTACCTATATGTTTTTAAATTCTATCTTTTAATTTTTAGTTATGTGTATGGTTTATTTAAATGAACAGAAAGGAACCCTTGCTGCATATTACATTAACTGCTCTAAACCCTTTGCACGTACGGCCAGATTAATCTTCACCACCTCATGAGTACTGTGATTACCAGCACGAGTGCTCTACTAGTAAGAAAACTAAAGCACCCGAGCAGTTAGGAAATGTCCCAAGGTCCGTGACTAACATATGGCAGAGCTAGAATTAAAGAGTAGGTCTGACTCCAGAGCCTGCACACAAAACCAATCATAAACAAGTATACGTATACACTTTGTGGAGGAGAGGGATGCTCGGAAAGGTTTGGCAGTCACTGCTCAGCAGGCCAAGCCTCCCTAGTCTTGGGGTTCCCACCATGCAGGTCCCCACCCCCTGGCCTGTAGTTCCTCGGGGACTCATCCCTGCCCCCCCAACCTCACCATGTCCCCACTCCCAAGCCAGACGTCTTCCTTAGGACGCCCGCCATCCCTCCTCTCCCAGGTACTCCCAGTTCCCTGGGCACAGGCCAGCGGGCAGGTGGGGGCGCTCACATTGATGCAGAAGAGCGTAGTCATACGGTGCAGGTAGTTGGGGTCCCCAGACATGGCCAAGACCTTGGGGATGATAGTGGCATGGGCCCACTCCTTCCCAAATTTCTCCACCAACTTCTTCAGGTTGCTGGTGGCCGCCTCACGGATGGCATAGACTGCAGAAGGGCAGGGGTTCAGGAGGTGGAGGAGTGAGCAGGCAGGGAGTGACAGGCACTCGCATACCTAGGTACTAAGCTGCAGGTGAACCGAACGGTTTGCTATGTGCTAAAGGCAGGGTTATCTTCCCAATGGCTCCAAGACACAGGTTTCGCTATTGGCCTTTTATAAATGGGCAAACTACAGCTCTAAGAAGTGATGTGCCCAAGCAAATCACTCAGTAATTAGTATTTGGAACAGTAACGATACAGACAATTGTTAACTTCAATTTTTACCCGTCAGTGAAAACAATGAGCAGTTCTCACGACAGCCCCGAAAGACTGAGAAGCCCCCTCTTTCACAAAGGCATGTACTTGAGCTTCCACAGCCAGGGGGCAGGATTCCAGCCCAGGTCATCTACCCGGTGGCCCTCACACTCTCTCTCTCTACTGTACCAGGCCACCCCTACGTGATCTGCTCTATCCCCCTCCCATCTTGCATTTCTCTAGGATTCTAAAAAGCCAAGGAGTTGGTCCACATAAGCAGCTGGCCTGGGAGAGTGACTCCACACCCCTCCCGGCCCCAGCCAATGCCCATCTATCCTTCCTGGAGCACCAGCACCCTCCCCCATCCTACTGGAGAGACTCACCATGATCCACAAGCCAGGCCATGCACAAGGAGTTGAGCTTCTCATCAAAGAACTCCACCCCCTTCAGAAGAATAAAAGGTTAAGGAAATCAAGGGAGACTGGGTAGTTTCCAGCGATACCCCAGGGAAACACCCCCACCCAAACACATCGGGTATTTCTCAGCTTCATCTGGGGGGCTCCTCTCCCTTCTCTTTTCTAACTGAAGTCTACTCACCTTTATAGCCCCATTCCCCGTGCCCCTTCCTCCTACTCCCCAGACAGCCCGTACAGGCCCCAGTGACACTGTCATAGCCCTGGACACACTGCCCACGACAAGGCCTGACCCCAAGCCACCTCACTCACCAGCTGTCCAGCCAGCAGGGGCATGTACTCAATGATGGCCAGCCGCACTCGCCACTTGGCGTCTTCAGCCAGCTCCACAATGGCGGGCAGCAGGGACTGGGACAGCTGCCGGATCCCGATCACCTCATTCACGCAGTCCAGGTTGGAGATGATGTTCAGCCGCACCTCCGGGCACTGAGGAGAAGACAGGGGTCTGAGAAGATGCACCTGGCCCAGAAGAGGGCTGAGAAAGTTGCGCCGCAACAACTCCGTAGAAGCCGCACTTCCTGAGGGCCTGCTACTGCCCTGCCCAGCTCCTCCTGAGCAAGCAACATGGGTTATTATGGGAGGCAGTTTTCAAATCTCACCAGAGAGCACAAGACATGTTCATTCATTCTGAAGAACCTGCAGGAATCATTGCAGAAATATGGTGCTCTGGAAAAGAGACGTGGTAACATTCCTACTCTGCTGGGTGCCGGCTGGGAGCCCATCAGCAGGGGACGGTATCTCCCTGGCTGTTAATCTGTGACAGGGAAGCAAGCATCTAGCCTCGGGGGTGGTTGAGGTCATTAGAGTGCCTGCTGGCATCTGATCCACAAGAGGCCTGATGTGTGGGAGCTCATTAGAATCACTTCTGTGACTTCTATTCTCGCTGCTAGTCTTTTTTTTTTTAAAGATTTTATTTATTTATTCATGAGAGACAGAGAAAGAGAGGCAGAGGGAGAAGCAGGCTCCCAAGGAGCAGAGAGCCCGATGCGGGACTCGATCCCAGGATGCTGGGATCATGACCTGAGCCGAAGGCAGACGCTTAACCATCTGAGCCACCCAGGCGCCCCTCGCTGCTGGTCTTTGAGCTCTGTAAGGAGCACATCTCATTCATCCTTATGTCTCCGGTGCCTGGCACAGTCTCTGGCCCATAGCAGGTGCTCAACACATTTCTGCTCAAAGAATGCACAAAGGAATAAGGAAATATTTTTGAGTTCCTGTTGACTACCAGTATTATGAGCACTGACTTACTACGTATGTATACACACACATACGTTACTATACATGTATATACATATACACACATACGTACCCCACCTACTTCCATAAAGCATGTGAACAACTTGTAAGAAAAGGCACATAAACACAATTAGTTGTTAATCAAAACAGAAGCCCTACTAGATCCTTGTCTCAAATCACATATTCCTAGATGGCAGACATCACAAGAAGTTCTAACTTGAACCAAGTGAGAAACAAATCACTGAACCAAGTAAACCAGTGTGCTTTGCAATAAAGGGTTAACTCAGCAAGTCCAGGTTGCTCAAACTCGGCACATTCCGAACAAGTACTGGGCCCTTGACCAGCTTCTGGGAGATCTCTAAGCCCCTGGAATAGCCTATGTGGTGAGAGTACCCTTGTGGTTACCTGGGAGACTTGGGCTGTGCCAGACATTATGCTAACAACATGACTTACAGCAAGGACCGAGCTATCCACTTGACCTCTGGAGGGCCTGCAGACCGAGTAACTGAGGTCAACCATGCAGGCAGCTCCAATCCATGGCCATGTAACCAATCCCCAATAAAATCCCTGGAAACCAAGGCACAGTGACCTTCTGTGGTTGGCAATACTCTGTGGATGCTGTCACATGTCATCCATGGGAGATTTAAGCTCCGTCCACAGGACTGCACAGGAGAGGACACCTGGCAGCTCATGCCGAGTCTCCCCTGTGCACCTTTTTCCTGACTTTATCCTTTCACTGTGACCAACAGCAACCCCAAGTAGGAGAGCTTTTCTGAGAGGGCTGTCTTAGCAAATCACTGAACCTGAGCATGGTGGTGGGAAGACAGACGCAGAAAGCAGTGAAGAGTAATGCAACTGCTGAAAGGACAAGGGGGGGCTCGGCTGGCACCTCTCAAGTAAAATCCCCAGAGTCCCGCCAACAAATGCCTCTTTCCTTTATCAAACACAGTAAGGCTCTTATTTAGGAACAGAAGACAGACAATTCCCTGCTGGCTAGTCCAATGGCTGAAGGAGAACTCTCAGAACCAACACCATTTCCCTCCCTACACGGTACTAATTCATTCCTTTCTAGAGCCAAGGATACTGAGGGAGGGAGAAACTATCCCAATACTGACTACCCTGTTGGTTTCCCCTTTCTATGACAGTTGCTTTAAATCTTAGAGTGGATTTAAACTTTTTTTTTTTTAAGATTTTATTTATTTATTTGACAGAAAGAGACACAGTGAGAGAGGGAACAGAAGCAGGGGGAGTGGGAGAGGGAGAAGTAGGCTTCCCGCTGAGCAGAGAGCCCGATGCGGGGCTCGATCCCAGGACCCCGGGATCATGACCTGAGCCGAAGGCAGACGCTTAATGACTGAGCCACCCAGGCACCCCAGGATTGAAACGTTTGTGAAACGTTGATTACATAAATTGTATCAACTCATGTAAATAACTGAACATTAAGTCAACTTTTCTTTCTCTCTTTTTTTTTTTTAAGAGATGGGGAGAGGCGAGCGGTGGGAGAGGCAGAGGGAAGGAGAGAGGGAATCTTAAGCAGGCTCCACACCCTGCATGGAGCCCAATGTGGGGCTCAGGGCTTGATCTCATGACCCTGAGATCATGACCTAAGCCATTTTGACGTGAGTCAAAATCAAGAGTCAGATGCTTAACCGTTCAAGTCACCCAGGCACCCCTCAACGTTGCTTTTCTTTCTTTTTTTCTTTTAAAGATTTTATTTATTTGACAGAGACACAGCGAGAGGGAACACAAGCAGGGGGAGTGGGAGAGGGAGAAGCAGGCTTCCTGCGGAGCAGGGAGCCCGATGCGGGGCTCGATCCCAGGACCATGGGATCATGACCTGAGCTGAAGGGAGATGCTTAACAACTGAGCCACCCAGGCACCCCCTCAATGCTGCTTTTCTTAAAGGGACAATGTTTTATAAACATTGGGCACAATGTTTATAAAAGCCTGAACTGTCATAATGTTAAGAGATTATACCTATTCTTTCTTTTCCTAAGAAAGATTTCTGGAGTGGGAACAGCCCCATCTGCCACCCTAACCCCAGTCTAGGAAGGCAAGTTAGTTTGGATGTGCATGTGTCAGAATCTACTCCAGGGGAATGTAATAAAGATGATCCAAGTCAACTGGGCGGACCAAGATGTGGTCAGAGTCAGGGCTGGCAAGGGTGAGGAGGGAGCCTCGCATTATCCCTAACTTGGTATGAAGGCATCAGCAACACCCAATATAAAGAGGGAAATTTCTTCTTTGAATAAATTGGAAATCAACCAGATTGAGGTCTCATTTGAATAAAAAACAAGTGAAAGGCATCTAAAACCATCGTGATGGCCTTTCTGTACTCTGTAGAGACCCACGTGCTCAGTCTGGCCTGCTTTCAAATGTGATGAAGAATTAAGGGAGTTAGCACCTACCCAGGGCTGTGAATGTCCTGACAGTGAATGGGCCTCTTTACTTTCCCTGAAGGTTAGACATACACAATCCTAAAGATGGAAAATACTGCACGTACCCATATGGGAGTCTCACCTCTGGAGACGAGGAAGAAATGAGCATCTAACAAACCACCACCTAACTGAGTATGGACTCTGCAGCAACACACGAGCCAAACCAAGCCTCCTGTGTCAACAGGCTTACTTCCCCCAGTTGCCATGTCACTCCCTGGTGCAGAGCATCAGAAAGCCCATCTCAGAAGGCCCAGAGGAGGAACTCTGGGCCACAGCTGAAGAGCAACTCTTGCTGGGGTGTCTGAAAGGTCAGGTATAATTCTGAGACTCCATGTCAGCCAGAGACCAGAGATAGGAGAAGCCTTTCTCAGATGAAGGCTTTCCCACAAACCAACCCTTACCCTCAGGAAGGGCAGAAAACGATTTCCTTGTTGAAACTACTCTGGTCATAAAACAACAACAAAACAAGGCTTTGAAATGAGCCAATAAACCGAGTGTGTGTGTGCAGTGAAGGGTTAACTCAGCAGGCCTGGACTGTCCGAAACCTACACTTTTCAAAGACAGGGCTGGCCCCCACCTAGCTCCTGGGAGGTCACCTGAGCCCCTGGTGCATAAGGCACAGTGTCCTGAACACATGAGAAGAGAAGGCGCAAACAAATACAACGCCTTACACCACGTAACTTCAGGCATATCCAGAAAAAGGCCTTTTATTTGGATAAGTTTATAAACCCTATCACATATAAAATATAAAGTTCACAGATCTAAAATTGAAATCTCAAATACAAGCCAGATGACTAACTCACACCAAGAAAACCACGATGGGTTTTTTTCTTTTCTTCTTTGCAAGAGAAGCTGCGCTGGGACAGACCACGGCTGCGGGAGTATGATCGCCACGCAGCACTTGCTAATGGCGAAACCAGTGCAGAAACCGGCTCTGGCTCCAGCTCCGGCTCCCGCACTGTTTTAGCACGTGTGGGCTCACCTTCACACTCAAGCTCAGTGTGGATCTCTCCTCGACGCCAGAAAGCAAAATGCTCCCCAAGACCCTGGTGAGGTGTTAAAAGGACACAAAAGCCAATTCGAGGGACTCTCACCAGGCAAGCTGTCCCCATTTAAGCATCAGAAGTGAATATAAATCATAACAAGTTATAACTACAAAAAGCATACTTCTAAAAGAAAACATATGTGAAGCACTTTACTTGGGTCATAAAATTTAAGTCATTACAAAAATTATGGTTTAAACTGTAACAACTGATACAAATAAATGACCAAAAGTAAGATTACTAAGCTTCTCTTTAAAGGGCGCATTGTCTGTAATTCTGGGGCTGAGAGATTATCCCATCATAGCAGAATTTAAAAACGTGACATTTTGGGGCCAGTGGCAGAGGACTCAGGCTGATGTGATTTCCTAGTACTGGGTGTGCTGGGGGGCGGGGGGTGTAGGGAGAGCAGGGAGGCAGGAAGACTGAGGCCTTTGGCAGAATGAGTCACACTCCAGCAAACTGTCTCACCATCTGCCTGGTCACCACCATGACAAGAACCAGGGAGCCTGCAAACCACCCCCGCCCCACACGGTCCTGTCCGCATCTCTGCAGCCACACCTCTCTCCCACCAGCCTGGTCTCCCTGTACCTCTCCTGGCCTCCCCACTGCGTTCTTTCTTTGACAATAGCCTCAGGGTTCCTTTCTAACACCCAGATCTGTTCCAGTGCCTCCAGCTGCCCACCGTTTGGTTCAAGTCCAAACTCCTTCCTTGGCTGTCACCCCACGACCTGTCCAGCCATCACCCAGCACACACTCATCTTCTGTGCTCCAGGCCAACTGAACAGCAAGGTGTGGTCACATGACTGGCTCTGGCCAATGGGGTGTGTGGGGAGGGAACAGACTGATGGGTGCTCTCTTTTGGGTCTTGCCCTTACGAGGACCACACTTCCTGCTGTCTAATACCTTCTGCCTCCATACTGGCTGGGGGTGGTGAAAATCAGAGCAGCTGTCTCAGACCCAGAGAGCGCGGAGGTCAGCAGGGCTAACCCCCAGCATAGGCCCACCTAGCTCTGAACTGTTGTGAGAAAATTAATTCTCTTATGTAAGCCACTGTATTTTGGGGTCTTCATTACAGCACCTTTACCTAAATTTTAAAAGACACAAATGTATCACAGCACCTACACGATCATGGAATCATGGGATTGCCCATCTGTCTCTCTCTACTATCAGTCTCTGAAGGTCTCTGAGAAGTACAACTGTCTTAGATTTTTTTGGTATCCCTGACACCCAGAAAAAGAACCAGCACAGAGCAAGGGCATGCAAAACGTTGCCTAATAAGTGAATGAGCGAATGCACAGTCCACAGTGCCCACCAGTATTCAACTCATTAGGGACCTGGGTGTCTGTTAAGATTCTAGGAGACTCCCGGCCAATCTGGGAAAGCAGCTGACCCACCTGTCACCTCTGCCAACCGAGGGCTCGAGCCTTTGCGGCACCCTTACCTCATCCTTCAGCTGAGCCAGGAAGAGGGGCAAGAGGTGCTCAATGGTGTTGTCTTTGCCCAGGATGGGCGAGAGGCCCATGATGACGGAGGCCAGGGCCGACTTCACGTGTTGGTTGGCATCTGACACCAGCTCCTGGGAGGGAGAAGGAAGGGGGAGCCACAGGGTCAGGATGACCCCTGCAGCAGCAAGTGACCAAGCACACTCCCACCTGCTACGAGGCCTGAGCCCTGGCCTGCTTCTGCCCTTCTCCCTCATGGAGCAGGGATGGTTTAGGGTACAAAGGTACAAGGCAGTTTCTTTACCTGTCCCGCCTGCTTAGAGCTCCATGAGCCTGCTCCTAGAAGCCCCCCACCCTAAGGCCAAAGCTCTTAGAACTTTTGAGGGGAAGCACTCCCACTCCAAGCTCAGCCCCAAACCTCAGATTCTGCCTGCACTCAGGGACCCCACCTGCTTCCAACCCAACACCGCCCAGTCCTAGAAGGCTGGGGACTGTTTGCCTCTGAATGTCCATAAAGCCCAATGTCCACCCCTCCTCTTCAGCAGGATCTGCCCTCTTCCTCCCACCAAACTCCTTGTCACCTTGATGCAGGGTAAGATCTGGGTCATGATCACATTCTCCCGACAGTCAGCTGAGAGATTCTCACAGAATTCTGTGGGAGGGAGAAGGGAGGCAGAGGAAGGTGAGACCTGATGTCCTGGTTCTGCCTCGGGCCCCTCGGACACCCTCCCATTTGCTGTGTTCTGGTTGCCAGCACCAACCTTTGACCTTGTGGGAGGCTGCGGCCCTCACCTCGGCCTCACAGTCTTTCATCAGGTTCTGGAAGGCAGGCACCAGGTCGGTCTTGGTGATCTCAGGCCCCACTGCTTTCTGGAGCTGCAGACAGAAAGCAGGGGGAGTGAGAGGGCTGGGCAGTACTCTGGGTGAATGAGACCAGAATCAAAGTTAAAGGCACCAGAACTGGGGGTGAGAAGAACGCGGCCCTCGGAATCACTGCTGAGATCTACTCCCAGCACCACGGGGTGAGCCCAGGCAAGTCTCCAAGTCTCTCTGAGCCTGTTTCCTCAAAAGCAGAATGAGGGCCATGAGAGTACCTACCGCACGGTGTTGTCTGCATTAAAAATAACAACAGGTCTCCTTACTGCTCAAGCCATTTGGGGTGGGGTTTTCTGTTATCTGATCCAAAAACATTCTAGTGGTATGGCTCCTCCTTTTTATTAATTTTAGTTAAATATTAATTTTAATTTATATTCTTCTGTATTTTTCAAATTGGTTACCCGACCCTGTATTACTCTTGTAACGAAATGACGCGTCAAGACTGAGGGGGAAGAAGGCATGCCAGGGAAGGCACCTGTGTTCTGCTGCAAAGCTGGCTCCTGAAGACTTCGCAGGAAGCAGGACAGCTCATGACTAAGAAGGCAACAAACAAAAACTCTGAAGGGCCCAATGCTACCTGGGGCAAATGCTGCCCCTCAGACAAACAGGACACCTACTGAGTGTCTCCTGGGCACTGCGCACTGCTTAACTCTAAAATCCCTGCCTTCATTGAGCTTTTATCTAAAACCCAGTGTGATCCAGTTCATGCTGTCCAGAAGCCGAGGATGGAAGAATTGTCTTTAACCAGGTGCTGAGCCTCCAGGGTGCAGCCGCCCTGTGCTAACATTTTCACGGGGAACACGGATGGTCCAGGAAATGTTATCCTGAGGCTCCAAGTCCTTCCAGCAAACACCACGGAAATAAGCACACTCACAGGAACAGGGAGCCAGGGGTAGAACGGCACCCAAGACTCGAGCCCTGTGCTTCTCTCCAGCTTTCTCTCATGTGGGGCCCCCAAGAGCAAGTCCTGAATGTTCTCACTTGCACTGGTTCTAGACTCCCAGGGATCCATGCACATGCTGTCCTTTTGTTGGAACACAGTCCTAACCCAGCTCTCACCCACTCATCTTCTAGAACCAGCTGCAGCACCACCTCCTCTTCTCAATGCCCCACGCAGGTCTGTCGGCTTTGGGGCTGACAGTTTCCCTCTATCTCAGCGGACCCTCCCCTTCAGGCTGCCTGCTCCTTGGGGAGGCTGGGAATATGAATTCACTGGATCCCCAGCACCCACAAAAAGAGCTGATGCTCAACAAACATGATGGTGGGATAAGCAAACTTGAGTCTCTGTGGAAAGAGCACTGTCCTAGGATCTTGTCAGAGACCTGGGATCTTTTCCTTGTTCTGCCTGCCTGGTGGTGTCATTCTGACCAGTTCTGAGCTGTGCTATGGGCTGAACTGAGCCTCCAAAATTCCTATGTTGCAGGCCCTAACCCCTCAGTACCTCAGAAAGTGACTGTATTTGAAGACAGGGTTTTAAGAGGCAGTTAAGGTGGCCCTACTCCAAAATGACTGGAATCCTTATAAGAGGGGGAGATTAGGACACAGGCATGCACAGAGGGGAGACCATGTGAAGATATGGGAAAAGACCATCTATAAGCCAAGAAAAGAAGTCTCGGAGGGGCGCTTGGGTGGCTCAGTCAGTTAAGTGCCGGACTCTTGATTTTGGCTCAGGTAATGATCTCAGGGTCCTGGGATCAAGCCCTCCGGTGGGCTCTGTGCTCAGTGAGGAGTCTACTTGTCCCTCTCTCTCTGTTCCTCCTCTCTCACTCAATAAATAAGTAAATAAAATCTTAAAAAAAAAAAGTCCTGGACTAATCTCCAGCACAGTGAGGGAATAAAGTACCCTCCAGTCTGTGGTACTGTGTCATGGCAGCCCCCAAAACTAATACAGGCTATGCCCTCCCTTTTGTAAAAGGGGAGAGTTTGACTAGGTCAAGAGCACACACATATTACCCTTCTCTGCTCTGTGGCTCTCCACAGAACCTGAACTTGGCTTCAGAATCCTTCCCAACACAGCTCTTCAAGTTGCGACTATTACTCAACCCGGGTTGGCAATATGAAGTGAGACGCAGCTAGATGATCAGAGATCTTACTGCTCAAACACCCAATAATTTGTTGGATATAACTAAAAACCCAGCTTCTACGTGTGGCCCCATCCCTACCGCTCTGAGGGCCTCAGTTTCCCCATCTGTGAGTTGTGAACCGCCCCCACCTCTGTGAACTTGTCAGCCACCATGTATCGGACGCGCCAGGACTTGTCCTCAGCAGCCTGGCGCAGAGTGGGCATCACCAGGGCCTCCAGATCCTCCTGGGGTAGTAGCTGGGCGATGTTCACACATGCCTCCACCGCCAGCAGCCGCACCGAGTCCTGCGGAGAGGATCAGAGCTGTGAGGGCCGCAGAGACCCGTTACCTTTGGGAGTCCCTTTTAGACACAGGATCTGCTAGAGGAAGGGGATGGAGTAGGGGGTTGGGGAGCAGAGCCCACCTGCTCGTCAGAGGCCAGGTTGGAGAACATGGGGATGATCTCACTCTTGACATTGTCCAGCTCCAGCACCTTGGCGAACTCCCCCAGCTTGGAGGCTGCGGCCCGCCGCACCATGGGGGTGTCATCTGAGCATAGGTTCCGGAAGTACCTGGGGGTTGGAAGTGGGACTCAGGGGGAGGAAGGCCTAGGATCCCACAGCAACACACAGAGGAAGAGAGGAGAAAGCAGACGGCAGTCACGCCAAGTCCTGGCTTTGCCTGAGCGACCCCGGACAAGCGATGAGCCCCCGAGTCTTCCCAGGCCTATAAAATGGAGCTGATGGTGATACTTCCCACCACACAAGGTCATGATGAGGTTTACACGAGATAATGTGCGTGAAAGCAGAGGAGCCGATCTGCACATAGTAAGTCCTAGTGAACGGAGTTACCGACTGTATCATTCTGACCATATAAAGTTGTTGGGCTAAGATGCTGTCCAGGGGTTCCTCAAAGGTTTTACTTTTCAGGAGCGTGGGGGATGCACGCATGCACACAGACCTCTAAGCAAACGTGGGCAGCTGTAAACCAGTATTCTGTCATGTGTAAGAACTCAGGGCCTGGGCTTGCTGCTCAACAGTCTGTGCAGTTGGTGAGTGAACGACGTCCAGAGGGAGGGGAAGAAACACATACTAATGGGAAATTTTAATCCAATTAGAAGCATTTTCATTCACCGTTCCTGGAGAGGAGTCTTACATACAAGGAATTCTCTGGAGTATCAAGCCTAAGGGGAGGAGGGCGGAGGAGGCGGCCAAACTGAGCCAGTATATCTGTGAGGGTTCTGGACCGGGGGCAGGCCTGAAATGGCACCCACCTCACGGGTGGGGTGCTTTTATGAGCCAGATCTGTTCCCAGCACTTTGTATGTGGTCATTCTTGTAAATCCTCACGATGCCCAATGGGAGGAAGGAGCTATCATTTCTCCATTTCCTAAATGAGCAAGAGGCTGTGTCTGGACCCGGCCTGGGGACGCCGCTCTCTGAGGGGCGGAGGAGGGGCGGAGTGGGGGCTGAGCCTGAGAGAAGGGGTCCAAGCTGAGGGAAGGCTGGGACTCACTGTCGAAGTTCTGCCTTGACGGCGCTGGACACGCGGGGGTAGCAGACAGAGAAGAGGCCGCAAGCTGAGGTGCGGGAGGTGAACCAGTCGCCGCCCGCCAACCGCTTCACCAGCGGCACGAAGTGGGCCTCGAGGTCAGAGGGTGAGTGCTCGTGCGAGATGGCCCGCAAGGACTCCACCGCCTTATCCCGCACCACCGTCTCTTCCACCGTGGCCAGCGACTCCAGGGGTGGCTGCGGGACAGAGCACAAGGTCACAGCAGGTCCCCTCCTCACCACCCCAGCCTCGAGCCCTACCACATGCCCCTCGTGGCTCATCTCCTCAGAGAACCTTCCTTGACCTCTCCACCTGCAGGCCTTCCTGAAGAGCCCTAACAAGGAGCCTCACATAGGGGCCCTTGAAGGAGCTTCATTGAGGGCCATGATCCTCACAATTCTACCTATCACTTTCTGAGCAGAGGGCCACAGCTGTCCTTGGCTCCTCACAGTGCATGGATAATCATGGATACTGACTGGAACATCTATCTGCTGGGTGTCCTAAGCAGGGTCACTGTGTCACACAACCTGGGACCTCGGGGAGGGGGGTGGTGGTGGAAGAGAACAGGGGACAATGTCGACTCTATGAAGCAGGTCCCGTGACGGTCTTCATTTTACAGAAGAGGAAACTGAGGCAGGCAAGTTAAATTAACTTGCCCACTCTAGTGCTAGCTACAAGACAGGATCCAAACCAGGCCACCGGGTTCCCGAGTTTGCAAAGGGTTAAAAGCACGGCTGTGGTTTCTGATAGGGGACTGCCCCTGGAGCTCACGTGACTGGCAAACCTGAGGCTTGGGACCGCAGGCCTGGAGGGGTCCTGCTCCTTTAGGGACATCTGACTGGTTCATCACATGTCCCCAGAGCCCAGCAGAGCTCCTCGGACAGGGCGGGAGCTCAGCAATTACTGACTGAATAAAGGGAGGCTTAAGTGATTCTAGTCTGTTCAAATAAAGGTGTGAAGATCTGAGGTCTGAAGTCCAGTGTGGCCTGACAGGTGTAGAAGGCAGGAAGAAATCGTACACGGAAATGCCTCCAGAACCCAAGCAGGCAAGAGAATGGAGCAAGGAGCAAAGGTGGCGGGTGGGGACAACCGAAGGAGGCAGAGACTGTGGCATGTAGCCTAGGAAGGACAGCTGCTTCCCAGCCCTATCAACTGTCTCCCCAGGAAAACACAGCTGGTAAAAGCAATCAGTTTTCCAAAAGCAGCCAAAGGGGCCAGGTGTGTATATGTCAAAAATCTCACTTAACACCTGCTACACCATGGATGAACACTGAAGACATTATGCTGAGTGAAATAAGGCAGTCAGAGAAGGCCACACGTTGTAGGATTCCTTTGTATGAAGACCCTAGAGTAACCAGATTCACAGACACAGAGAGTGGAATGGTGGACCCCAAGGGGCAGGGGAGGAGGGGATATGGGGAGTTACTGCTTAATGGGGGAAGATGACAGATGGTGGTGGTGGCTGCACCACAATGTGAATACACTTAATGCCACAAAACCGTATCCTTAAAAATGGTTGTTGGTATTTTTAACCACAATGGATATAAACAAAAAAAAATTCACAAAAGACTGGCAGTGATTCAAGAGGAAAATGTGACACTGTGGCAGCCCGGGGGCCGCCAGTGTGTGGCCTCTGTCCTAACGCCATGCTATCGCAGGGTCTCTGGCTCTGTGTCACAGGAGTGTGGCTGAGGGTGGTGACACTGGGCTACTGAAGGGACTGGGCTCCTCTCTGTTCCTGGTCTTCCCGCTTCCCACGCCGGCACATGGGAGGTGGGTCCGCAATCAGTATTTGCCATTCACCTGTTCCACTCAGAGAGGGACCGAGGCCAAGTGGTACTTACGTCGCGCCAGGGTGCCGGCCCTAGGGGGTCGCTGCGGGCGGTGGTTCGCACAGTGAGGTCTGTGATCACCCAGGAGGCCTAGCTCACTCAGCACAGACCAACAGAATCAGACCCTCCAGGGCGGGGCCCAGGAAGGTGCATGTTTAGGAAACTCCAAGGGATGCCTTCCCACAATGAGAAGTCGTGCTGTGGGTCCTCCATGAAGGAGAGAGGGCAGAGTTCTCAAACCCAGAGAACGTGCGGGGGAGGGGTGTGAACCTCCTAAAATCACTATACTTTTGGGAGAGGCTCTAGAGTTTTCATCAGATTTTCAAAGCGACCCAGGATTCCAAAACGGTTAAGAGCTGTAGATACAGAATCAATCCTTGTGCTGTAGCCACGCGGCTCCCTGTGAAATTAATCCCATTTCACCCCTCCAGAGACACGAGGGCTGGATGGGCTCTGACACACCTCTGGGTTCCCGAGCCCATACTTGGTACTCATGTTCGTGGAGCAAACAAATTGCACAATAGCCATTTTCCATTTCTCTTTGTCAAAATCCAGATCCATTGGTACCTCCTCCAGGAGGCCTTCGCTGACAGCTCCCCCTTCCCATCCGGAACAGGTCAGGTGCCTCCTCCAGGTTCTAAGGTCCCCCAGCTTCCCTCTTGCCCAGCTCTAATCAGCCTGTAGAGCTACTGAGAGCCCTGGGGGGGGGGGGGGGGCGGTAAAACCGGGGGGGGGCGCGGGCCGATGTGCGGGGGGGGGGGGTGGGACCGCGGCCCGGTCTTTCCCCCG
>NC_058418.1:5061924-5138519 GCF_002201575.2 Neomonachus schauinslandi
GGGGGGGGGGGGGGGGGGGGGGGGGGGGGGGGGGGGGGGGGGGCGGTAAGAGAGAGGAGTGGCAGTGATTAAGAGGCAGGAGCCTGGGTTTGAATCCTGACTCTGTCTCTTCCCAGCTCAGGCAATTCAACCTAAACCAGATCTCGAGCCTCAGTTTCCTTCCTCATCTGTGAACTGGGGCTAGCACCAGTGTGCATCTCATAGGGCCCCTAGGGGACATGACAGGTGACTGTGCAGAAGGCACCTGCAGGCACCAAGGAGCACCAGCATTCGGGCCTGACTGGCCTCCAGGTTACCAGTGCTCCCTGGCCCAGGGTCCTCAGGATGTGTTACCAGTGCTCCCTGGCCCAGGGCCCCCAGGATGAACACTGGTCCCAGAGGACACGTGACTCTTCCCCAAAATATGTGTGGGATGACCCTGACCTGGTAAGGCAAGGACTCCAGGGTTCCAGTCCTGCTCCCCAGCAAGCCTGAGCCCTACACCATCTGAGGGCCTTGGGGCCCCTTGTTGAAGCTATGGGATCCGTGTTTTCTGCTCCCAAGTCCTCTGAGATGCTGCTGAAAGCTACAAATTCTCTCCTCAGTAAAACTGATAAATTCCAGGGCTTACAGAAAGTTCCATGGAGCTCAAGGGACCCCTTTTTCAGGCTGGCCCCCAGACCTCATCATGTTTGTGTTAAGCAGCCCTAATCTGTGTAAAATGCAGGAAATGATCTCATTCGCAAACAACTGTCTATGTGTACATACACATAAATTATACACGTACACACAGGTGAAAGCTGACAGACCAATATTTAATGACAATTATCCAATTTCTTCAGAAACAACACTGTTTAGAAGAAATATCTGTTCAAACCCGAAATTCCCTCAATTTTAAGAAATGCCATTATTTTATACACCACTAAAAGGAAAAAAGCTACTAATAAAAATTAAGACATCATTAAGTGCAGATGCCAAATATAAAACTGTGTCTTCAGAAGCATGACATACAGGATTATCGGGGGCAGGGGGAGAGCAGGCAGGAGCAGTGACGTGGGGCTCTGAGGAACAACGAAAACCAAGGGGCTCGGAAACCCCTGAGGCTCCTCCTTCCCGGATGGCAGGACCAGAGTCTTTCCCTGGTGACAATGGAGTCCACCTTGCTCTTCTCACAAACAGCAGTTACCATTAGTACCTGACCCATCTCTGTGTCCCTAGCCATCACCAAGCACAGGGGTGCACAGGCGGGCACCTGGAATCCAGCTCTGCTACTTACTACCTGCGAGGCCTTGGCCAAGGTGCTTACCCCTCAGTGTGCCCAGTGGCTCATCTACAAAAAGGGAAATGTCCCTACCCCAAAGGGTGGACATGACCTCGTAACATATGGCATAATGACACTGGCAGCTAACACCTGATAGTATTTACCATGTGCCAAGTACCACGCCAAGGGCTTTAATCAATTAAAAAGATACATTTTAATGACTCCCATTTTACGGATGAGGAAAGTATAACACAGAGAGGTTAAGTAACTCTTACAAGTTGCACAACAAAAGAGTGATAGAACTCAGACTGCCTCCAAGCCCAAAGCCCTCTATGTTGGGCCAAGTGCCCAGCTAACAGGAAGATAAACAAGTGTATTTTTGGTATTGCTATATGAAACGCTACTACTAATCTGCTGGATTAAAGGAAATGTCCAAGGCTTGCCTGTTCCTAGAACGTGACCCCCAGCCTCTCCTGCATTCTTCCCATCCTGCTCCTGGCAGGGCCATGGATCTGACCCCCAAGGGGTGGGCAGGAGACCTCCCTGCCTCCAGACTCACCAGCAGGCAGTGCACGTACTCGGGGCCTCCCACCAGCGTAGTGAAGGTTCCCAGCTGTTCTGCCAGGGCCAAGAGGACCTCATCCTCATCGTAGATGGTGTCTGTGGAACAAAGACAGACTCTGTTACAGTCCCATGCCAAGTCTGACCCCAGCCCCTGAGTGACCCAAGGTGGGACCAAGCAGGCTCCATTCTGCTTCTTCTAACTCTCACCCTCCACCCTGACTGGTGCAGAGATCAAGGTGCAGGCTTGGGTCAGAGGACAGAGCACCAAAGTCCCTCTTCTGCCCTTTACTAGGTGAGGGACACTGGGTGAGTGAGACCAGTCTGCGAACCCATTTCTGCACCTGTAAAATGGTGCTAATGTACATCTCAGCGGGAATTACAGTGAGGAGCAAACAAGACCACGCACATGAGCACAGAGCCTGGTAAATGGGGGCTTTTCGGTTTGGTCCAGCTTTTACCCTCAGCACTGCCTTCTCTGCCAAGAACTAACCTTTTCTCTTCAGCCTGAGAAATTCTTCTCCATCCTTCAAGATTCAGTTCAGGTTTCCTGACCAGACCAGGGCACGTCCCTTCTCTACGCTCCCCTCAATCCCAAGCCACCTTTAGCAGAGTCCTTAGGAGTCCAGGACCGGCTCCTCTCTGTACCCCAGTTTCTGCCAGAGATGAGCACAGCAGGAGCTCAGTCCAGGTATGCTGGAAGAACATTGGATGACTGTGTAAAGATAGAGCTGCTGCGTCCTAATGCTCAAACCAAAGGCCCTTCTCAACGGCTGACCTGTATGGCAGAAGATGCTTCCAGTAGGAACTGCTGACCTCTGTGGCAGAAGACGCTAACATCCCTGACATCTGTGCTAGCATTTCAACTTGCCGAGATTAAGCCAAGCATACGGCAGCCCAGCCAGACATCTCCAGGCTCCCCTGCAGCTGGCAGGCCAAGGGACCCTGCTCTGGCCGATGGGGTGTGAGAAGTGGTAGGTTCACGCTCTGGGTTACTTCCTCACCACCCTCTCTGCTCATGGGGCTGTCCTCATCCTCCTCACCTTGTGGTGGGTTCTCTGCTCTACTGCTGGCTGGGTGTGCGGCCATTCACTTCACCTCTGAGCCTGTTTTCTCACCCCACATCCCAACAGAGCTGTGTGAGACCAAAGTAAAGTGATGTTTTCTGTGAAGAGCTCAGCATGGGGTCTGGCCCGAGTCAGCGCTTCAAAGAACACACCAGTGTGGCTCCAGGCCCACCAGGCCCTTGGGTCCTTCCCAGCCTCAGTTTCCCTGGCCCTCTCTGTACACAGTTAACTTCACCCTCCCCATTTTCTCTATCTCCCGGAGACCTTGTGCATATCCATGGCCTCAATTCGTATTCAACTCAGTCCTCAGTCCAGACTCCCTGGCCCAGCCGCGTTCCTGAAAGCCAAATACGTGGAACCTGCCAGCACCTCCTATTTTCATGGTCCCCACCCCCACAGAACCGCCTTCCCAGCCTCCCCATCTTCCTGGCCTCAGAGGCTTAGGGATGCCTCCTCCTCGCCTCTCTGATGCAGACCTGTCCACCATCCACCTCAGTGTCACTCTGATGACCACCATCTTGCTGGGTGACTACAACTGCTTCCTAACTGATTTTTCTGCTTCTGCCCTGGCCCCCAAACCACCCAGCTTCCTTCCAGAATCCTGAGTGATGCTTTAAATCATGACACTCCCCTACCTCCATCTTCCAATGGTTTCTAAGGAACATGAATTAAAATCCTGACTCCATACACCATGATCCCAGGTGATGTGGCCACTGTACCGATCTCCAACCCACATCTTCCCTACAACACTGTGCCCATCCACGCCTGCGTCTTCCTGTACTTGGAACATTCTTCTCCCAAAGTCCTACACGGCAGGTGCCATTCAGACCACAGCCCCAGGAAGACCTGCCCTGGCCACCACTGGAATATCCCTTACCCTTATTTCCACTTTGTGTCTCTCTGGCTTCATCACTACTTATTCCCCTGACTGGAACAGAAGCTCCATGAAGACGGGAACTTTGATTTGCTCTCCATCTCACAGCCCACAATGGTGTGCATTAGATATTTATGAAATATGCCTACAAATGGCCTACTTCGAAGTATTTTTTAACTATACTGTGTATTAGCTTAAATGAACCCAGATCTTTTAAACAGAAAAGACTCTGTCCTGAACTTGAAGAGATGCCATGAACGCGACAAAAGGCAGCAACAAGCCACTCTCCTCTGCTCAGGGAACCTGCATTCATACACCTTCCCAACAAAACCACGTGGTGTGTTTAAGGCAAATCTGGGATTTCTGAGGGTACTTTTCACTGGTGTTTGCCTGGGTACAAGTCTTTAAATGGCAGGTGACTTTTCAGCCACTGGCACACACAAGTGACCTGACTCACCTTGGAACCCATCCACATCTCACTATGGCCAAAAAATTACCAACACCTGTTTCCAACACACTGGGGCATCACGTGGTAATCTTCCCCTCAACACTGTGACTGTTCTGTAGGTGTGAGCTGAGAGAGGGCTTTCAGCTTGTTCTGAAACAGTATCACCTTTTCTGAAAGATGCAATGTATCTACCATTTGCTATTTTGAACATTTTGCAAAGGGTGAGGCCCAAAGGAAAGAAAATCTGCCACCACTTAACGAAAGCACCCCAAAGAAATGTGTCTTGAATGCCTGACTCCTCTTCCATCTCATGGCTTCTACAGTTCCTCTCACTTGCATTACTGTGATGTCACATGTGGCTCTATGATGAAATAAAGAGGACACGTATGTTAGATTCACTGAATTTTGGGGCGCCTGGGTGGCTCAGTTGGTTAAGCATCTGCCTTCGGCTCAGGTCATGATCCCGGAGTCCCTGGATCGAGTCCCGCATCGGGCTCCCTGCTCGGCGGGGAGCCTGCTTCTCCCTCTGCCTGCCACCACCCCTCCTTGTGCTCACTCTCTCCACCTCTGTCAAATAAATCTTTAAAAAAAATTCACTGAATCTTAACGACAGCCCACATATTAGATGATGATTCCCGTTTTACAGAGGAAATGAAGCATGTCCCGGCTGGGACTGACCCAGGTTGCCCAACCCCTGGGTCTTTGCTCTCAGCCACTGACCCCAAGTCGACTGCCTCTGCTGTTTTCTTGCCCATACCCGCCCCCCTTACAATGCTGTGTGCACAGGTTTATTTTCTACATCTCATTCGCCCACCCTCCAGAACCTATCTACAATGGCTGCCTACCTTCACCTACAGGATTAGTCCCAGACTGCCGCCTGGCACTCAGAATTGGCAAACCGCCCCGCCTACCACCACCACCTGCCCCTGTGCCTCTCCCTTCATCCGATCACCATGTTCAATCCTGCCTCCATTTGCTGTTTACTCCTGCCAGTCCCCTCCCTCCCCCAGGCTGCCTCCCCGACTACCTCACCATAGAGGGACCAGCACTTCCCGAGCATTTTCTACAGACTCAGCTCCACATGGAGCACTTAATCCTCAACAGCCCTGAGTTAGGTACGCCTCTTACCCCTTGACAGATGAGGGAGTTGAGGCTGGGGGAAATGGAGTAGCTGACCCAGGTTTGCCAGCTGGCTAGTGGCACAGCTGGATTCAAACCCAGGTCCCACCAACTTCTTTACCCACTTTATTTTCTTTTAATCTTTTACTTATTTGAGAGTGAGAGTGCACATGAGCGGGGGGGGTGGGGGGGTGGCGGGTGGGTTGAAGGATGGATGACAGAGGGAGAAGCAGGCTCCCCGCTGAGCAGGGAGCCCAAGGTGGGGCTCAATCCCAGGATCATGACCTGAGCCAAAGGCAGACACAACCGACTGAGCCACCCAGGCACCCCCTTTACCCACTTTATTACACCACCACGCCACACATCACACTCCTTGTGGCCCAGCTGCCCCATCTCAGCACTCAAGAGCTTTCAAGTCTTGCCCACAGTTCACCAGTGGAAGCCACTCGGTTCAGGTCACCTGCTCAGTGTCACATGGATACCTGCTCCTCATGTGGTGTTCGCAGGCAGATAAACCTGTGCTCCTCAGTCATTAGCCGTTGTCACCGTGGGCAATCCCTATGTCTCTATAGGCCTTCATGTCCCCACATGTCAAAAGAAGGAATAATCATCTCCGCTCCCTTCCTCCCCGGCATCACCACTAAGCCCAAATTAAAGGATCAGGTAGGAGTTTCACAGTGACTCTGAGCCTTCAGTTGCTATTTCAATTAGTATAAAGTAGTAATAAGAACAGTGGGAACAGAGGATTTACCTCTAACTGGTGGTCCGGTGTGCGTCAGACACTGTGCTGAGTGCTCTGTACGCATCTTCAGACAGGAGGTGAGCGGGGCAGTCTAACCACTAACACTTAGCAGCTTTTCCCATGTGCTGAGCACAGCCTGTGTGAGCACTTCACATGGCATCTTATTTAATCTTGATATCAGGTTATACGGTTAGGCCCACTTCACACACGAAGAATCAGAGGCAGGCAGATGTGAAATACCTTGCCCATGGTCACACAGCTAAAGTGGTGAGGCTCGGGTTTGAACCCAGGTCGTCAGGACCCTGAGTCATTAATCAGTGCTGTTAAGTCTGCAGCCAGCATGACTAGATAAATAACCCCTGTGGGTCACCTCTTAGCTGTCTCAGGCAAATGTACTCCTTCACCTCTTCAACCCCAGCGTCCTCACCTATAAAATGGGGGCAGCAGTCTTCCCTACCTTAAGGAGCTGCTGTGAGATTAACAACGGGGAACATACTCATGTGTACTTACTGAGCAAAGGCCTCCATTCTGAGGACCATGACCTAACCCAATCCTCACAAGAGAGGGTTTAGAGCACTGCCTGGCACATGGCAGGCAGAGGATAAATGTCAGCAATTACTCTTACTGTTACTTAATGCTCACATCAATGTTATAGCACATGTGCGTTTAATCTGCACTTTATACATAAAAACTCTAAGGAACAGTTAGGTTAAATGACTCACCTCAAGATACCAGCTTTTAACTGTTAGTGCTGTGATTCAAACCTGGCTCCATCTGCCTCCAGACCCCGTTCACCAATCCTGCCTCCACCCCACCGTGCCTAGCACGGGGCAGACCCTCACAGTCTGTTAAATCCCTAACGAGGCCTCTCTTACCTAACAGGAACCAAGCCCCCCACCCACCCCGGACAGTCCCCACTCCGCCTGGGCCCCAGGAGTCCACCTCCTCACCTGTCAGGAAGGGCAGGAGCTCGCTGCGGGTCCTTTCCACCCCAAGGGCCAGGGCGATGGTGGACAGTTTCTTGATGCTGTTGAGACGAAGCTAATGAAAGAACGAGAAGAGCAGGGAAGAATGTTAGCATGCCCAGACTTAGGGGTGTGTGTCAGCTCCAGACCCAGGCAGCCTCTGGAAGCCTAATGTGTGTAAGGATGTGGCACACACCTACCAAATGACTGAGTCAGTAAATTACAATGGTAGCAGCAGCCTCACCAAAAGCACCCATTGAGTCTTACTGAGCAGACACCCACTCAGTGGTGCTTTCCAAGACCACTCTCTAAAGCTGCACACTGCATCCCCACACGCCTGATCCTCCTCCTCTGCTTTGGTCCCCTCCTGCACTCAGCACCACATGACACGCTCCAACAGGGGCAGCCACGTTCCAGCACATTTGCTCTGTGCCGGGTCCTAGGCTGGGTACTCACACACACAGGCTCTCACGACAACCGGGAGGTCAGAGCTGTTATAAGCCTCATTCTACATAGGAGGAAACAGGCTTAGGGAACAAAAGTCCCCTCTAAGGGTTACACAGTTCAGATGCTGTGGGGCAGGGACTGAAACCCAGGACCACCAGCTAGCAGTGACCACCAGCTAATATAAAACAGTATTATAACAACAGTGCTGTATAAACAGGAGTACCTTTAGCACTAGTAACAGCACTAGCATAAGGGGTTGAATAGTGGCCCCCAGAAGATATGCTCTAGTCCTAACCCCCAGTACTCAAGAATGTGAAAAGAGGGACTTTGCAAATGTAATTAAGTCAGCATCTCAAGATGAAATCATCCCAAATTTAGGGGGGAGTCCCTGTGAAACAGTGAAACAGAAGATATGTTTACTGGTCTCTGCCCCTGGTTCCTGCACAGAGTTCCTTGGAATTTCCCCAGTGACAGCAATGTCTTTCGTTCTAATGAAGCATATCTTGGTGGGCTCCTGGATGGGGACTGGTCACCAGAAAGACCAAGCCATAGTCAGAAGCTTGGAACTTTCAGCCCTACCCTCATCACTGGGAGAGCAGCTGGAAATGGACTTAATGATCAACCATGCCTGCATGATGAAGCTTTCACAAAAATCCTCAAAATACAGAGCTTGGGGAGCTTCCAGGTTGGTGAACATATACCAAGAGGGTGGCACACCCCAACTGAAGAGGAACAGAAGCTCCTGTATGCAAGACCCTTCCAGACCTTACCCTATGTAGCTCTTCATGTGCGTGTTCATCTAAATCCTTTATCATATCTTTTATAAGATGATAAGCTGATAAATGTTAAGTGTTTCCCTGAGTTCTGTGAGCTGTTCTGAAAAATCATCAATCCAAGGACAGGGTCATGAGAACCTCAATTTGTAGCCAAGTCTGACAGAAGCTGTCAGTAATGTGGGGACCTATTACTTGCGACAGGCGTCTGAAGTGGGGGTGGTCTTGGGGGACAGAGCCCTTCATCTGCGGGGTTGGTGCGGACTCTGGTGAGAGTTACAACTGAACTGAATTGTAAGACATCCAGCTGGTATTGCAGAGAACTGCTTGGCCTGGGGAAAAACCTCACATGTGGTGGCAGAAGTGTGGAGTGTGGTAGTGATGTGAGAGTCAAGGAGACACACAGAAGAGCAAGTTTTCTCTACACAGCTAATGACTGTGTCCTGATGAGACAGAAAAGGAGAAGATACGGGGACACACAGAGCAGAAGGCCGCGTGAAGATGGAGGGAGAGATCGAGCAGACGTATCCACAAGCTAAGGAGCGTCAAGAATTGCCAGCAGCCACCACAAGCTACGAGAGAGGCATGAAAGTAATCTTCTTCAGAGCCTCCAGAAGGAAGCAACACTGCTGACACCTTATTTCAAATTTCTGGCCTCCGGAACTGTGAGAATCGTTTTTGTTGCATTAAGCCACCAAATGAGTGGTGATCTGTTGTGGCGCCTAGGACTCTAACGTGTTTGGCTAACACAGGACAGGTCTCTCACATGGAGCACTTAGGTGTCAGGACGTCTCTCGATCCTCTCACTCCTAGGGAGGCTGGCATCCAACACCCCCTTTCACGACTGCGGAGACAGGCCCAGAGAGGCAGACACAAGCCGAAGCGAGCACCGAGAGAGCCGGGACCCAGCTGCTCGGATGGCACAGCCCGCTGGGAATGCAAGCCCTTGTTTCTCCAGCTCAATAGCGCAGCCTCTCCTCCCGGCTCACAGGGCTGTGGCAGAATGAAGTGAGGTCATGCGCGTGAGAGTGGAGGGAAACACGCTTGTGAGGGAGTAGCCACTGTCAGACCCAGACGAGGCATCCTCTTCCTGGAAGAAGAGGCAGGACAAGAAGGGACAGGGCCCCCTCAGCCAGTTCTCTTCCCAAAGATCCGACATCAGTTCCCTGGTCCCGGGGTTTAAAACTCTCTGAGATCACAGACAATAATGTGACTGAGGAAATGCTATGGCGGCCTCCCCTTTCAGAAAAATGCATTCACGTTTCTCATACAACGTCACTGGGTTTTTGGGTTTAACGTGGTCCGAACACTCACCTCTCTGGCAGCAATGAACCTCAAGATGAAGTATTATGAGGCCTGTATCTTATTTAGACAAAAAATAAAACACCTACAGAGACATAACTGAAATATGGGGAACACTAAGGTGAACGAATACAGGCGGTAAATATAAACCTTCTCTGTAAATTGCCAGCAAGTGCATATTTTCAGCATCTTGGGCCAGGGAGTCTCTGTCCTAACTACTCAACTGTGCGCTGGCGGCGCAAAAGCAGCCACAGATCCAGACACGTATGCAACCCAAGGGGCAGGGCTGTGTTCCAACAAAACTGCATCTGCAAAAGCAGACCACGGGCTGAATTCGGTCCATGGACCGTAGTTTACTGGCCTTTGTACAAGTCTTTAAATGTTCTATAGGTCTGAAGTTTTCCGTAATAAAATATGGGGGAGGGATACTGACTTAGTTGCCTGTTTCCTCCCTCTTTGTCGTCTCCCAGTTAGATCTCTGGGTTCTTCTCTCAGCTGGGCTATGGGGAAACGCGTGCAAGGGCCAGGGCCCCGACAGCTGCGCGCAGCCCTGAGGACGAGACACCAGCAGGGAATGAGCACAAGCACAAGGCCAGCGACAACAGCTGCTAACATCTGACTGCCTGCTGTGTGCCTGACAGCATCCAAGTGCTTGACGTGGAGAAGTAACACATTGGATCCTGAGAACTGAGCTCCGAGGTAGGTATTGTTTTAAGGGTGAGGATGCTGAGGCACAGAGATGCTGTCATTTGCCAGAAAGCAGCAGAGCCCAGACTGGAAGCCAGGCACCCAGACTCTTCATCTCAACATCTCTCTAGTTTAGGAAAGGTGCCCAAGGGGTGGGCGCATAGGAATCAGGCCATCTCTGCCATGCTGGAGAGCTCCCCTCCCTCCTGTCTCTGGAGATGCTGGTTTTGGTGTCGTCGAGAATGTCAGCTTGCTTTCGTCAGGCAGCACAGACGGCACCAGGAACACTCAAGAAAGGTAGCACAGGGTGGCACTCTGGAGCCACGTGGTCTGGGTTCAAGGCTAAGCAGCTTGGGGTCTTGGGCCACTCTGTACCTTTCTGGGCCTCAATTTCCTCACCTGTGAAATGGGGATTATAATACCACCCATCCTCAGAAGGTTACTGTGAGTACCAAATGACATAAACCTGGGAACACCCTCTGTGACCTCAGCCAGCACGCGTGGCAGCAGGCTAGCTGTGCCCCCAGGTCTCCTTTCCTTTCTCTTACGGTGAAAGAAAAATAATAATAAATACTCCCATTGTGCATACAGTGCGCCAGGCACCGTTCTAGGTGCCTTCATGTCTTAACTCATTTGATCCTCGAGACAACCTCACGAAGATTCTGGATCAACCATTACGTGGCCAAGGAAACAAAGGCACAGGGAGGTTAAGTAACCTCACACAGCTTATAGGTGGCAGAGCCAGGATGAGAACCCCAGTCACCTGGCTCTTAACAGGTACCATCAATTTGCATTTCTGTGTTTTTCATTTTGGGGGGAGGGTAGTGGTGCCCTGAGCAGGTCTAATAACCACAATTTTGAAACAGAGGAGAACACAGACAACACTAGAAGTACCTGCAACAGCTGAAATGAGATGTGCACAGTCATGATTTCCACAGGCTTTGCTGACACGATTTATATTTTGCTACTGTAATACTACAATTCATAATAGGAGGGAGGTTAAATTGGAGTTACAGGTTATTGAAAATAAAGATGTTATTTTCCCCATCCGAATTCACGGACCTGTGCTGGAATTCTGGACGTGCCCCAGGTTAAGAGCTCCTGCACTGGGTTACACTGCCGTTCATAACTCCTGGTTTTCAGCTGTGCACTCGACTCCCAGGAAAAGACATTTCTGAATTGCCTTTTCATCCAACATGACCAGGAGATTAACACCCAGCCAGTGAAATCCCAGTGGGAATGGTGTGTGTGACTTCTAGGAAGTGTCCTTAAGGGGACCTGCGGTCACACTCTTCTTCCCTCTTTCCTGCATGGAATGGGGGGCTATGATGGCTGGGCTTCAGCAGCCACCTGGGGATCGTGAGGTAACCTGGAGATGGGGAGGGCAGGATGGAGGACATACAAGCAGAGTACAACATGGCAGAGCCTGAGACCCTGACACCAAAGAGTGAAAGAGTGGCACACCAGCCTGCACGGCCATCAGACTTTTTGGTCATAAGTCAGAAATAAACTTCAAGCCATTTAAGCCTCTTTTAGAATTTTTCTCTTATTTATAGACAAAATGAATTCCAGTGAACTCAGCACATGACCTAGTTCTGGACAAAGAGACAAGGGCAAGTCAGCCAAGGAGCTTCAAAAAAGATTTTCCTCCCTGGGGGGGTGGGGGGGTGGGGAAGGGAGGATGACAAGGTAAAAAAACGTCTCTGTCCTGCGTTCTCTGTGACATTCCTGATGGAGCAGCTATTAATAACCTCAGTAAGAAATCCTTACTGTCCCTTGATCGTGGCATAGTGCTGAAGTCTACCCTGTGCACGGCCCCCCAAGCAGGTACCTGTCAAGCACCCGTGACGTTCCACATACGTGGTTTCGCGACAGCCCATCACCCTGGGCTGGGGCTGCCTGTATGCCCAGCAGCCCTCAGCACACAGCCCAGTACATAGAGACATAACGTATAAAATCTTCCTCCCCGCCACTACATCCACCTGTAGAAGTACTACTCACTTTTTAAGGCCCATGTTCCCACTGGATCCACAAAGCTTCCCTGACACGAACACGTACAGTGTGGCCCCAGGGAGCTTCCCCGCCACAAATGTGTACGGTGTGAGCCACAGGCAATCCATCTTCCCTTCACAGACTGAAATCCAAAGGCCTTGCTATGGCCTATGAAGTCCAACGTAATCTAGCCCCCTCCCCACGCACTCGCCCTGCTCACCGGCCCCCTGCCCCTGGAAATCCTGTCACAATGGTTTCCTTGAGAGTAACCAACAAACCAACAACGCAACACCACTCTCACCAAGCTCTTCGCACTCGCTGATGTACTATTTCCTCAGCCTGAAACACTCTCCCTCCAGACACCTCAGGGTGTCCCCCTACTTCACCCAGGTCTCTGCTGGATCCTCACACACGACCACCCAGAGAAAATAGCATGCCATCACTCTCCACATATATGACCTCTCACCACTCTCGACACAGACTTCTTTGTTCAGTCTGTCCTTCCCCACCGGAACATCAGCTTCGCAGGGTAGGGACTGTGTCTTCTTCACCCTGTGCCCCGAGAACCTAGGACACCACCTGGCACAGAGTTAGAGCCTAATAAATACCTGGGGGATTAATTTTTTTTTTAAATAAAGGAACTACAGATGTGAATACAGCAGAGATAAAAAGTTTCTAGAGGAATATGCTCCAAATCGTTACTGTTTGGAACAGGTGGTGGCTGTCAACGGGGTGGTGGGGTCTGTAATGTAAGGCGTGTGCTTTAGCAAGGAGCCTCGGCTGGCCGGGGGAAATGCTCAGTGAGTGACACAAGTCTCCCTACCTCCTATAAAGTCCTGAAGTCTATATATCTTTCTTCCTTATTCCACAAAGGATCATGTTTTTAAATGAACATAATGTACGTGGGTGTGAAAAACTAAGCACCCACCTGGTCATCATTTAGCATTGCTGAAGAGTGAAAATGGGCATCACAACCTGTATTTCTACATGATTTTTTTTTTTTTTTTTAAATAACAAATGAGCACGTAACTCTGGTTTTACCCACTAGCTAAGGGTCCCGGGCAAGTCTGGGCACCTCGGAGCTTCCGTTTCCTCCCTGAAAATGGGAATTACAACAGTGCTGAATTCACAGGATTGCTGGACTGATCAAATAGGGAGAACCTAGAGACAGAGCCTGGCAGGTCGCAAGCACCTCAGTGTTAGCTGTTATTCTTTACCACTGTCTCTTATGTATTTGACATTTCAGGGGCAGGAGTGAACGGTAATCGCTCCACCCTCAGAAGCTGCAGCACTGGAGGGAATACTTCGCGCCGCAGTTTGCCTGGCATGATAATCATTTATGGACGTGCCTGTTTCCCTCATTTGGAAGGTGACTTGTCTCTGGGACAAGGGTCAGGACTGTCATCAATGGTGATTCCTGAACCTAGTACAGGGCTGGGCATGCTAAAAAAGCATAAAAAGAAACAATTTCAGTTTTTAAAAACTCAACTACAATTTAGAGTCCTCAGTATGTGCCAGGTACACAGCGAGGTACTCTACACATGTTCTCTCTTTTGGCGCAAGAGACAGACACCAGCCCCACACTCCTCCTACAGCCAGGCAGGCAAGGCAGAGAGGAGAATGCAGGCCACCCAGTGAACTGGGACAGAACCCGCAACCTGAACCCAGTTCTGCACTGCCTTCCTACACAACTTCTCTCTTCCAGTTTAAACTTTCAGAGAGCAACCTTAGTTCTAAGTTCTGCTTCACCAGTTCCCCATGCATTCCATTAAAAGAAGTCGGAACTTTAACTCCACGTTCCTGAGACATGGACATGGGGCAAGCTGCTGCAAGGTCTCAGACAGTAGCCAGTGACTGCAGGGTCTTTACACAGTCCATCTCACTAACCCACACCACCCAGACTCTGAGTCTTCCACCCTTTTTTCATTTAACAAGAAAACCAAGGCCAGAAGGGTTGAATAATTTGGAAAGTGGCCAGACCAGGATTCAAAATCCCAGTCTGCTTCCACCCATGGCACTCTCTCCCTGTGTTACTTCCAGGCCTAGACTTTGCACAGGGGGCTCAGTTGGTGGTAAGGAGTGAATGCTGCCCTGAAACCCAGTGCCCTTGGCTATTTCCTAGTGTCATTACTTACTAGGCTGTGGGAAACTGAGTATCCTTATTGATTAAATGCCAAGATTCACAAATTCACAAACTGATTTAAACAAGCCAAATGTAAAGGAGACTTCTGAAGCAATCGGGGAAATCTGATTATGAACTGAGGTTTAGATGATACTGAGGAATCACAGTTAGAACTGCTTGGCATGATGCATATGATCGCACCATGGCTATAAAAACATCCGGTTTTAGCCATGCCTAACAAAGCACATGGAGAAAATGTCTGAAGCCTGGAACTGACTTTTAAAATACTTAAAAACAAACCCCCAAAAAACCTGAGGGAGGGTGAGGAACGGGTGAAAATATGTGGCAATTTCTGACATCTGATATTTAACTACTAAAAAAACTTTTAAAGGAAAGTGAATTAGCACCTATCTCAGATGTCTTCTGTGAGGACTTAACACAAAGTACTCATCATGCTATTGGGCACATGGCAGGGTTTCTAATTGGAGCTGGATCACCTTTGTGGTGGGGGCCGTCCTGTGTATCATAAGACGCTGGGCAGCATCACTGGCCTCTCCCCGCCGGATCCCAGATGCACTCCCCCCCACCAGTCCTGACACAACCAAAAATATCTCCGGACATTTGTCTCCTGGGGAAACGAAGTCAGCCCAAGTTGAGAACCATTGCTCTAGAGTAATCATGAAAAGAATAGTCTTTAAAGACTCCTGGGTGGGGCAGCAGGTTGGGTGTCCAATTACTGATTTCAGCTCAGGTCATGATCTCCAGGTCCTGGGATCAAGCCCCACATCAGGCTCCGCGCTCAGCAGGGAGTCTGCTTCTCCCTCTCCCTGCTCTCGCTCATGCATGCGCTCTCTCTCTTAAATAAATAGTCTTTAAAAATACCCAAGCACCTGACCTTGACAAAGCCCCCATTATCTTATCACCACCATGTCTACAACGGGCCAACACTTACTAAACACTTATAACACGTCAGGCACTGTTCTAAGCATTTTCCATGTACCACACTATTTAATCCTCACAACCCCCTTACAAACTCCTAAATTACAAAATCCCATTTTACAGATGAGAAAACACAGAGAAGGTCTAACACAGAGATCTAGCCTCTCAACCAGTGGACCACACTGTAAGCAACATGGGGCCCCAAACACCTACGGATACTGCAGTCCAGCCTCTGCCTCCTACTGACTGGGGAGGCCTTAGGTAAGGGACGTGATCTCTTTGCACATCATTTTCCCAAGTATAAAACAATAAGCTACCACAACAACTGAACAAGGTCGTCACTTACTGAATGCTTACTTCTAGGCAGCCACTTAATTTGCCGATTCCACTCCATCTTCACAACCTCCACAGCAGATGCTGCTTCCTCATCATTAGTCCCGCTCTACAGTTGAGGAATCCCGGCCCAATGAAGAAAAGGAATTGGTCCAAGCACACACACGGAACAAACTGGCAGAGCTGGGATTCAAAGCTCAGTCATCCCTGACTCCCCCTTCACCACCCAACACATTACATCCTATCCACCAGCAAACCCCAACAGCCCTCCTCTCAACATACCCAGAATCTAACCTCTTCTCACTACATCCATGCCAACACCAGTCCTGGGTGCTCTGAAAGGACACCCCAATAGGTTTATCTGCTCCTGCCCGGCCCCTACTCAACAGCCGGGAGGATCCTTTAGAATTAAGTCAGAACATGTCATTCTTCCACGCAAATCCTTGCAACAGCTCCTGAAACTCAGAGAAGCCCTCGCTCTGGTCCACGGGCCTTCACTTATCTCATTCTGGACTAGTCCTCACCTCTCACCACTTTGCCATTCTTTCTGCTTTAGCCACGCTGGCCTGCTTGCTCTTCTCTAACACAATGAGCATGCTCCCACCTCAGGGTCTTTGTACCAACTGTTTGGACTGCCCCCCCCCCCATTCATTCTCCCTCATTTCTTCAAGTCCTTGCTCACTATCACTTCCTCAGAGATCCTCACTTCCTCCACTATCACCTTCCCTCACTACCCTATCTAAAAAGCAGCCCTGGGGGGCGCTTGGGGGGCTCAGCCGGTTAAGCAGCTGACTTTCCCTCAGGTCATGGTCTACGAGTCCTGGGATTGAGCCCCACATCGGGCTCAGTGGGGAGTCTGCTTCTCCCTCTCCCTCAAATAAATAAAACCTTTAAAAATAAATAAATAAAATTAAACAAACAAACAAACAAAAAACCAGCAGCCCTGGGCTTGCTCTAGACCCCGATGCCTGCCTTATTTTTCTAGTAAGCAATTACTGCCACTGACATCACACTCCTGATCCACTACCTGCCTCCTCTACTAGACCGTAAGCCCCATGAAGGCAGCAGCTTTGCTGTTTTACTCCCTGCCATATTCTAGCATTTAAAACAGTCTGGCGCATAGGAGGTGCTGAACATGTATTTGCTGAGCAAATCAATCAAGACTAGAGGATTCCAAAACCCATGTTCTTCCTAGTATCCTAGACTGTCTCATTAAAGACCAATTAAAATACCTGGCATATGGATATGGTCAGCAAGTCTCTGTCCACCCAAAATTCTCTTCTCTCCTCAGGACTTACACTTCTTTTGGGAACCTTTCCTGGGTCCTCCACTTCTCAGCTGCATGAATTTGGCCAAGTTACATACTATGCTGTGCTTCATTTCCTCATCAGGAAAACGCAGGTACGCACAGGACCTACTTCAGAGGGTGGCTGAGAATTCAGGAAGCTCGTAAATGTACTGCCCTTTGTAGCAGTTAGCTTAGAGCAAGCACCCAACAGATAACAGCTGTTATTTTTATTCAACCCTTTCTGAGCTCCTCAATTCTGAGGCCTGTACTGAGCCACTGAATCCTAAGAGATGAATCAGAGCCAAGCTCTGTCCTCAGAAAGCCCACACACATGGGCACAGATGCAATCTCTGAGATTTGGTCTCTGATTCTTAGGAAAATGTTCAAACTCCTTTTAAACACAGATCTGTATGTACCTGCATGAAAAGATACGGAAGAAATACTAAGTGAAAAGTGCAAGTTGTAGAACAAAATATTTAGTGTTTAAAAAAATAAAAACCCAGTAGAAAAAAAATGCAGACCAAAAAAAAAAAAAAGAAAGAAAGAAAATGCAGACAATAAACGCAAGCCATACATGTAAGTTTATATTTTCTGGTAACATTTTTAAAAAGTAACACGCATACAAAATTAATCTTAATGTATTTTATTCAACCCCAAATTTTTATCATTTCAACGGGTAATCAAGATGAAAAGCTTCACTGAGATGTTTAACACTCTCCATAGCATGTCTTTGAAATCTGGTATGTATTCTATTTACAAGTACATCTCAACTCAATCTAGCCACATTTCATGTGTTCAATAGCCACAATGTGGCTACCACACTGAACAGCACATGTCTACCAAGGTTTGTAAGGACCTGATAACATGGGCCACTTTGGGGGCAGGGAGGTGGGCAGGGTGGGGAAGAGAGGATGGGATTTAATACAGAGGTGGCTTAAGTCAAAGGCTGGCATTCTCTTTACTGTAAAGAACTAGGTAGGAAATATTATAGGCTTTAAGGGGCCAAACGGTCTCTGTTGCAACTACTCAATTCTACCCTGCTGTTGTGTCACAAAAGCAGCCATGGATAATATGTAAATGAAAGGGTCTGTGTTTTCAAATAATAATTTATTAAAAAATAAAAACGCAAAGGGCCACCCCTGGCCATTTGCCAATCCCTGTGATGAGGGAAAGAAGCAGGAAAATATTCACCTTTAGCCCAGAAGGCTGACGTACAGCCTGCATAGTTTCAGTAAGGAGCAAATACGAGCTGTTTGCTACGTTCTTAAAGGGTCTCATGACTGCCTATACATCTCACCAAGAGTTAATACCAAGCTAAATGATAAGCACCAGAGAAACCTTGTGAAAGTAGTTTTACGAGTAGAAATCCAAAGAAAACATTTATGATCTAATACTCCCTGCACGTCCCCTGCCCCTTGAGCACTAAGCATATAACCACTGGCTTCATACAGCAGAAGTACAGCTCCTTCTACCCACAGGCCCCCATGCTACTAAATAAACTTGTCAAGTTGCACTGTAAAACATCTCAAGAACTCCTTCTTGAATCGTGCTCAATGATCTGGCAACACCTGGTTTAAGTGACTGCTCACAAGATCCTTCTGAGTCATAGCCCCTTTCATTTTCATCTCCCAACACCAACGGCTCATTCTCTTGGCTCCAGTCACACTGGCTTCCTGCAGTTCACAGAACATGCATTGCATATTGCTGCCTCAGGACCTTTGCACTTGCTTCCTTTACCTGGAATGCTATTCCCCAGATATCTATGAGGGCCTGCTCCTCAGTTCACATCTCTGCTCAAATGTCCCCTTCGCAATAAGGCCTTCCCTAGCCATTCTATCTAAACTTGTAACACTTTCCTGTCCTCCACATCCCTGCTTCATTTTTCTCCAAAGCACTTATCGCCATCTTACATAGTGTACATTTTAACTTAATTGTCTTATCGTCAGTTTCCCCGCACTGCAACATAAATCTCCATGAGGCCACTAGTTTTGGTTCCCTGTTGTATACCTGTGCCTAAAATAATGCCCTACTCAGAGCTGAGGCCCAATAAATACTGATTCACCATCACAACACCCTGTTGTTGTCTTCCCACATCTCGCACCTGTTCATAATGTATTCAGCTGTTTCACAGCTGGTGCCTCCTGAATACCAACTGGTGTCACCATTATGTCCTCAGCGCCCTAACTGATAGGTGGCAAGTGTTTACTGAACAAACGAATTCACACAAGAGCTCTATGAACTAGATAATTACCTCCATTTGAGAGAAGAGGAAAGCCAAGGACTAAGGAGATTACCCAACTTGCCCATGTCAATTAGCAAGAAGTAGAAGCGCCAGGAGTACAACAGCAGTCTGTCTGACTCCACAACCAGTGATGTACCTCGAACTTCAGAGGCTGGGCCCAGTGCCGTCCGCTCAATTTCATAAACAAAAATTGAGGCCCCTATAAGTGGAATGGGAGCTCTTCAATTACTACTCCCAATAACTGCCGCTAACATTTACTGGGCCTTTATATAACAACTAGGCACCGTTCTATTTTACTTGTGGTCTTAACTCATCTAGTCCATCACAACCACCCAGGGAGGCCTGAACTATTATTAGCCCACATTTCAGGGAAAACAGGCCCAGAGCCGTGAAGTAATTTGCACAAGGTCACACGGCGGGTGGGAGGTGGAGCTGGGATGGACAAACCCTGGAGTCCTTAGTCTTCTCAACCATTCGCCAGCGCGGCTCACCCGGGCCCCCGTCCCACTCACCAGAAACGTGTTAGCCTGTTTAGTAAACTGCCCACCCGCAGCTCGGCAGGATCCCAGAAGGGGGGAGAATTTCTACCTAAATCCGCGTTTAGATTTGGCTAGTTGCCCCCTTGGGAATGGAGTGATTTCGCCGCCCCTCCCCTTCGGGAATCTACACGAAAACTGAAGAGGAAGGGAGAGCAGGAACTGGGAAAGGGAGCTGTCATCTCTCAGTCCCCATTTAGAAAGTTCACCCCACAGTGCGGAGGCCCAGCCGCCGGAGCAGAGTAAGGAGAAAACCTACCAGGGCCCCTCCCCCACTCGGAGCAAGCCGCGCGCCCCCATCCCCAAGGGGCCATTCAGCGGCAGCCGCCAATCACCGAGCCCTTCCCTCTACCCCACCCAGTGGCCCGTCCCCTTCCCCGGTCGCGGCTTCCTTGGACCCGGGCCGCCGCGCGCACTTTGGCAGGCCCGGGACCCCTCCCGGGTGGCCTGCCTCCCGCCCTCCGCTGGGCTATACCCAATCCCGGGCGCCGCCTCATCCAGCCTGGGGTCCTGGAGACGTGAGAGCTGGGCGCTGATTGGCCGCCGCCCCCTTCCGCCACTCCCAGCGAACACTGAGCCTTCTCCGCGAGGGCCGTCCGTGCCCCCATTACCCCTTCCCGTATTCCCCAAGACCCCCGGGGCCTCCGGACCTGAACATCCTCGTTGCGAAGCTCGTCTATCAACACCGCGATGGGGTACAGCGAGTCGTCGCCGTCGGCGGCCGCCATCTTGGCTCCGTCCCGTCCCTGTCAGGCTGCGGCCGGCGCCGTGCTGAAAAAGGGGCAGGGAGGGGTAGGGCTGGAAAGAGGACGAAAGACGAGCGTGGGGGCGCCCGAGCCACTTTACAGGGGCTGCGCCACGGTCATTGGCCGCGCTACGCCGGGCCAAACCCGCATTTCGTTGGTCCGGACAAACGAGGCCCCGCCCACTGCCCATTTGCCATTGGTCGAAGGCATTGAGGTCAGGCTGCCTCAGTACAGCGGAGAGGGGAAGGAAACGGAAGTACGCGGTATCTTAGAGACCAAGATTGTACCCGCCTACGTCGCCGCTAACAACGAGCGAGACGAGCAGTTGTTCCTAGCCAATAAACGGAGGGATTCAAAGGAGGCAAAACCTGCCCTCTGGCGAGTCCGGCACAAAGCTTCTGCGCATGCGTTGCTAGGATTGCATGACGTCATGTGGGGGGTGGTACCCAGATAGCCTGCAAGTTTTGGCTCCTGCTCCAGCGTCCTGGTGGCTGGTGGGCCTATTAGCGGCAACTTTGTGAGGGAGGAGACGGGAGTGAGCCTTGGTTTTTGCCTTATTATGCGGAGGCCCAAAGAAGGGTGGTGACTTGCCTTACTCTGGATGAAACTCAAAACCCTCGGGCTGATATTCAAGGCCCTTGTAGGTCTGGTTCCTAAACCGGGTTTAGGCACATCTTCCACTCCCGGTTTTACACGTCAGCGGTCCTGGAAAATTCGTGCCCTCTCACGACATCATGCTTTTTCACGTCAAACAGCATTTATCCAAACCATCCCTTTACTTGGAGAGCAGTTCCTATTTAATGCTCAGATCTCTGCATAAATGTCTCCCCTTCACTGCTTCTCTTCAGCCTTGGTCCTCCAGCCCCCAGAACCACCTACAACCACCACCATCACAACCCCGCGTGTCCGTCTGTCTCTGTCTCCGAAAATCCATCCCTAGGGCTGGCACTGTGACCATGCGTCGGAGTCGGTCTCCTCACACAGAGTGGGAGCACTGTTGCCTCTGACTAATCTCTGTTCCAAGCCTCACTCATCAAAGTCCCCCACCCACCTCTGAGGACCACCCTAACAGAGGGAGTTGGGGATGGGGAAGGGAAGGCCTGGGATGATTCTTCCCCCTTCGTTGCACCTCTTGAAGGGCAAGGCTGAGCTAGGACTCCTGGACACATCTGAACAACCCAAGTTTCCTTTCCAAACACCCCTCACCACTCCACTTAGGAAACTGCTGCTCCCTGTAAAAAGGGAACGGTGGGGGTGTTGCATATTTCAATCCTTGACCTCCATGTGCCCAAGATCTCCCCACCACCCTACCAGCTCACTGAGACTATGGGTCTTCATAGCTAAGGGTGCATTTTAAGTGTCATACGATTTTATTTCTCAAATATACCTCAATAATGCTGGGGGGGGGGGTCACAAGTGTGCCATGCAGAGATACCTCTTGCGTCAGAAACAGGCTCAATCAGCAGCTTGATTCTGGTCAGTCTCTGTGAAGAACAGACCCTTACCATAGGCATCTAAATGAGTGACCCAGACAAGTATTTCAGCACTGCAACTGGTTTCCACAGTACATAGCCCAACAAGGCAGTGAGTGGATGGAGGGGGTCCTTAATCTGCAGGTCCATAGTTTTCCAAATAACATACTGAACAGCTGGACCCTTGGCAGCAGCCCAGGTTTCCGAGATGTGACAATGAAGGAAGGACCTGCCTCTGATTTCGGTTCTGCAGAGGTGGCATGAGACTAACCAGATCCAGTGGCCCAGGGGACACCATTAGGTTTCAGCTGACCTAAACCATCAGTGATCAGGGCCATGCATGAGGGTTCCTAGGACCAGTGGCTTTGGCTACAATGTGGAGCTTAAAATTTCCTGTGAAGGGATAGGTACCACTTATTCCTGTCAAGCTGAGATGCTGCTGGAAAGAGTCAGCCTTCATTCTTGAATATGCACTTTCTATGGGACACGGGACTTTTGGGGCCCTTCCTACCCTGTTACAATCGAGTCCACGTTGACTCATTCCAAAACTGGAATATCAGGCCAGAGAGCTGATGTAGTTTTTGAATGTTGGTGAGGTCCGGAGCCGATGGCCAAGAAAGAATTCTTGAGACATCTTTGATGCAAAAAGGTGATTTTATTAAAGCGCAGGGACAGGACCCATGGGCAGAAAGTGCTGCTGCACCTGGACTGTGAGGGGTGACTATTATATACTTGGGAGTTGGGGGAGGTAAAGAAAAGGGAGGTTTTCAAAAGAAATTTCATACGCTAAAGAGGACCTACAAGATATTGGAGGACTTGCCATTGTCAAGTCAAGGTGGTTTTTCCCTCTAGCAAAGCATTAATATTAAGACACTTCCTTCTGGAAGTTAGGTTATTGGTAAGAATGCTTTTTTCTTGTAAATCTCTAAGACATTTGTAAACTGAGGGAGACTCACGTCTTGCAGGACTATAATCTCTATAATTAACCATTTGTTTTTCCTTCCCTTAGCTTTAGGACAGCAAGGGTTGTCCCAGTCAGGGTGAGGTGCAGGTAGAGAAGTGTTACTGGGACACAGAGCCTTTCATGTGCCACCAGTGGGGTAGGGTGAGTCTGAGATATGAATTTGGGTATAAGCTACCCAGCCTGTGGGATTCTCTTATACCACTCCATGCAGACTGAGGGAGGCCCCAAGGACCACATTAACTTAGCGTCTCTCTGTTACTATGGCAAGTCCCAAAGGCCAGTGCCTGTAGGGTTCAATTTGCGGGGTGTCAGCTTGTGCTTTGTTCTCAGCTTGCCTTCTGGTCCCTCATCACACTCACAACACATCTAAGGGTCAGTTTTGAGGAGAGCTCCCTAATAAGCTCATCGCTCTTTTGTAAAAAACTTTATTTAGTTTGGGTTTTAATCACTGCTATTTTATTTTATTTTATTTTTTAAAGATTTTATTTATTTATTTGACAGAGAGAGACACAGCGAGAGAGGGAACATAAGCAGGGGAGGTGGGAGAGGGAGAAGCAGGCTTCCCACCGAGCAGGGAGCCCGATGTGGGGCTTGATCCCAGGACCCTGGGATCATGACCTGAGCCGAAGGCAGATGCTTAACGACTGAGCCACCCAGGCGCCCCAATCACTGCTATTTTAAAAGGGCACGCCTGTTAGTTGTGTCAGGAGGTCCCAAATCCATACACCAAGTGGGGTTTCCAGGTGGAGGCTTCCTCCCTTTGCCAAAGGCTCCAAAGGACAGACTCATCCCTCACAGAGACTTGTGTCATCTCCCATATGCCAGGAGTCCAGTAGGGGCTGGGCCCCCTTTTACATGATGGGAAGCCAAAGAGACCAGGGTTTTCCTTCACTGTTGGAGGAAGAGGTGGCAGAGAGGTGATAGCCCCTGAGACAGGGCAACTGAGACTCAGGCCTCTAACTTGCCAACGGACAGAATATCACGTACGTTCTGAGAACCTGGTACATCAGAGGTTGACCTAAATCCTTACTCCCCTCAATCACCCCCCACCCCACTGGTGGCAAATGAAAGGCCCTGTGTCCCAGTAACACTTCTCTACCTACACCTCACCCTGACTGGGAAACTCCCCTCTGGCACTTCTGGGATGGGAAGCACAAGCCTGTGGCACCACAATGCCTATTACATTGTGAGGTAGAAACAACTGGTGTTGAACTTTTCCCAAAGGGTCCGGCTATGGCCTCTTTGTGTCCCCTCAAATTTCATATAGTGAGACCTAACTCCCAAGGCGATGACATTTAGAGGTGGGGCCTTTGGGAAGTGATTGGGAGGCTCTGCCCCATGAATGGGATTGGGGCCCTTTACTAAGAGGCCTGAGAGCTCCCTCGCTCCTCCCACCTTGTGAAGATCCCAGAAGGCTGCAACCCACAGGAAGGGCCTCGCCGACCACACTGGCACCCTGATCTCAGATTTTCATCCTCCAAAACTGTGACATATGAACTTGGGTATAAGCTACCCAGCCTGTGGAATTCTTTTTTTTTTTTAAGATTTTATTTATTTATTTGAGAGAGAATGAGAGAGAGAGAGAGCATGAGAGGGGGGAGGGTCAGAGGGAGAAGCAGACTCCCCGCCGAGCAGGGAGCCCGATGCGGGACTCGATCCCGGGACTCCAGGATCATGACCTGAGCCGAAGGCAGTCGCCTAACCGACTGAGCCACCCAGGCGCCCTGGAATTCTCTTATATCACTCCACACAGACTGAGGGAGGCCCTAAGGACCACATCAACTTAGCTTCTCTCTCTGCTACTATGGCAACTCCCAAAGGCCAGTGTTTGTAGGGTTCAATGGCTATCCCATCCTCCCTGCCAAGACTGTCAAGAAAGGTAAAGGGTGTAAGATGTTACTCCATTTGCAAACCAGTAAGTTAGCCTGCTAGTTGCATGGATGCTGGGAGAAGACATGAGAGTCCAGGGACAGAGACAAAAGGCATAGTTATTCATGAACAACAGGCAGCAAGAGTTTCTGGTTCACATCTCTTCCCTGTGCTTCCACAAGCCTCATGGAGGCCATGCAAAGAGATCCAGGTGGATGCTGCACATACAGTAGGTTCGTGTCACAGCTGAAGAACACTAAGCTTCAGAAAAGCCAGTCTTTTCAAGTGAATCATAAATGCACCTGCCCAACATTTGCCTCTGTACATCGGTCTAGTACATTGGTCAGGTAGTTAATCTGCCCTTTCCCCCAAGAAAGACAGCATTGCCATCCTCAGAGGCTGTTACACAAAAACCTTTGCAAGCTAGTCCAGAACAGAAGCTGATACAATATATGAAAAAAATTGAGAGGCTCAGGGAGAATTGTTCCCCAATAGGGTGAACCTTTCCCTTAAAAATTAGGTTATGACAGATTGAGTAAAAAGATCCATTGAAGATTTTTGATACCAAGACTGCCCTTGGTCATGTGCTGCTGTTGGACTGTGAAAGACCGAAGAAGTGGGAAGAAACACTGATTTACCAGGAGACTTCATGGGAAAGAGAGATCCAAGGGAGAGGTAAGTTAACCTGCGTGAGCAAGGAGAGGTGAGAGCAAATGACAAGAAGGAACTATATCATGGGGCACCTGGGTGGCTCAGTTGGTTAAGCAACTGCCTTCGGCTCAGGTCATGATCCTGGAGTCCCAGGATCGAGTCCCGCATCGGGCTCCCTGCTCAGCGGGGAGTCTGCTTCTCCCTCTGACCCTCCCCCCTCTCATGTGCTCTCTCTCTCTCATTCTCTCTCTCAAATAAAAAAAAAAATAACAGGGCGCCTGGGTGGCTCAGTTGGTTGGGCGATTGCCTTCGGCTCAGGTCATGATCCCGGAGTCCTGGGATCGAGTCCCACATCGGGCTCCCGGCTCGGCAGGGAGCCTGCTTCTCCCTCTGACCCTCTCCCCTCTCATGCTGTTTCTCTCTCTCTCTTTCTCTCAAATAAATAAATAAAATCTTTAAAAAAATAAAAAAATAACAAATCAAAAAAAAAAAAAAAGAAGGAACTATATCACATATTCTTAATGAAACTTGTTAGCTTATCAGAAGAAAACAGAATTCACTATCCACACATACAACAAATCAATTCTGTTGGGTTGCTGATCTAAATTTTAAAGTGATAAAAAGTTTTTTAAGAAAAGAATAACTCTGTAGTCTTAGAAGAGGAAAGTATTTCTTGAACAGAAGAGTAAACATTTTTTTTTAAAGATTTATTTATTTATTTGAGAGAGAGTACATGAGGGGGGGAGGGTCAGAGGGAGAAGCAGGCTCCTCGCTGAGCAGGGAGCCCGATGCGGGACTCGATCCAGGGACTCCAGGATCATGACCTGAGCCGAAGGCAGTCGCTTAACCAACTGAGCCACCCAGGCGCCCCCAGAATGTTAAACATTATCTATAAAGGAGGAAATAGCTATATTAACATTAAGACTTTGTCTCCATCAAAACACACACAAATGAAAGAGACACAGACAGCATGGGAGAAAGAGACGAATAAAAGAAACACGTCCAGCAGATATAAAGAGTCACTACAGGGCGGCTGGGTGGCTCAGTTGGTTAAGCGACTGCCTTCGGCTCAGGTCATGATCCCGGAGTCCCTGGATCGAGTCCCGCATCGGGCTCCCTGCTCGGCAGGGAGTCTGCTTCTCCCTCTGGCCCTCTCTCCTCTCATGCTCTCTCTCACTCTCTCTCTCTCTCAAATAAAAAAAAAAAAAAAGAACTAAAGAGTCACTACAAATCAATAAGAAAAAAGCAATAAAAAATGGACAAAATAAACTAACACATACTTGAAAAGAGGTTGCCCAATGTCTAATAAATATGTGCAAGGATGTTCAACTTTTATAATAATCAAGGAAATGAAAATAAAATCGCTACTTGGTGCCATCACACACCAACCAGAGGTTAAAAAGAAAAATGACAAAATATCAAAACGGTTGACAAGGATATGCACAAACAGAAAATCTCCTACACTGCTGGTGGGTGTGAAACTTCGTACAAACATTTTCCAAACCCCTTAGGCACCATCTCCTTAAGCTGCAAAGATGTAAAACTCTCACCCACCAATTCCACTGTTATTTATATAACCAACAGAAATTTTATGTGTGCCAACAAAACAGGGTCTGAATTTACATACCAGCAATATTCCTAATAGTCCCAAACTGAAAACCAGCCATATGCTAATTAACAGAATGATTAAATTAATTGTTTTCTATAGACACACAGTGGAACCGTATATGGCAATTCCAATGAATGATCAATAACAGCATGCAGCAATAAATTCACAAACAACAGAAGGAATGGCAAAAGCCAAATACAAAGAGTTACTGCTCTATTACATAAGATGCAAGGCAGGCTAAAGTGCCCTATGCTGCTAGATGTCAGAGCAGTGATGACCCAGAGGTGTAGTGACTGGTAAGGAGCACAGGGGTATGTGGGGGTCTGACAATATTCTATTTATTGATGTAGGTACTGAGTACAGAAATGTGATCACTTTGTGACCTTTTGAGGAGCAATGAACTTATGACCGGAGCATGTCTCTTTAAATTTTTCAAATCCGTATCAACACTCAGAAAGATGGGATATGGTAAATAGATTAGAATTGTCCATATACTATAAAGGGGGGGTAATAATATTAAATAAAATGACAGTGTGATTAGCTTTTAAATATATGCTGAAATTTCTAGGTATAACTAAGAAATAATGAGTATACAACTTCAAAGAAAAAAGTTCAGTTATAATATAGAATTATAATTTAGAATTGTATTTTAAATTCATAGAAAAGAAGTTAACACACATTAAATAAGAAAATAAACTCCACGGATACTCAAGTGTCTCAATTACTATATTAAATTTAAAGAGATTAATGATGCCTTTCAAAAATCAAGCATTTTTTACTATTGTTCATTGGATGTTTTCAAGAGATATGGCAAAGTAACAGAATTAAAGTAGAAAAATTAAAAATACATTTGATGGAATTTTAACAATCAGACAACTAGCATGGCAATATACACATCACATAACATACATTTTGAGTTTGTCATTATTGTAATTAGTACTATTTAAAATTGTTCTTAATATGCAACTTTCCAAAATATTAATTAACAGATAACAAACATAATTAAGTCTACATCTATATGTTTATATACACACAGATCAAACAGATATAGATACAGATATAGATCCCTACACACAACAATCGTAGGTAGGTGAATATTTATATATTTTTTCTTCATGCTTTGTGATCTAAAATGCAGTAAATATTTACGTGCCTCATGTGAGCTACAAATATGGATTCCATTTGTGGTACAAGGTTCTATATATTATCTATCTATTTATCTATCCACATATCCACTGGGTCAAATTACTTTTTTTCAAATTATTAAATTCTCATTACTTTATCTAAACTTCAAAATGTAAATACAGAGAAAGCTATATAAAAATCGCTCCTAAAATTGAGGGAAATTGAAAATCAAGGAGCCACAAACTCCACATGAACAGAATGGATTCAAGTCTCTCCCTTTCAAATGGTTCTCCCTTCAGGGCTCCAAATTCAGTGGAAGTCTCCACCATAAACTAATCTCATCACTTCAGAGACATAAGCGTTCACCTCCAAACCTCTTTCTTGCCAACAGGCCAAAATCACCTCCACAAAGGAGAGAAAGATCTGCCTTCTACAGATGCCACTTCCATGGAATTCATGGCTTTTGAAACTATCACAATCAGGGCGCCTGGGTGGCTCAGTTGGTTAAGCGACTGCCTTCAGCTCAGGTCATGATCCTGGAGTCCCTGGATCAAGTCCCGCATCGGGCTCCCTGCTTGGCGGGGAGTCTGCTTCTCCCTCTGACCCTCCCGACCCTCCCCCCCTCATGTGCTCTCTCTCTCTCAAATAAATAAATAAAATCTTTTAAAAAATAAAAAATAAAAAAAATAAAATTATCACAATCACCTGATGTTGTTTAAGAATCAGCTAAAACATAATTCTGTGCTCTCCACTATCCAGTCTAAACAGTCCATTTTTACCTGAAAATGTTTACACATGCTCATCTCCCAAGCTCCCATAACATCATACTTCGCATGAGTGACTACCACTTCTCTAGTATGAAATGTACAAAATTGTAACTGGCTCCCCAAAGCTTTACTCACTGACCGAATTTTCCCTCCAGCGCTATTCAGTTTCAGTGATGACCTGCCACATTCTTATCCATTTTAATACTCCTTTTCCTATAATTCTATGCCTACTTCACTTCTGGGAAATTTATTATGACAAATTTACATGACACACTCAAAGATTTCTCCAAATATCCAGATTGTTTCAGGACTTGGTGTTTATAATTGCGTAATTTCTGCACTCCTCCACTGATCAGTAGCAAAACTTCAATCCCATAAGTATTTACAAGATAATTATATAATATTTCATCAAAATTACTATTATAACTTACTGTTAACTTTTTTTATTGTTAACTTTGAAGATGTTCAATGTGATCTGTTTACCATTCTGGGATAAACCTCTCATAATTGTACTGGGGACACTGAGGAGGATGCGTGAATTAGCAAATGAACATTATGAAAATACATTCAATTTACATATTTCTCATAAGACAAAGGGATTTTATATTCCTTAACCAGAGAAAGCTCGGCATCAATACACTGCAGTCGCAGCCCATGAGCAAAAAGGGGCTGACAGTTGGGAAACACAGAGTGATTACTGAAGGAATGCTCAAGAGACACCAGTCGAGATTATCAAAAACAGACAAAATAATACGAAAGGCAGAGGAGAGGGTGTTAAAGTAGACAAAGGGGGCGCCTGGGTGGCTCAGTTGGTTGGGCGACTGCCTTCGGCTCAGGTCATGGTCCTGGAGTCCCTGGATCGAGTCCCGCACCGGGCTCCCTGCTCGGCGGGGAGTCTGCTTCTCCCTCTGACCCTCCCCCCTCTCATGTGCTCTCTCTCATTCTCACTCTCTCAAATAAATAAATAAAATCTTTAAAAATAAATAAATAAATAAAGTAGACAAAGGTATTCACCAGGAGAAGGATGGTTTTGGTGGCTGTGGACTCAGGCGATGATGGGGAGGAGACGTTGGTCCTAAGAACGTGTTGGACCCTCTGTCTGTGCCTGTACAGGATGAAGACCATGGAGCCGCTGGCCCAGATCATGAGCCCCAAACATAACACATCAGGGAATGATAACAATGCTGCATACAATGAGTCTCTGGTTTTGTCATGACAAACTGAAGAACAGCATCTGAAACTTTTTCTCTTTGTGATGTTTTTGTTGTTCAAAATGCTAGTCAGAAACAGGGGATACAGGATATTTACCAGTATCGCAAGACCCAGCACAAGACAGTTGAAGGGACAATGCACTTGAGAGCTTTCTCTTTAAGCGCTGCCCACCTGGAGTTCCTAGGGCTGATGATGAAGGCCTGGAAGACACTCAGGAGGCAGGTGGTGCCAATGGACACTCCCCTGCCCACCCCATGAACACAGGGAAAAAATATGCATCCAAAATCATTGAAGATGTGATACCACCCAAAAGATGACATTGTATTGGGTATTCCAAGAAAGAACAGGACCAAAATGTTGGCTACAGTCAGATTTTTGACAATCAAATCTGTGGACTTTGGCCTACACGCAGTGAAATAAAGGAGAAGATAATGGTAAAGAAGAGAGAAGTTCCCCAGGATTCCAACCACAGTCTGTATTGAGAAGATCACTCCTACTGCGAGATCCCTGGTGGCCATGCTGTCGGTTCTCAGTGACTGATATTTGTCTTCTGGGCTAGAGGATCCTGCGTGGGAATATCAGTTGTGGGCCACACGAATCACGTCAACTGATATTCCATATTCTCCACTTAGCAATACTTCCTACTTTGAGGGGCGCCTGCATGGCTCAGTTGGTTAAGCGACTGCCTTCGGCTCGGGTCATGATCCCAATATCCTGGGATCGAGCCCCGCATCGGGCTCCCTGCTCGGCGGGAAGCCTGCTTCTCCCTGTCCCACCCCCCCTGCTTGTGTTCCCTCTCTCGCTGTCTCTCTCTCTGTGTCAAATAAAGAAATAAAATCTTTAAAAAAAATACTTCCTACTTGGAAATAATACTTAAAGCTCTTCTGTCATGTAGGGCCTTCCAAGAGTTGCATACACGACCATTACCGAATACTTGCAATGTGTGACTCGCTGGTACAATGATCACACATGCCGTAACTTCTTATTTCTCACAAATTCATGAGGCACAAACTAATGCACTCCTCATAAAGATGAGGGCAACACAGGCACAGAGAGGCAAAGTGCTTTGTCTGAATTCATTCACTAATTAGGGTCAGCGTGGGGATTGGAACCCGGCCAGGCTGGTAACAAAGTTAGTGCACTGAATCTATAATATACAAAAATCCGTAATACACACAAAAAAGCACACAGTCAGCTGTGTGCTTTCAATAAACCAGATTTCAATTTAGTTTTATGTTTGCACCTTGTCACTTCAATTTAGATTGGTGGTATTTTATTTTAAATTTTTGCTAATGACAAGTTTTCACTTATTTATGAAGACTGTTTCTATAGCCAAATATGAACTTGAATAAAGCTTTAGAGATAGCAATAAACTGTAGATGCATTGATTACAGTACTACAAAGCTGCAGGAACCTGCCCCAGGACAAGCTGGATTAAATGAATGCAAGAATGGCTCAATTTTAGGATGACAACAGAAAGAATCATTTGCTTTCATTCCAGGAAGAAATGTACAAGGCACAGGAACTCTGGACAGGAAGCAATGGTATCTGATTACATTGTGTACACTAGAAAGAAAATTACTACAATCTTCAGATCATGTATATATCAATTTATTAATACCTGAGTTGAATAAAATTGGTAGCAGTAAAGCAAGCTTTGTGAAAGATTAAAATACAAGACACATGCAAAGTGGATATTAAGGCAAAAAACCTTGTACACTGCGTAATTGGTATAACTTTTTAGATTGGCATTATAATATTTAAAAGCAGCAGAAATATCACAAGATACGTCTGAGGTTAAAAATCTTCTCTGAAACTTCAGTTATATTTTTCTTAAATGCTGTTTCCCTAACTTTACTGGAAAAAGTCTCTCCATAGCTGATTGAGACACAATTATTTAATCTACTAAGAGCATCATAGATCCAGAGTTACAAAAAACACTGCTACGATCACACACACTGTTTCTACATGCAATCAGGTCATTACTACAGATTCATCCAACTCATTATTACAAGCATGGAGATGTTCTGAGTGTACCTTAGAACCTGACAATTTTATCTATGGTTCCTGTAACGTAGGCTGAACAGCAGACTGACTTCAGAACTACAGTCCTTAAGCACATTAAAAATCAGATTTCTTTGGAGAAAGTGCACACCTGAAATTATTATAACACTGTATGTTAACCAACTAGAGTTAAAATAAAAACTTTGAAAAATCGGATTTCACAACCACTTGGATGAAGACACAACAGTCACTGTCAGAGAGGATTACGCCATATTGCTTTAGAAGCCATCAGGGATGGGTGTTGGTCTAGCACCCACATCTCTCTTTACTAGCTCAGGTCCTGCCTCAGGATGTATTCCACCTTCATGCCTGTCTTTGGCACTGGGCCAGATTCATACACAGAAATCCCCCTTTGTCCAACACGTTCCCTTACCTGGACTCCTGATACGACTCCTTCCCTTACAGATTCTACCTGTCAGATATAAATATACAGAAAACCCACCAACGTCTTCCTGCTTCCCACATGGTGGGCTCCGAGGGATGGTCAGAGAAGGCAGCATGTGTGCAAGAGGGGCAGCTGGGCCCTGAGATGTGTGTTTATGACTCTGTGAGCTCCCCTCCCCTCCCAACTGCAATTATCATCTCACCTGAAACAGCGTTGGCACTGATAGGCTTGGGAACTGAGAATGTTTTGGAAAACTTTTTTCCCAGCTGCCAATTGCCAAGAACAACTACAAGTTTCTAGCTAGCACCCCTCAAAACACTACCAGTGTGTGGGAAAAGGACACAGAGCCTGGGGGAAATTAGAAGCATGGGCAGGAAACACGGGCACAGGACAGACAGCGCTGGAGAGGAGAGTGGGTATGAGGGATCCAAAGAGCCCAGGGGAAAGGGCCAGGGTGACAGGGTTGAGAGAGAGAAGTAAAGTTTTCCAAGTTATAAACACATGGCCTCTCTGGGGGAAGGAGGGACACAGTGTCTCACCTGGAACGCACTATTTGTCTGAGAAAGACATTTTCCCTTTGCTCTCCAATTCTCCAGGCCTCTTTCTCATTATCTGGAACAAACACATCTGTAAAGATGCCCTTTTTTGTGGCATCAATGTACCCCTTCTATTATGGGTTGCATTGAGTCCCATCAAAATTAATATGCTGAAGTCTTAACTCCCACTACCTCAGCATGTGCCCTTCTTAGGAAACAGGGTCATTGCAGATGGAATTGGTTAAGATGAGGTCATATGGAGTAGGGCGGCCCCTAATCCAACATGACCAGGTCCTGTGGGGAAGCCTGGAGGAACACCAACTTGATTGGCCACAAGCAAAGGACACAGAGCCAGGAGAGTGGCCTGGAGAGACGCTCCACCATGAACTTCAGGGGAACATGGCACTGAGGACACCTTGATCTTGGACTATTGGCCACCAGAACTGCCAGACAATAAATTTCCTTTGCTTCAGCCACTCAGTTCATGGTCCTTCTTATGGCAACCCCAGCAAACAGATACATCTTCCCTTGTCACCTGCCTCCCCACACGCAGAAGGCCCTGAAATGCAGAAAAGCCTGCCCTTCAATGTCCTTTGCCACAGGAGGGATTCAAAGACACAAACCTCTGATCTGAAGGTCATAACATGAGTTTCTCCTCCCCTGTCTTCAGAGACATTGCCCTTCTAGAAACATCCCAAATCCTGCTACAGCACTAGGGATGGGCCTGTACCAATTCCTCCCACAAAACCCATGCAGAGGAGACCCCTGTTGTGTCCCCATGGGCCAGAGCTTTGGCTCCACTCTTAGAAATGTGTCCTGGAGACACACATGCTGACAGATGAAAATGGGGGAGTGAGTAGAGCATGAGCGACGGTGTTTCTGAAACTCCCCAGGTGATCCTAACTGGGAAACCAGTACCGAGGACCATTTAGCTCCACGCTATTTCTCAAATTGTAATGAGCCTGGGAATCATCTGCGCATCTTCCTAAAAGAGCTTCTTTGGGATATTCCACTCTAATAATAGGCTTCTGATCCCCTGCATCTGAGAGCTGACTGGGTTCCTCCAGGAGCCTGAACGTCTGTGGATACACCCTCTCCCCAGCTCACTCTGACAATCAAACCACGTCTCCTGCTTCTCCCTTCCAGGGAGAGCTCATCCACACATCTAGTGCACCGACATTCCCTCATAACCTTTGCCTCTGCGCTGATTCACTCAGGAGGTCCCACCAACATCTATGTGTGGAAGTTCTGCTCCAATGTGGTGCCTGAGTCTCAGGATGACAGATACAATTGGAGAAACCCACACTGAGGGACATTCTGCAAAACAGTGACAGCATTCTTCAAAACTGTCACTACCACTGAGGACAAAGAGAAAACAAGAGTGGTAACTGACCCAGATTAAAGTAAATAAGGAAAGAAGACAATAAAATAAATCCCTGACATGACTCGATCCATGATTTCTGAAAATGAACAAAAATGACATCATTGTAGCACTGCAGAAAATCTGTATATGGACAGTCAGCGAAAGGAAGGCATAACACTCGTGTTGCTTACTTATCTGTGACAGTTTTATTGTGCTACAATGACCTTGACATAAGAAGACAAATATTCAGATATTCAGGGCAAAGTGCCAAGATGGTGACAAATTATTCTCACATGGAACAGCAAAAACATATCAACAGGTGAAAAAAAACTTGTGACAAATCCGTAATGCTTGGTGAATCTAGGCAAAGAGGATGCTGCAGGCTTACCTTTCCTGTAGGTTTACATTTTCTGCTTTACATTTTCCATTAGATTGTTCATCATGCAAAGTGAGCATTGAATGACAGGTGAAGGTATGTGGCATGCCGATGCTGGGATATTACATGGTACAGCCATTTGCAAGGATGATTTAGCAAGTGTGCAGCCATGGTGAGAATGAACAGTCATGGTGGTGAAGTGATCCCATATTCAGAACCACCGAGAAAATCCACATGGAAGCAACTGACCAAGTCTCCACATCCCCTGATGTGTGGGATAGCCAACATCCAACTCTTCTTTTTTTAATTTGGAAATATTTTTATTTTTTTCCTACTACTACTGGAATGTTCTAAATTATTCCAAAAAAATTACAGAGGAAATTACAGCTCTTACAACCCTACCCAGAAAACTAACATCAATAATTTTTTTCATTCAACTCTTTTTTTATTTAAATTCAATTAGCCAAGGTATAGTACATCATTAGCTTTTGATATAATGTCCAATAATTCAAATGTATAATGGATTCCCAGGGGAATTCTACCAAGCATTTAAAGAAGAAATAATACCTATTGTACTGAAGCTGTTTCAAAAAATAGAAATAGAAGGAAAACTTCCAAACTCATTCTATGAGGCCAGCATTACCATGATCCCAAAACCAGGCAAAGACCCCATCAAAAAGGAGAATTACAGATCAATATCCCTGATGAACATGGATGCCAAAATACTCAACAAGATCTTAGCCAATAGGATCCAACAGTACATTAAAAGGATTATCCATCACTACCAGATAGGATTTCTTCCTGGGATGCAAGGGTGGTTCAACATTCACAAGTCAATCAGTGTGATAGACCACATTAATAAAAGAAAAGACAAGAACCATATGATCCTCTCAATTGATGCAGAAAAAGCATTTGACAAAATACAGCATCCTTTCCTGTTTAAAACTCTCCAGAGTGTAGGGATTGAGGGAACATTCCTCAATTTCATAAAAATCATCTATGAAAAGCCCACAGCGAATATCATTCTCAATGGGGCTTTTCCACTAAGATCAGGAACATGACAGGGATGCCCACTCTTGCCACTATTGTTCAACATAGTACTAGAAATTCTAGCAACAGCAATCAGACAACAAAAAGAAATAAAAGGCATTCAAACTGGCAAAGAAGTCAATCTCTCTCTTCGTAGATGACATGATACTTTATCTGGAAAACCCAAAAGACTCCACCCCAAAATTAGTAGAACTCATACAGCAATTCAGTAATGTGGCAGGATACAAAATCAATGCACAGAAATCTGTTGCTTTCTTATACACTAACAATGCAACTGTAGAAAGAGAAATTAGAGAAACGATTCCATTTACAATAGCACCAAAACCATAAGATACCTCAGAATAAACCTAACCAAAGAGGTAAAGGATCTGTACTCTAGAAACTACAGAACACTTATGAAAGAAATTGAGGAAGACACAAAAAGATGGAAAAACAGTCCATGCTCATGGATTGGAAGAATAAACATTGTTAAAATGTCTATGCTGCCCAGAGCAATCTATACCTTCAATGCCATCCCGATCAAAATTCCAATGACATTTTTCAAAGTGCTGGAACAAACAATCCCAAAATTTGTATGGAATCAGAAAAGACCCCGAATCACCAAGGAAATGTTGAAAAACAAAAACAAAGCTGGGGGCATCACCTTGCCCAATTTCAGGTTATATTACAAAGCAGTGATCACCAAGACAGCATGGTGCTGACACAGAAGCAGACACATGGATCAATGGAACTGAATAGAGAGCCCAGATATGGACCCTCAACTCTACGGTCAAATAATCTTCAACAAAGCAGGAAAAAATATGCAATGGAAAAAAGACAGTCTCTTCAATAAATGGTGCTGGGAAAACTGGACAGCCACATGCAGAAGAATGAAACTCGACCATTCTCTAACACCCTACACAAAGATAAACTCAAAATGGATGAAAGATCTCAATGTGAGACAGGAATCCATCAAAATCCTAGAGGAGAACATAGGCAGTAACCTCTTCGACATCGGCCACAGCAACTTCTTTCAAGATATATCTCCAAAGGCAAGTGAAACAAAAGCAAAAATGAACTTTTGGGACTTCATCAAGATAAAAAGCTTCTGCACAGCAAAGGAAACAGTCAACAAAACAAAGAGGCAACCCACAGAATGGGAGAAGATATTTGCACATAACACTACAAAGGGCTGATATCCAAGATATCAGCTTCTCAAACTCAACACCCAAAAAATAATCAAGTCAAAAAATGGGCAGAAGACATGAACAGACACTTCACCAAAGAAGACATACAAATGGCTAACAGACACATGAAAACAATGTTCAACATCATTAGCCATCAGGGAAATTCAAATCAAAACCACATTGAGATACCACCTTACACCAGTTAGAATGGCAAAAATTATCAAGGCAGGAAACAGCAAATGTTGGCAAGGATGTGAGGAAAGGGGAACTCTCCTACACTGTTGGTGGGAATGCAAGTTGGTACAGCCACTCTGGAAAACAGTATGGAGGTTCCTCAAAAAGTTAAAAATAGAGCTACCCTATTACCCAGCAATTGCACTACTAGGTATTTACCCCAAAGACACAGATGTAGTGAAAAGAAGGGGCACGTGCACCCCAATGTTCATAGCAGCAATGTCCACAATAGCCAAACTGTGGAAAGAGCCGAGATGCCCTTCCAACAGATGAATGGATAAAGATGTGGTTCACATATACAACGTAATATTACTCAGCCATCAGAAAGGATGAATACCTATCATTTGCATCAACATGGAAGGAACTGGAGGAGATTATGCTAGGTGAAATAAGTCAAGCAGAGAAAGACAATCATCATATGGTTTCACTTATATGTGGAACATAAGGAATAGTGCGGAGGACCACAGGGGAAGGGAGGGAAAACTGAATGGGAAGAAATCAGAGAGGGAAACAAACCATGAAAGACTCTGGACTCTGAGAAACAAACTGAGGGTTACAGAAGAGGGGGGGTTGGGGGATGGGGTGACAGGGTGATGGGCATTAAGGAGGGCCCGTGTGGTGACGAGCACTGGGTGTTATACGCAACTAATGAATCGAACGCTACATCAAAAACTAATGATGTATTATATGTTGACTAATTGAACATAATTTAAAAAAAAAGAAATTATGATCCCCAATTCCTCTTAACTGATCATGTTTCCCCAGGGTGTCCAAGTGAAGTCAGGTGTGTGCCAGGCTGGACTTTGCTCTTGCAGCAAGCTCTGAGATCTGAAAACCAGCCTTGGCGCACAGTGGTCAGAGAAGGATTGACTTGGTATGTGTGGGTGGCCCCGGCAGGGACTCTGAGGGCTCAGATCTGTTCAGCTAGCCTGTCAGAACATCCTTGGCTGAATCAGGGCATGTAGATCTCACTGCCTGACCAGGTGGGAAGAAGGATTTGAGACTCAGACCAATTCTACCAAACTCTTACCAAATCTAAAGAGGAAGGTACATTTCCTGACTTACTCTATGAATCTAGCATTAACTGACACCAAAGCCATTTCAAGAAATCTATAGCTTAGATCTTTCATTAACCAAATGTTAGTGAAAAATATGCCACAATGTATTTTAAAAGATAAGACATCTTTGATGAAAACCACTTTATCCTAGGAATGCAGGATCAGAATATTGAAAACTCAATCCACGCAACTGATCATATTAAAAAAGAAAAATGGAAAGTCTCATGATCATCTCAATAGATACACAAAAAGCTTTTGACAAACTCCAACATCCATTTCTGAAAAAAACTCTCAGCCAACCAAGAATAGAAGGGAACTTCCTCAACCTCATAAAGAAGACTGATGAAAACCTACACCTAACATATTTAATGATGAAATACTGAATGCTCTGCCCTAATATTAGGATCAAAATAACAATTTCATGACACCAAGAAAAATGCATAATCTTTTAAACAATTCAAAAAAAGAAAATAAATAAATAACTATAATAAAAAGTTAAAAAAAAAAAAAGGATTCCTCTCCATTTCTTTTCAACATTGTTCTGGTTGTGCTAGTCAGTGCAATCACGGAAGAAAAAAAATAAAAGGCCTCTAGTTGGAAAAGAAGTAACACTCACTTCACTCACAAATGACAAAGTCATCTACATAGAAAACTTGATGGAATTTAAAAGTAAAGCTACTAACCAAAGAAGAATTTCAGGGTGAATGGACTGCTCCGTCTCCCGAGTTCACTGCTGCTCAACCTGTGGTCCCAGACTTGCTCTGTAGGTGGGCAGGTGCCTCTGTGCCTTTTCAGCAGCCCTACTGAAGACTGGAGTGCTCAGCCCAATGCTGAAGACTGGAGTGCAGCTCCCACTGCTCAGGCCACTGAATGGATAGGGACAACCACTGAGTGGCCTGAGGCTGTTCCTGCACAATCTGTTAAACAAAACTGAAATAAGATTGACGAGAAACAAACTGAGGGTTTTAGGGAGGGGATGGGGGATGGGCTAGCCCAGTGATGGGTATTAAGGAGGGCACGTATTGCATGGAGCACTGGGTGTTATACGCAAACAATGAATCATGGAACACTACATCAAAAAGTAATCATGTACTGTATGGGGACTAACAAAACATAAAAAAAAGGAAATAAGATTGATGATATATAATATATAATATAAAATATAATTCTGAATTCAGTTAACCACACACTTTTTTGGAGATCTGCACGCTTCTCAGCTCTATAGGAAATAAAATTACCAAAAAAAATCAGGAAAAAAAAGATTGACAGAAAATAGATTGTTTCTTTGAAAATAATAAAAACTCTTAAAATTAATAAGGGAGTTTAACAAAGGTATAGAAAACAAAATCCATAGAAGAATGCTTTGTTTCCCTGTAAGCACTGCTTTAGCTGCATCCCACAAATTTGGACATACACCATATTTATTAAAGCAGTTCAAGGCAGCATCTGATTTGAGACTTCCACTTGGGCTGTTTATTAAGAAGTGTGTTTTCTGAGTTTAGATTATTTAGGAGAATTTCCTAATACCTTTTTGCTACTGATGTCTAGCTTCATTCCATTATGGTCAGAGATTGTGTAATTTCTTTCCTTGGTTTAGATTTGCTTTATGTCTCAGAATTTGGTCTATCTTGTTGAATATTTCATGTGTGCTTGAAAAGAATGTGTATCTGGTATTGTGGAGTAGTGTTCCATTTAGGTCACGGTGACTGATAGCATTTCTCAAGTTTTCCATATCCCTGGGGCACCTGGGTGGCTCAGTCAGTTAAGTGTCTGCCTCCACCTTGGCTCACGATCCTGAGGTCCTGGGATTGAGCTCCACACCCGGCTCCCTGCTCAGCCAGGAGCCTGCTTCTCCCTCTCTCTCTGCCCCTCCCCCACACTTGTGCATGCACTCTCTCACTCTCTCTCAAATAAATAAAATCTTAAAAAAAAATTTAAGTTTCCCATATCCTTGCTGATCTTCTGTGCACTTGCCCCATAAAGGACTGATGAACGAGTGTTGATATCTCCAAACATAATTGTGGGTTTCCGTATTTCTCTTTTCACTGCCCTCACAAATTTTAAAGCTCTGATGGTAGATGCATTCAGGATTGTTATGACTTCCTGGTAAGTTGATCCTTTAATCAAAGTGTAAACTCCCTCCTCCTATTTACTACTTTTCCTGAAGTTTACTTTGTAAGATTTTAAACTAGGCACTCTAGCTTTCTTATCTTTTTGTAACAGCTCTGCAACAGCATTGTGGTACAATTCACGTACAATTTACCTACCGACAGTGCCCAGTGGTTTCAATCATTTTATCACAGAGCTGTACAAATATTAATACACAACCAATTTTTAAATATTTTTATCACCACATAAAATAAACCTTATAAAAAATAAAGTAAAAAACAAACAAAATAAAACGTTATAGCCTTCAGCCATCACCCAAAGTAGCCTCATTCCTCCCAACTCTGGGCAACATAAACCTACTTTCTGTTTCTACACATTTGCCCACTTGGGACATTTCCTATAAATCATACAAACAGAATATATCATCTTTTGTGACTAACTTCGCACAATGTTTTCAAGGTGCTTCCACACTATAGCATGGATTAGTACTGTATGCCTTTGTAAAAACTTTGTTAAATTTACATTTAATGTACATACAGTACATGTCACTTTTTAATGTACAGGCCTAGCATTTGTCAAACAGTCCTCCTGTTCTCACACCAGAAATTCTCCCTTTATCGTCACACTCCCTGTCCCCCAGACTCATTGAGACTCCCTCATAAACTTCCAAGAACCCATGCTCTAATCCGGGGACATTGTTTATCTCTGTTCCACCTCTAACTCTGAATCAGAGACCACCCAGGGCCCTCAGAGCTGAATCCCCTGGGCCCATAGTCACTGTGCCTGCCCAGGCCTCCTCCTCAAGACCCAATTCCCAGTTCAAGACATGGGCCTCACCACAGGGCTTCCCCAGGTTCTGCTGGGACCTGAGGACAAGCGCAGCATCTCCCAGCCCGTCAGGTACCTTTGGCTGCCTGCCCTGCTACAGCTCGTCTACCATCTCCCCTGATGCGCAGGCGCAGCAGTGGTACGGAGAGCCCATGGGGACCTCCGGGACCCAGACTTCTCACCTACGCCTGTGAGACAACGTGGCTGGGCCCTGTCTGCGACTTGCCCTTGGAGGGGCTCTTTTAAGAAATGTGCCAGCTTGGGGCCCCTCGGTTGCACAGTGGGTTAAGTGTGGGACTCTTGGTTTCGCTCAGGTCATGATCTCAGGTCTCAGGGTTGTGAGATCAAGCCCTGTGTCCAGCTCCGCGCTCAGTGCACAGTCTGCGTAAGACTCTCTCTCCCTCTCCGTCTGCCCTTCCCCCGTGCTCGCTCTCTCGCTCTAAAATAAATAATCTTAAAAAAAAAAAATAATGTGTCAGCTTTGGTAAAACCATCCTTCTTCCTGGACCAGAGTCCAAAGTTGTCTCACTTGGGCAAAGGCGATTGTAACTAACCACCTGCAGCTGGCTCTTGGTTCTATCAGCAGAGCATCACCACTTCTCCAGTTGAGCAACATGCTCTGCCTGGCGCATGGAGGTGATTTATATTTTTTGAATGTGTAAGGAAAACACCAACCCATCCTTTCACAGACCTTCCCACTAATGCCCTCTCACAGAAACCCCCATCATCAGTGAACTCCCCCCAAAGAATCCCCAAGCACTGATTCCCCAGATCTCCAGTTGTAACTGAACTAGTGCATCACCTCCTTGGTGAGTTACAGATAGAAACTATACCAGGTGGAATTGTCACAAAGGAAGCTTTATTTACAGCAAGTAAGGAGATCACAAGGAATAACTCCCAAAGATGTGACCCCACAAGCATAGAGGAATGGATTTCTTTCATTTAGGGTTAGGATGAATATTCAGAAAGGGGAGTTTTGTCATCCTACATAGAGATGGGCATAAGGTCATGCGTGCATCCTAAGGAAACCAGCTTATACATACATTGTATGTTACGTTAATGAGGTTTGTGCTCCTCCTCGGGCAGAGATTTTAACATTATAATGAAGCAGAGCTAAATGTCAGACAAGGGGAAGGGGCTATGTGCATGCTCCAAAAGCTAGTATAAACTGGCTGGAGTCTTGGACTCAACATCTCAGATAAAGAGTGCAGGGCCTAGCTTACTTGTGAAACAACACTGGGAGGTTTGTTTTTTTTTAAAGATTTTATTTATTTTAAATTTTATTTATTTATTTGAGAGAGACAGAGAGTGAGAGCATGCATGAGAGGGGGAGGAGCAGGGCAGGGGGAGAGGGAGAAGCAGAATCCCCACTGAGCAGGGAGACAGACTCGGGGCTTGATCCCAGAATCCTGAGATTGAGCCACCCAGGCATCCCAGCACTGGGAGTTTTTTTACCACTGATTTTCTCTTATATGGTTAGACAAAAGACTTAGTTTATGCACTACCTTTGTTTTCCCTTAAAATCATAAACTACTGAATTTTTTGCATTCCTTTGTAATCCAGACAACTCCTAGGAAGTTCTGCAACAAGTGTGCTAAAGCAAGTATGGCAAAGATTACAGAAAATAGCTGGGAGCCTAAAACAACTTCTCTAAGTGTCAAAACAAACAAACTAACTAACAAACAAACCAAAACTGTATCTGGTCTTTTTCTGGGGACCCCTAACTCTTTCTGCTTACAAAATGGATGCATTTGGGGGCGTGTGATAATATTTTACCATTAAATATTGAGATGGTATTCAGTCTACCCATACTCTTTTAAATATGTTAAAAAATTCTGGAGAGGAAGTGGACACTCTGCTAAGCCAACAAATTGATTTTGCTAACCGTCATGAACTACCCCTGGTTTCAGAAGAATGGATTCCAAAACAGTTGCTTTGGACCACCATAAGCCACCTTAGGACAAAAGATGATAATGATAATTCAATCTACCACTTACACAATGCTCCAGGCACAGTTCTAAACGCTTTGCAAACATCAAGTTATTTAAACCTCACAAGAGCCCGTGAGATAAGGGAATTTATCTCATTACACAGATGAGAAAACTGAGGCACAGAGAAGACATGTAACTTGCCCAGGGCCACAGTTACTAAGTGGTAAAACTAGGATTGAATCCAAGCGGCATGTTACCTGAGTCTTTTATGGTGGTAGTGTTTTTATCCACCATTCTGTATGCCACTCCCAGTCTTATCTTCCAGTGGGTGCTGCATAAAATATTTAAGACAACAGGCAGGTCCCAGAAGCAGCTTTAGACTAATCCAGGCCTCAGCTCTTTCAGTATGACCCCTCCATCCAGCTACATGTAACTTTTTTTTTTTATTTTTAAAAAAGATTTTATTTACTGTGCACACGCATGTGCGTGCACGCACGCACACACATGCATGAACAGAGGGCTAGAGGGAGGGCAGAGGGAGAGGGAGAGAGAGAATCCCAAGACAACTCCATGCTGAACACGGATCCCAGTGCACGACTAGATCTCACCACCCTGAGACCATGACCCGAGCCAAAATCAAGAGTCGGGTGTTTAACCAGCTGAACCACCCAGGCGCCCCAAGCTACACAGACTGCACTGTCCAAATGAAAATTCATAGGAAATAAGAGAGCCATATCTGAATCCAACTTAAATAAACCAGCAAACACCAGGAAATAAAACGTATCTTTTGACTTACGGTTATGTAATGTCACGTTATCTTTTGAATGTTGTTTGTATTTTGGTGTATTGTGAAAAATTATTGGGGTCTCATGTACATATTACATACTCTGTTATTTTCCCAGATATATTTTCCAAATACATAAAACTCAAGTTATATAATATAGCCAGGAAAGCAAACCACACACATCTGAGGGACTACTCACACATTTATAACATTTTAAAAGCATTGTGATCTTCTATGAACATGTCTACCCATTGTAGTGGAATATTTTATATAATCTTTTCAAAAGCAATGTGCCATATCTGTAACAGGATTTTCCTTCTAAGCTTTTGATGAAAATACATTTTTCAAGATGAATTAAATTTATGAGATTATAAAAGCACTTCATAAGGTTTCTCCTCAGTTTGAGGCCTCTGAAATTCAGTGAAGTTAAATTCATTAAATTTACACATTTTCATTCCAAAATGCATTCCTTAGTAATCATTTGCTGGAAAAGACATTTCCAGAGTCACTGAATTCAGAGGCTTGTCCCCAAAGTGAATTTTCTGATCAGTAATGATGTTCACCTGTAGACCAAATACTTTCCCACATTTCTGGCACTCAAAGGGTTTCTCTCCTGTGTGAAATCTCTGATGTATACAGAAATGAGCCTTCTGGGAAAATGCTTTTTCACATTCATTGCATTTGTGTTGCATTGTATCACATCCCCCCAAGATGAATTTTCTGATGTGTAATGAGGCTAAATTTATGGCAGAAGCCTTTTCCACGTTCATTGCATCCGTAGGGTTTCTCCTGTATGACTTCTCTGATATATAATGAGCTGTGACTTTCTGATAAAGGCTTTCCCACATTCACTGCATCCAAGGGACTTCTCTCCTGCATGAGTTCTCTGATGGTCAAGGATTGATTTCTTACTGAAGGCTTCTCCACATTCACTACAGTCATAGGGTTTTTTCTCCTGAATTTTCTGATGGAAAATGAGGTGTTATGTATTCTTGAAGGCTTTTCCACATTCACAGCAACCATAAGTTTTTTCTCCTGTGTGAATTCTCTGATGTTTAATGACTTCTCATGAACAAGAGAAGGCTTTTCTACATTCACTGCATCTGTAGGTTTTTCTCCAGTATGCATTCTCTGATGTTTAATGAGGTGTGATTTCTCACTGAAGGTTTGCCACATTTGCTGCATTCATAGTGTTTGAAAGGAATCTATTCAAAGCCCCCCACCCCAGCCATGTTTACAGACAAAACTCACAGGTGTCTGCATTTGGCCCTAACTCTGTTTTTCTAGGTCATGGTGCCCTACATTCTCGGAAAGTAGACCTCAACTACAAAACATATTCTTCTCTAGACTAACCCCAACCTACATCCTAGGTGAGCCCTGGACAGAGCCCTGTGAAAAACCTGCCACCTCCTGCTGTACCTGGCCAAGAGTCGACTTCCCCCCAAACCCCCCGTGGGTGCAGCTGCAACCATCTCACAACCTTAAAAACCCCAGCCTGACAGAAACTCAGGGCCAGCATTTTTCTAGATGTCTGGCCCCTCTCCTCCCTTGGAGAGTGAATAAATGCTGTCTTCCTTATTGCTCCACTTGTGCAATTCTTTGCCACCAGTGTTACTGGCCATCCTAACAGTATTTCTTACCTGGGTGAATTCTGTGATGTCTGATGAGATATGACTTCTGGGCAAAGGTTTTCCTACATTTGTCCCATTCATGGTGTTTCTCCCCCAAGGTGAGTTCTCTGATAGGTAATTAGGTACGATTTCTGAGCAAAGGATTTTCCACAGTCTCTGCATTCATAGGGTTTCTCACCCGATGTGAGCATGTGAGATTCACACACAACCTCTATGTGTGGAATGTCTGTTTAGTGAGGTACCTTGCTAGGAGAAAGTTTTCCCACACTTGCTGCACTTGAAGACTTTTACCACAAAGTGACTTCCCTGATATACAATGAGATAACGACTTCTGAGAGACTTTCCCTCACTGATTGAATGTAATGTGGCATCCCAGATGGAATCCTAGAAAAGGGACATGAGGTAAAAACAATAGTACAGACTTTAGTTAATGATAATGTAACAATATTAGTGTGTTCATTGTAACAAATGTACCACATTAATGTTAGATGTTAACTGGATGTAATAAATGAACCACATTAAAGTTAGATGTTAACTGGAAACTGGATGTGGGATATATGGGAACTCTTTGTATCATCTACGCAATTCTTTTTCTGTAAATCTAAAACTAGTCTAAAAAATAGAGTTTAGGGGCGCCTGGGTGGCTCAGTCATTGGGCGTCTGCCTTCAGAGTCCTGGGATTGAGCCCCGCGTCGGGCTCCCTGCTCCACGGGAGGCCTGCTTCTCCCTCTCCCACTCCCCTTGCTTGTGTTCCCTCTCTCCCTGTGTCTCTCTCTGTCAAATAAATAAATAAAATCTTTAAAAAAAAATTAAAAAATATAGTTTAGAGGGAGAAAAATTAACCATAGCCAGGGCTACAGGATAAATGGTATAAGAACAGCTAGTATAAAAAAGGAAGGAATGGGGCCTGGGTGACTCAGTCGTTCATGTTCAACTCTTGATTTCGGCACAGGTCATGATCTCAGGGTCATGGGATCAACCCCCCACATTAGGCTCCACATGCAGCAAGCAGTGTCTGCTTGAGATTCTCTTTCCCTCTCCCTCTGCCCCTCCCCAGGCTTGTGCATTCTTTCTCTCTGAATAAATAAATAAAATATTTTTTAAATATTTAAATTTTAAAAAAAAATAAAGAGGAAGGAAATAGGAATTATTTGAGGATGAAGATAGTTTCCATTTCTGATCTTTGTAATGAAAGAACAACAACACAGGGGAGGTATTTGGAGGCAAGCAAATATGGGGCTACAGGCCAAATGTGACAATACTTGTCAGTTTGGGAAACACCAGCATAGAACCAGTACCATCAGCTTTCAGAGGGATGAAATTATTGAGGGGGTTACAATAAAAGTCAAGAACAGAAAGTGGAGAACAGAAAAGCCAAGAACAGAAAGTGGGAGATAGTCGGAACATGAAGACCTAGGACTAGTTCATTTTTTGCTGTTCTTCTGATATGGGCAAGCAACTTCTGCAGCTGTTCTGTCCAGCGACAATTCTTGCTGTGTCCAAATCTGTGGTAAGTGGTCTCTAGTCAAGTGTATCTTAGGAAAAGATGAATTCCTAGTCCTATGACACCTCTCCTCCTCACTTCATTTATCATTCATGGGAAGCTGGGAACTATGGATTCAGGAGCAAATTCACTTTAGGTGGAACACTAATGATAGTCACTTCTGAGTACTCAACCAAAATGGCACGTCTGTAGACTCTAACCAGTGCTGCTAGGACAAGAGCTAAATGGAGCAGGCAGGAGGATCCTGGTGGCCTCTGAGCACTGTATATACCAAGAGCTCCACCAAGATGCTGAGAAAACCCAAAAACACAATGACCACTTCTGAGATACTCTCAATATTTCCTCTACAAGCATGTTCTGGGGCTACATGAGGGTAGATCAACTTGCTAGTCAGTATGAGTTTTCCCAAGGAGTACACTGGAAAGCACATAAGATTTGGGGGAAAATATGCCTGGTTTTAATCCCAGTTAGTCTATATACTTGCTAAGGGACCTCTTAGCAATAATTAAGTGACTCACAAAAACCACTACTTCTCTGAGACTCAGCCTTTGTAATAGTTAAAACATGGACAGAGATATGGAACTCACAGGTGTCAAATATGTCACAGTGCCTTTTAGTAATAACAATTTCTAGTAATTTTGGAGGGAAATAATGTATAAATTAATAAACAAACACTATACAGTATTTTATTTCATCCTCCTTAATTATTCCTGTTTTACTTTTTTTTTTTTTTTAAGATTTTGTTTATTTATTTGACAGAGAGATAGAGAGCACAAGTAGGCAGAGGGAGAGGGAGAAGCAGACTCCCCGTCGAGCAGGGAGCCCAATGCAGGGCTTGATCCCAGGACCCTGGGATCATGACCTGAGCCGAAGGCAGATGCTCAACCAACTGAGCCAGCCTGAAAAAGTCTGGAACCTGCACCCGACCAGGCAAAAACTCGCAGGGCAGCAGCGGCCCAGAAAGGACATTAGAGTGGCACCTAGACATGACCCAGGACCTTCAGATGCACACGAGCCCATGGCCGAATGTGGTTTTAGAATCATAAGGGACAGTGGCACTCCCAGGCCCCTGGGACTACCTCTGGGAGAGTTGCGATGGGTGCACACCGTGGGAGGCCATGGTTTTCGGTGACATATACAAAAGTGGAGACTGTCCTGGAGGGTTTATTAAAGAGGGCAGACTGCGAGTTTTCTGCTCTGGGCCAGAGGTTTGGGTGCAGCCATTTTTGCTCTGATCCTCTGAAGAGGTGCAGAAAGCCTCCAGGGAACAAAAGCCACAGAAAAGACCAGTTTCCACTGAGGCCATCCCCCTGACAGAGTGGGGAAACTCCACACAGGCAGGGTTACCTGAGAAACAGCATGGCAGGCCCGTCCCCCAGAAGACAGTCTGGAAGAAAAGGTCGATGACAGCCCTATGGATTCTATAAGACTGTAAAATCCCAATGTCAGGGGAAAATAGTATATTGAGCTCCAGGTGTTGCCTCACAACTTGTTTTCAGATAAAATTCTCTTTTTTTCTTTTTCTTATGCTTTTTCTGTTTTTTTCTTTTTAACTTTTTCTCATTTCAACTAGATGTTTATTATATCAACTTATATTTCATAGTTGTTTTTTTTTTTTAAAGATTTTTATTTATTTTTTAGAGAGCGAGCGAGAGAGAAACAGCATGAGAGGGGAGAGGGTCAGAGGGAGAAGCAGGCTCCCCACTGAGCCGGGAGCCCAATGTGGGACTCAATCCCAGGACCCTGGGATCATGACCTGAGCCGAAGGCAGACACTTAACCATCTGAGCCACCCAGGCGCCCTCATAGTTGTTTTTTAACTTGTATTTTTTCAAAGCTGTATCATAGATAATATGCTTCATTTTAGTCGTTTTCTCACCCTATTCAATTTTATCTTTATATATATATACAATTTACTTTCCTTGTAATTTTGGGATGTAGCGTCCTCTAACACACAGACCAAAATTCAACCAGGAACAACTGGAACACCCTGCTTTGCCCACACTGAGAGTTAGTCTCCCCCTTTTTTCTTGTTTTTTTTTAAATTTTTAAATTTTATTCTTGTGTTTCGTTTTGGCTGTTTTTCGGCAGTGGCTTCCAACCACTCTGGATTTGGCTAGGGTGCATCTTGATTGGGTCATGGTTGATATTTTGGACTCTGTTCATTCACTCAACCATCCCTCAACAGAATGACTAGAAGGAGGAACTTCCAACAAAGAAAAGAACCAGAGACAATGTCTTCTGCCACAGAATTAATGGATATGGATATAAGCAAGATCTCAGAGATAGAACCTAGGATAGCAATCATGAAGTCAATAGTTAGGCTTGAAAAAAGCATTAGTGACAATATAGAATCTCTACGGGCAGAAATGAAATCTAATAAGGCCAAATTTAAAAATGCTATGAATGAGATGCAGTCCAAACTGGATACTTTAACAGGCAGGGTAAATGAGGCAGAAGAGAGAATAAGTGATCTAGAAGATAAGCTGATGGAAAAGAAGGAAGTGAGGAAAACAGAGATAGGCAGCTAGTAGCACATGAAAAAAGGATTGGAGAGATTAATAATGAAATGAAATGTCCCAATATCAGAATTATTGGGATCCCTGAGGGGATGGAGAGAGAGGGATAGAAGGTATATTTCAGCAAATCATAGCTGAGAACTTCCATAGTCTGGGGAAGGAAACAAGCATTTGAGTCCAAGAGGCAGAGAGGACCCCTCCCAAAATCAATAAAAATAGATCAACACCCCAACATATAATAGTGAAGCTTGCAAATCTTAGAGCCAAGGAAACAATCCTGAGACTAATCAGGGAGAGGAGGCTCCTTACATATGGAGGAACATCAGACCTGTCCATAGAAACCTGGCAAGCCAGAATGGGCTGGCAAGACATATTCAGGGTACCAAGTGAAAATAACATGCAGCCAAGAATACTTTATCCAGCAAGGCTGTCATAGAATGGATGGAAAGATAAAGAGCTTTCAGGACAGGCAGAAACTGAAAGAATACATGATCACCAAGCCAACCCTACAAGAAATATTAAGGGGGATTCTGTAGCAAAGAGAAACCCCAAGAGTCACATAGACCAGAAAGAAACAGAAAATCTATAGAAACAGGGACTTTACAGGCAATACAATGGCACTAACTTCATATCTTTCAATAGTTACTCTCAACATGAATGGGTTGAATGCTCCCATCAAGAGACACAGGGTTTTAGATTGGATAAAAAAGCAGGACCCAGGGGCGCCTGGGTGGCTCAGTCGTTAAGCGTCTGCCTTCGGCTCAGGTCATGATCCCAGGGTCCTGGGATCAAGCCCCACATCGGGCTCCCTGCTTAGTGGGGAGCCTGCTTCTCCCTCTCCCACTCCCCCTGCTTGTGTTCCCTGTCTCACTGTGTCTCTCTCTGTCAAATAAATAAATAAAATCTTTAAAAAAAAAAAAAAAAGCAGGACCCACCCAAATGCTGTCTACAAGAGACTCATCTTGAACCTAAAGACACCTCCAGATTGAAAGTGAGGGGATGGACCTCAAAAGAAAGCTGGGGTAGCAATCCTCATACCAGACAGATTAGATTTTAAACCAAAGACCATAGTAAGAGATGTAGAGGGACACTATATCATACTTAAAGGGTCTATCCAACAAAAAGATCTAACAATTTTAAATATTTATGCCCCCAACATGGGAGCATCCAATTATATAAACCAATTAATAACCAAAATAAAGAAACATATGGATAATAATACATTAATAGTAGGAGACCCCAACGCTCCACTCACAGCAATGGACAGATCATCTGAGCAGAATATCAACAAAGAAACAAGAGCTTTGAATGACACATTGGACCAGATGGATTTCGTAGATAGATACAGAACATTCCACCCTAAAACAACAGAATACTCATTCTTCTCGAGTGCACACAGAACTTTCTCCAGAATAGACCATATACTGGGTCACAAATCAGGTCTCAACCAATACCAAAAGACTGAGATTATCCCCTGTGTGTTATCAGACCACAATGCTTTGAAATTGGAACTCAATCACAAGAAAAAATTTGGAAGGAACTCAGACACTTGGAAGTTAAAGAGCATCCTGCTAAAGAATGATTGGGTTAACCAGGAAATTAAAGAAGAACTTAAACAATTCATGGGAACTAATGAGAATGAAAACACATCAGTCCAAAACCTATGGTATACTGCAAAGGCGGTCCTAAGGGGGAAATATATCACCATCCAAGCCTCTCTCAAAAAATTAGAAAAATCCCAAATGCACAAGCTAACCTTACACCTAAAGGAGCTGGAGAAAGAATAGCAAATAAGGCCTAAACAAAGCAGGGGAAGAGAAATAATATAGATTAGAGCAGAAATCAATGAAATAGAAACAAGAAGAACACTAGAACAGATCAACGAAACTAGAAATTGGTTCTTTCAAAGAAATAATAAGATTGATAAACCTCTTGCCAGACTTATCCAAAAGAAAAGGGAAAGGACCCAAATTAATAAAATCATGAACGAAAGGGAAGAGATCACGACTAACACCAAGGAAATAGAAACAATTACTAGAAATTATTACCAACAACTGTATGCCAACAAATTAAGCAACCTGGAAGAAATGGATGTGTTCCGGGAAACTTATAAACTACCAAGACTGAAACAGGAAGAAACTGACAAACTGAATAGACTAATAACTAGTAATGAAATTGAAGCAGTGATCAAAAACCTCCCAAAAAACAAGAGTCTAGGGCCAGATGGCTTCCCGGGGGAATTCTACCAAACATTTAAAGAAGAAATCATACCTATTCTACTGAAGCTGTTTCAAAAAATAGAAATGGGAGGAAAACTTCCAAACTCATTCTGTGAGGCCAGCATTACCCTGATCCCACAACCAGACAAAGACCCCATCAAAAAGGAGAATTACAGACCAATATCCCTGAAGAACACGGATGCCAAAATACTCAACAAGATCCTAGCCAATAGGATTCAACAGTACATTAAAAGGACTATTCACCACCACCAGGTGGGGTTTATTACTGGGATGCAAGGGTGGTTCAACATTCCCAAATCAATCATCGTGATAGATAACAAGAGACAAGAACCATATGATCCTCTCAATTGCTGCAAAAAAAGCATTTGATAAAATACAGCATCCTTTCCCGATTAAAACTCTTCAAAGTACAGCCCCGCTGGCTGCTCTGAAAAGCCATCTTTGCATTGTTCCCTGTTGGGCTCCCAGTTCCACGAAGCAACCACCTCTGCCCCACCTCCTCCGCCACCGCGGACTCCGGCAGCTTTCTCGCCAGCGTCCTCGAACTCTTGCTTTTTTTTAATCCGCTGCATCGGGTCACCGGAGTGCCCCATCATGTCAGATACAGCCATGGACACCAGCTCTGAGATCACCACCAAGGACTTAAAGGAGAAGAAGGAAGTTGTGGAGGGGGCAGAGAATGGAAGAGATGCACTTGCTAATGGGAACGCTAATGAGGAAAATGGGGAGCAGGAGGCTGACAATGAGGTAGATGAAGAGGAGGAAGAAGGGGGGTTGGAAGAGGAGGAGGAAGTAACAGTGAGGAAGAAGATGGAGATGAAGATGAGGAGGCCGAGGCAGCTACGGATAAACGGGCAGCTGAAGATGATGAAGATGACGATGTCGACACCAAGAAGCAGAAGACTAATGAGGATGACTAGACAGCAAAAAAAGGAAAAGTTAAACTTAACAAAAAAAGGCCACCGTGACCTCTTCACCCTCCACTTCCCGTCTCAGATCTAAACGTGGTCACCTTCGAGTAGAGAGTCCCGCCCGCCTGCCCAACGCGGGCAGCGCCACCCGCAGATGACACACGCTCTCCACCACCCAACCAAAACACAACGTGAGTTTGCAACAGGGGAGGAAAAAAGAACCAAAACTTCCAAGGCCCTGCTTTTGTTTCTTAAAAGTACTTTAAAGAGGAAAATTTGTTTGTACTTTTATTTACATTTTACATTTTTGTACATATTGTTAGGGGTCAGCCATTTTTTTAAAGATTTTATTTATTTATTTGACAGAGAGAGAGCGAGAGCAGGAACACAAACAGGGGGAGTGGGAGAGGGAGAAGCAGGCTTCCCACGGAGCAGGGAGCCCGATGCGGGGCTCCATCCTAGGACCCTGGGATCATGACCTGAGCCAAGGCAGACGCTTAATGACTGAGCCACCCAAACACCCCATGGGGTCAGCCATTTTTAATGACCTCGGATCACCAAACCAGCCTTGGGAGCGTTCTCTGTCCTACTTCTGACTTTACTTGTGCTGTGACCATGTTATTATAATCTCAAAGGAGAAAAAAACCCTTGTAAAAAAAAGCAAAAACAACAAAAAATCTTATTCTGAGCATTCCAGTAACTATTTTTGTGTATGTACTTGGCTGTACTATAAGTAGTTGGTTTGTATGAGATGGTTAAAAAGGCCAAAGATAAAAGGTTTCTTTTTTTCCTTTTTTGTCTATGAAGTTGTTGTTTATTTTTTTTTGGCCTGTTTGACGTATGTGTGAAACAATGTTGTCCAACAATAAACCGGAATTTTATTTTGCTGAGTTGTTCTAACAAAAACGAAACAAAACAAAACAACTCTTCAAACTACTGGGATAGAGGGAACATACCTCAATATCATAAAAGCCATTTACAAAAAGCCCAAAGAGAATATCATTCTCAATGGGGAAAAACTGAGTGCTTTTCCCCTAAGGTCAGGAACACAACAGGGATGCCCACTCTCACCACTGTTGGTCAACATAGCACTAGAAGTCCTAGCCTCAGCAATCAAACAACAAAAAGAAATAAAAGATACTCAATCGGCAAAAAAGAAGTCAAACTCTCTCTCTTCGAAGATGACATGATACTTTATCTGGAAAACCCAAAAGACTCCACCCCAAAATTGCTAGAACTCATACAGCAATTCAGCAACATGGCAGGATACAAAATCAATGCACAGAAATCAGCTGCATTTCTATACACTAACAATATGACGGAAGAAAGAGAAATAAGGGAATCAATTCCATTTACAATTGCATCAAAAACCGTAAGGTACCTAGGAATAAACCTAACCAAAGAGGTAAAGGATCTATACTCTAGAAAATACAGAACACTTAGGAAAGAAATTGAGGAAGACACAAAGAGATGGAAAAAGATTCCATACTCATGAATTGGAAGAATAAACATTGTGGAAATCTCTACGCCACCCAGAGTAATCTACACATTCAATGCAATGCCTATCTAATTACCATTGACATTTTTCACAGAGCTGGAACAAACAATCCTAAAATTTGTATGGAACCAGAAAAGACCCTGAATCACCAGGGGATTGTTGAAAAAGAAAACCAAAGCTGGGGGCATCACAATGCCTGACTTTAAGCTATATTTCCAAGCTGTGATCATCAAGACAGCATGGTATTGGCACAAAAACAGACACATAGATCAACAGAACAGGATACAGTCTCCAGAAATGGACCCTCAACTCTATGATCAACTAATTTTCGACAAAGCAGGAGAGAATATCCAATGGAAAAAAGACAGTCTCTTCAATAAATGGTGCTGGGAAAATTGGACAGCCACATGCAGAAGAATGAAACTCGACCATTCTCTTACACCTGTACAAAGATAAACTCAAAATGGATGAAAGACCTCAATGTGAGACAGGAATCCATCAAAATCCTAGAGGAGAACACAGGCAGCAACCTCTTCGACCTCGGCCACCGCAACTTCTTTCAAGATATGTCTCCAAAGGCAAGGGAAACAAAAGCACAAATGAACTTCTGGGACCTCATCAAGATAAAAACTTATGCACAGCAAAGGAAACAGTCAACAAAACTAAAAAGCAACCTACAGAATGGGAGAAGGTATCTGCAAATTACATTATGGATAAAGAACTAGTATCTAAGATCTATAAAGAACTTCTCACACTCAACACCCAAAAACCAAGTAATCCAGTCAAGAAATGGGCAGAAGACATGAACAGACACGTCTCCAAAGAAGACATACAAATGGCTAACAGACACATGAAAAAATGTTCAACAACACTAGCCATCAGTGAATACAAATCAAAACCACAATAAGATACTGCCTTACGGGCGCCTGGGTGGCTCAGTCGTTAAGCGTCTGCCTTCGGCTCAGGTCATGATCCCAGGGTCCTGGGATCGAGTCCCACGTCGGGCTCCCTGCTCGGCGGGAGGCCTGCTTCTCCCTCTCCCACTCCCCCTGCTTGTGTTCCTGTTCTCGCTGTCTCTCTCTGTCATATAAATAAATAAAATCTTTAAAAAAAAAAAAAAGATACTGCCTTACACCAGTTAGAATGGCAAAAATTAACAAGGCAGGAAACTACATATGTTGGCAAGGATGTGGAGAAAGGGGAACCATCTTATACTGTTGGTGGGAATACAAGTTGTACAGCCACTTTGGAAAACAGTGTGGGGGTGCCTCAAAAAGTTAAAAATAGAGCTACCCTATGACCCAGCAATTGCACTCCTAGGTATTTACCCCAAAGACACAGATGTAGTGAAAAGAAGGGGCACATGCACCCCAATGTTCATAGCAGCAATGTCCGCAATAGCCAAACTGTGGAAGGAGCCAAGATGCCCTTCAACAGATGAATGGATAAAGAAGATGTGGTCCATATATATACAATGGAATATTACTCAGCCATCAGAAAGGATGAATACCTATCATTTGCGTTGACATGGAGGGAACTGGAGGGGATTATGCTAAGTGAAATAAGTCAAGCAGAGAAAGACAATTATATGGTTTCACGCATATGTGGAACATAAGGAATAGTGCAGAGGACCATAGGGGAAGGGAAGGAAAACTGAATGGGAAGAAATCAGAGAGGGAGACAAACCATGAGAGACTCAGGACTCTGGGAAACAAACTGAGGGTTTCAGAAGGGAAGGAGTGGAAGAAGCCGGGTGATGGGTATTAAGGAGGACACATGTTGTGATGAGCACTGGGTGTTATATGCAACTAATAGATGGTTGAACACTACATCTAAAACTAATGATGTATTATATGTTGGCTAACTGAACATAATAAAAAAGCAATATAAATGAAAGCTCTGACTTATTTAGTATTAAATGGCAATGAAAGCAACAATGTATGTAAACCTAGGAAATACTGAAGTAAAAGAAGGAAATTTAACTTTTAAATATCTATAAGAAATGATACTGAAAATAAATGAACCAAGCCTTCAGCTTTGAGAGAACTGGACTGAGATGTGGGAAAAACTCAAATGCAGAGAAGTAGCTCCTTTACTTGGGGCCACTTTCACCAGAGTCCCTGCTAATAACAAAGAGTTGGTTTTGGGACTGAGCTGTGCTTATGTGCTTATCTTGACCAAGACAGGGTCAAAGGAATGCAAGCCAAGAGTCCTGGATCTACCAAGATCAAAGCCCTGGGAACACCAGCTTTTTGGCTTGAGACCCCAAAGACAGTGTCCTAAAAATAAAGGTGGACTGCAGCCCAACTTCAAATCATTGGGTGAGCCTAAAAATTCTCAATCTCTTAAGGAAATATGAACTTGGATTGCTAGGACTCATAAACACCCGGGAGAAGCCAAAGAAAAAATTCCTATCTTTGAAGAGATAAAAACATCCTTGCCCTCTCAATATTTTTACATCTAATACTGAAGGATACAGAAAGATTAAAAGGACTGTAAAAGATATAATATGAAAACATTAACCAAAAGAAAGAGGACTTCAAGGGAAAAAGTAACAGGATAGAGGAGTATTTCATAATGATAAAAGGTTCTCACCATAGTTATCTAACAATTAACTACATGAATTTAAAATATGTAAGGCAAAAATCAACAACTACAGGGAAAAACTGAAAATTCACATTTGTTGTAAGAAATTTTAATATATCTCGCTTACTCACTGGTAAGATGAGCAAACAAAAAATTAAGAAGAATGAAGAATATGTTAATAATGTGAATAGTAAACATGACTCAAGGGTCATGCTAATACCCCTCAAGAAAACACATGCACACTTTTCAAATACATGTGAAACTTTTACAAACATTCATCATATATTTGGCCAGAAGACAAGTCTCTACTCATTTAAAAGGACTGAAATAATACAGAACATGTTCTCCAACTGTCATGAACTAAGTTAAAAATTAATAATAGAAAACAAACTGCAAAATCCTCACATATTTGAAAATTATTAAATAAATTAAATAACAGGTCAAAAAAGAAAACACAATGAAAATTTGAAAATTCTTTAAACTTAAAGGGGTAGGCCCCATGATCTCTGGTTTCTGGGTGTCATCCCCGCATAATCCACTCCCTTTGAGCATGGGTGGGATCTGTGACTTCATTCCAGCCAAAAGAATACACCAGGGCGCCTGGGTGGCTCAGTTGGTTAAGCGACTGCCTTCGGCTCAGGTCATGATCCCAGGGTCCTGGGATCGAGTCCCACATCGGGCTCCCGGCTCAGCGGGAAGCCTGCTTCTCCCTCTCCCACTCCCCCTGCTTGTGTTCCTGCTCTCGCTGTCTCTGTCTCTGTCAAATAAATAAATAAAATCTTTAAAAAAAAAAAAAAAAGAATACACCAAAGGTGATGTGATATCACTCCCATAATTATGTTACATTATATAAGACTATGTCTTAGCCAACCGGAGCTTGATTCTCTCTTGCTGGCTTTGCAGAAGCAAACAGCCATGGTGTGAACTTCTTATGGAGAGGGCTATGTAACAAGGAACCAAAGAGGGCCTTGAGGACCTGAGGTTGGCCCGCCAGCTTAGAGCCAGCAAAAAGGTTGGGCTCTGCAATCACACAGCAGGAACGAAATGATTTCTGCAACAACCTAAGGGAGTTTGGAAGCAAATTCTTCCCCAGCTGAGCCTCCAAATGACAGCACAGTCTGGGAAACATGATTATGGCCTTGCGAGACTCAGAGCAGAGGACCCAGGTAAACTGTGCCTGGACTTGTGAACTGTAGAAACTGAGACAATAAATGTGTGTTGTTTTAAACCACTAAGTCTGTGGTAATTTGTTACATACCAATAGAATACTAATACACTGAATGACAGAAAATTTTAAACATCAAAACTAGCGAGAAGTAGACTAAAGCAGTGCATGGAGAGAAATTTATATCCTTAAGGTAGCCTGGTGGCTCAGTCAGTTAGGCGTCTGCCTTCAGGTCAAGTCATGATCCCAGAGTCCTGGGATCGAGCCCCGCATCGATCATCCCTGCTAAGCAGAGAGTCGGCTTCTCCCTCTCCCTCTGACCCGCCCCGTTTCTCATGTGCTCGCTCCTTCTCTCTGTCTCTCTCAAATGAATAAATTTAAAATCTTTTAAAGTTAAATTTAAAGAGAGCGAGCACACAAGCAGGGGGGAGGGGCGGAGGGAGAGGAAGAAGTGGACTACCCGCTGAGCAGGGTGACCGACGCCGGCCTCATCCCAGGATCCTGAGACCACGATCTGAGAGCCAAGGCAGACTCTTAACCGACTGAGCCACCCAGGCGCCCCTTAAGTCTGAAATCGTAACCAGAAACGCCCATTTGCTAACACCCTTCACCCGAGGTCTCCCCGTGTCTGAGCCCCACAGTGAAGTGTGAACCTGGACAAGACAGCGCGTTCACTGACACACACCTATACCACTCCAGTTCTTCGTCACAAGGCCCCACAAATAGAATTACTCACACCGACAACCAACGCTGACAGTCGGGCCCTCGGCCATTAATTTCTTCATACGCTTAATAACACAGACCGCGGAAGGGCCGATACCGAACCAAAACAAATCCGCAAAAAGGCAGTTTACTGGCCTCACAGGCGCCTCATTCCGGAGACACCCACCTGACGCTGAGCTTCACCAGACTCCACCAGCAGCTACCAAAGACCGAACTCACTTCCCAAATTACCCAATCCCCGCGCTCCCTAGCGGTCGCTAGGGGCGCTTCAGGTTTGTCTTCGACCTCGCAGCGTTTCAGGAAGTTCTGGACACGGATGCGGCTCTATGACGCACGTGACCACGCCCACCTCGGCGATCTGGGCCCGAGGCTGAAGCGGCGGCTGCGGCCGAGCGCCGAAAGAAGAAATTGGAATCGATTTGGGGTATCTCCTTGCTTTTTCCGCCTTCTTGTTGGCTACAGCGCTGCAATGAATAAGTTTTCAGAGGCGGACCCTATCCAAGGCCCGCGTCGCCGGGTGGTTTTCTTGTTAGCCTTTGGGGAAGATGGCGGCGCCCGTGAGCCATTACAGAGGAGCACCGTGGGGGCGGCCATCTTTGCAGGAAGTGCAGTTCCCCTTGGTGGGGAAGACCTTGGGAGCTAAGGACAAGAGGACCCTTCAACAGCCTACGAGGTTTGTAGGAGCCAAGGCGTTAGAGGGGTGGCGGTCAGACCATGGACGAAATAAGGGAGACTTCGAGTTCTGGTGAGATTTGAGAGTGGGGCGGAGTGGAGGTAAGAACGAGTAGCGCAGTTCTGGATTAGGTAGGTCGGAGACCTGTCGAAAGGGCCGACTGATGGTGGAGGGCGGGGCTGCGAAAATAGATCTCCTCAGGGACCTGGTAGGGGGCTATCTCTAGTAGGGAAGGGAGGGGGTGAGGCTTCAAATATACTCAAGTGTTTCCCCAAAATACCTGGGCGCTTGAGAGTGATCAAATGATCTTTTATGCTACTATCTTTTTTTTTTTTTTAACATTTTATTTATTTGACAGAGACACAGCGAGAGAGGGAACACAAGCAGGGGGAGTGCGAGAGGGAGAAGCAGGGAGCCTGATGGGGCGCTCGATCCCAGAATCCTGGGATCATGAACAAGCCGAAGCCTGATGCTTGACGACTGAGCCACCTAGGCACCGCTATGCTACTATCTTGTTTGGCATCATTTCCAAGTAAAATAAAGACCACACTTAAGAAATATTAGCCATTATTGGGCGCCTGGGTGGCTCAGTTGGCTAAGCGACTGCCTTCGGCTCAGGTCATGATCCCGGAGTCCTGGGATCGAGTCCCACATCGGGCTCCCGGCTCAGCGGGGAGCCTGCTTCTCCCTCTGACCCTATCCCCTCTCATGCTGTTTCTCTCTCTCTCTCTCTCTCTCAAATAAATAAATAAATAATTAAAAAGAAATATTAGCCATTATTTTCTGCAGGCAAAAGAGGTGGGGGTAGTGAAGGATATAATCTATACATCTCCCCCCCCCCGTAATTTAGAATTATCTATACAGTTTAAATTTTTCATTCTCGTTGACCTAGAAATTCTAATGGTAAGAATCTTTGTTAAAAACTCTCTTTAGAACAAAGAATCCAATCAAGAAATGGGCAGAAGACATGAACAGACATTTTTCCAAAGAAGACATCCAAATGGCCAACAGACACATGAAAAAGTGCTCAATATCGCTCGGCATCAGGGAAATCCAAATCAAAATCTCAATGAGATACCACCTCACACCAGTCAGAATGGCTAAAATTAACAAGTCAGGAAAGGACAGATGTTGGCGGGGATGCTGGCGGGGATGCGGAGAAAGGGGAGCCCTCCTACACTGTTGGTGGGAATGCAAGCTGGTGCAGCCACTCTGGAAAACAGTATGGAGGTTCCTCTAAAAGTTGAAAATAGAGCTACCATATGATCCAGCAATTGCACTACTGGGTATTTACCCCAAAGATACAAAAGTAGGGATCCTAAAGGGTACGTGCACCCTGATGTTTATAGCAGCAATGTCCACAATAGCCAAACTGTGGAAAGAGCCAAGATGTCCATCGACAGATGAATGAATAAAGAAGATGTGGTATATATATATATACAATGGAATATTATGCAGCCATCAAAAGGAATGAGATCTTGCCATTTGCAACAACGTGGATGGAACTGGAGGGTATTATGTTGAGTGAAATAAGTCAAACAGAGAAAGACATGTATCATATGACCTCACTGATATGAGGAATTCTTAATCTCAGGAAATAAACTGAGGGTTGCTGGAGTGGGGGGTGGGATGGGAGGGATGGGGTGACTGGGTGATAGACACTGGGAAGGGTATGTGCTCTGGTAAGCGCTGTGAATTGTGCAAGACTGTTGAGTCCCAGATCTGTACCTCTGAAACAAATAATGCAATATATGTTAAGAGAAAAAAAAAAAGAAGGTAGCAGGAGGGGAAGAATGAAGGGGGAAATCGGAGGGGTAGACGAACCATGAGAGACGATGGACTCTGAAAAACAAACAGGGTTCTAGAGGGGAGAGGGGTGGGAGGTTGGGTTAGCCTGGTGATGGGTATTGAGGAGGGCATGTTCTGCATGGAGCACTGGGTGTTATGCACAAACAATGAATCATGGAACACTACATCTAAATCTAATGATGTATGGGGATTAACATAACAATAAAAAAATTTTTTAAAAAACCTCTCTTTAGGGGGCACCTTGGTGGCTCAGTTGGTTAAGCGACTGCCTTCGGCTCAGGTCATGATCCTGGAGTCCCGGGATCGAGTCCTGCATCGGGCTCCCTTCTCAGCAAGGAGTCTGCTTCTCCCTCTGACCCTCCCCTCTCTCTCTATCTCATTCTCTCTCTCAAATAAATAAATCTTAAAAAAAAAAAAAAACTCTATAGGGGTACCTGGGTGGTTCAGTTGGTTGAACACAGACTTGATTTTGGCTCAGATCATGATCTCAGGGTTGTGAGACTGAGCCCACTCAGGCTCACACTCAGCGGGGAGTCGCTTGAGATTCTCTCTCTCCCTTTCCACCTGCCCGCCCCCCATGTGCTCTCTCTCACTCGGGCTCTCTCTAAAATAAATCTTAAAAAAAAAAGGGCGCCTGGGTGGCTCAGTTGGTTAAGCGACTGCCTTCGGCTCAGGTCATGGTCCTGGAGTCCTGGGGTCAAGTCCCACATCAGGCTCCTGGCTCGGTGGGTAGCCTGCTTCTCCCTCTGACCCGCTCCCATCTCATGCTGTTTCTCTCTCTCTTTCTCTCAAATAAATAAATAAAATCTTCTAAAAAAAAATCTTCAAAAAAAAAAAAAACTACTCCATATTAACCATAGAAAATTTGGTAATGTTTTTATTTTTTTGAAGATTTATATTATTTGAGAGAGAGCCAGGGGACAGGCAGAGGGAGAGGGAGAGAGAATTTCAAGCAGACTCCCCAGAGGGTGGAGCTAGAGGCAGGAATGATCCTAGGACCCTGAGATACTGACCTGAGCAGAAATTCAGAGTCTGCCGCTTAACCAACTGGGCCACCCAGGCACCCCAAGTAATTTTTTTTTAATTAGGAATAACCTGAATGTACATCAGCAGGCAGATAGTTTGGTAAATTAAACACATCTCTTCAACAGAACAAGCAGTCTGTGGCCATTAAAAAGCCAATTATAAAACTACCAGTATTTTTTTAATGACTTCTTGAAAAGATGAAATATTCATCTCCACACGGTATTTATATAATCCTCTTATGGCAAAAATTCATACACATAGGCATTTCAAGATTTTGAATGGGTTAAAACAATTTTAAGAATACTGGGACTTGGGCTCAGAGATGGAGAGAATCTTTACTGAGTATATATCCACTAAATTCGAATTAAAAGATAAACAGCATCAAATATACTGCCTCATCCACTGCCACAGCTCCTCAAACGAGGGAACTCTAAAATGCAAGTCCTCCTCTCCAGACTGCTTTTCCCTTATTCTCTCTCATCCAGCATCACCATTACACAATAAATCAAGAATGGAGATGTGAGTTATCTGGACTGTAGATCACTGGAGGTTGATGTGAAAAACATCAGGGATCAACCCAAAACATAACCTATGTGTTATCTTCACATTCACCACCAGAAAATATAAAACTGCAAGTCTATAAAGTGCTTATATGCAGAGGAACATGGTTCTGCGGAGGGCCAGAAATTGGAGAACCTGGCCTAGTGAGGGAAAGCCTCACTAAAGAGATGACAATTGAAGATGATGGATGGAGTGACCAGAAGAGGAAGGGATGGGGAATTCTTTATTCACAAAGACTAAGAATACTTTTTATTACCTCTTTTTCTGCTTTCATCTTTTATAATCTGTTATTAAGTCTCTCAGATCACAATGAAAACACTTTGGGGTGATAGTTCTTTCTTTAGAACCATATTTCCCTTCAGTGACAAAACAGATTTGATTAGCCCATTAATATATTCATTCACTTTAGAATCTAAATATAATTAGGTTCCTTTTTTTTTTTCTATGTGCTGGGAAATATAAAATCATGAAAACCAGCACTCTCAAGTATAACCTTCTGGTGTAATGGAAATGATGACAGAGATTCATTCAGTGTCACGCCTTTTTTGCTCATTGTCTCTGCTGTCCAATTCTACAGCCACTAGTCACGTGTGACTGTTGAAGCACTTAAAATGTGGTTAGTGTGACTGAGGCAATGATTTTTCATCTTTCTGGTTTTGAATTTTTTTAAACATAAAAAGTTAATTAAAAAATACATTAAAATTTAAGTAAAGCCACTAAACTTAGGGAATTTATAATCTCCTTAAGGAGATAAGAAATAGGCTTTTTTTTTTTTTAAAGATTTTATTTATTCATTCGAGACACAGAGATACAGAGAGAGAGCGAGCGAGCACGAGCAAGAGGAGAGGCAGAGGGAGAAGCAGGCTCCCCGCTGAGCCAAGAGCCGGATGTGGGGCTCGATCCCAGGACCCTGGGATCATGACCCGAGCCGAAGGCAGATGCTTAACCATCTGAGCCACCCAGGCGCCCCAGAAATAGGCATTTTAAAAATAAATTTGTGGGGCGCCTGGGTGGCTCAGTTGGTTAAGCGACTGCCTTCAGCTCAGGTCATGATCCTGGAGTCCCAGGATCGAGTCCCACATCAGGCTCCCTGCTCAGCAGGGAGTCTGCTTCTCCCTCTGACCCTCCCCCCTCTCATGTGTTCTCTCTCTCAAATAAATAAAATCTTTAAAAAAAAATAAAAATAAATTTGTGTTACAGTGCTCAACAAGCATGAATAAGTCTTTCCCCCATCCCCCCAAATAATATACTCCTTCAACAATATATTGTCCTATTTCCTTGAACCAATGACTCCATATCCATCTCACTTAATATAGATATTTACATCCTCTCACTAGAATAGCTGGTGTGTAAAGGTATCACTTAAAGATAATCCATGGGGCACCTGGCTGGCTCAGTTGGTAGAGCACGCCACTCTTGATCTTAGGTTCATGAGTTCTACCCCATGTTGGGTGGAGCCCCCACTTAAAAAATGTTAAAGATAATCCAGTTACCTCAGTGCTGTGTCCAGGAGACCATGGGCTTATTCTGTTTTGGTCACCACTGTATCCTCACTCTTCTTCAAACAGGACCTGGTACAAAGGAAGTATTTGACAAATACTTGGTAAATGAATGGACTGACTCAATCTAAAGCTGCAATTTCATAAGTGCCCCTAAGAGTTTATAGCAGACATCCCAGTTCCTAATTAATCCTTCACCTTGGCCTGCAGAAACTGAATTGACATACACATGCTCCATATCCCACCCACCCAATGTTAGCCCTTTCCTGATTTTTTTTTTAAAGATTATTTACTTATTCATTTATTTGACACAGAGAGACACAGCGAGAGAGGGAACACAAGCAGGGGGAGTGGGAGAGGGAGAAGCAGGCTTCCCGCCGAGCAGGGAGCCCGATGTGGGGCTCGATCCCAGCACCCTGGGATCATGACCTGAGCCGAAGGCAGACGCTTAACGACTGAGCCACCTAGGCGCCCCTCCTGATTTTTCTTTCATAGCAGCATTCCAGATACAAATTTTCTTGTATGTTTTTAAAACTCACCTACTTAATTCCTCTACTTAGTTGAACTCAGACTTCCTTTATTCCTTTAACAGACACAAAAGAGAAATTGATATGTACGTATTTGGGTTAACATCAGATTATGCCTGTGTATCAACGCATATTTTTAGTAGGATGAGGAGATCAGGCTTTCCCAGCCTTGGCATTTATATAGTTCCTCTCAGTATATACTTTTCAGCCATACTATGACCTAGAATTTTTTGCTCAACCCTTCTCTACATAGAATGGTTTTTGTTTTTTTTAAGATTTTTTTATTTATTTGAGAGAGAACATGAGCCAGGGGAAGGAGCAGAGGGAGAAGCAGACTCCCTGCTGAGCAGGGAGCCCAATGAAGGGCTCAATCCCGGGACTCCAGGATCAAGACCCGAGCTGAAGGCAGATGCTTAACCATCTGAGCCACCCAGGCACTACCCACATAGAATGTTTCTGAGTTTTTTTTCCTCCTGGTTTTCTGTGATCTAAAATAAGACATAATTGACCAGTGAAGGCATGACCACATTCACTGCATTCATAAGGTTTCTGTCCTGTGCAAATCCTCTGTTGTCTCCTGAGGGTGCACGTCTGGCTGCAGGCTGTCCCACTAAGACCACATTTCTATTTGCTAAGAGCCCACTGATGTTTAATGATGTCTGGCAAGCCACAGAAGGCACTTGCGTAGTCACCATATTAAAAAGGTTTTTCTCTTGCAGGACAACACTAGTCTGTGATGACCTGTGACTCTGAGGGAGGATTCTCTACCTTGACTAAATGAATTTTCTTTTTTCTTTTTTTTTTTTTTAAAGATTTATTTATTTATTTGAGAGAGAGAGAGAGTACATGAGAGCGGGGAGGGTTAGAGGGAGAAGCAGGTTCCTCGCCGAGCAGGGAGCCCGATGCGGGACTCGATCCCGGGACTCCAGGATCATGACCTGAGCCGAAGGCAGTCGCTTAACCAAATGAGCCACCCAGGCGCCCCCTAAATGAATTTTCTAATGTTTATTGAGGACTGACTTCCCTCGAAAAGATTTCCCATATTCAATGCATCTATATGGTTTCTCTTCTGTATGAGTTCTCTGATGTATAATGAGCTGTGACTTCCTGATAAAGGCTTTCCCACATTCACTACATCTACAAGGTTTTCTCTCCCGTGTGAATTCTTTGATGTTTAATGAGACCTGTCTTCTGGGAACAGGATTTTCCACATTCACTGCACACAAAAGGAGTCTTTCCTGTGTGAAATCTTTGATGTGAAAAGACAAGCATGTCTTTTGGCAGAAGCCTTTCCCACACTCATTGCATATATAAGTTTCCTCTCCTGTATGAATCCGCAGATGTCCCATGAGATTTCCCTTCTGGATGAAGTCTTTTCCACATTTACTGCACAGAAAAGGTCTCTCTCCTGGATGTGTTTTCTGATGTATATTGAGCCGTGATTTCTTGAGAAAGGCTTTGCCATATTCAGTGCATTCATAAGGTTTTTCTCCTGTATGCATTCTCTGGTGTTCAGTGAGCATGAACTTTCTGGAGAATGCTTTCCCACATAGACTGCATCTGTGGGGTCTCTCTCCTGTATGAATGATCTGGTGATCAGTGAGCCAGGACTTCTTGATGAAGGCTTTCCCACATTCACTGCATACATGAGGTTTCTTTATTTTTTTAGTTTTCTGATATTTAATGATTTGGCACTTCAGGCTGGTGCGTTTTTGGCATTCAAGGGATTTAATTTCACTCTGAAATTGTTCATGATTAATAATGAAGAAAGGATTTCTCAATTACAGTAAGCTCTGCGGTGGCTCTGCTGTGGTTAAGGAAAGTTATATCTGGTTTCATAATTTTTCTATCTAAGTCAACATACCATGCTTTTGCCTTGACACAAAATGAGTTTTGCTCAGAAGAATAGAATTTTCAAATGCATTATGTTTGTACTATTGTTCTAGGCTGTTCTCCATGAATTCATTTTGTAAGTGGTCTGGAAGTTTCCAGACTCTTAGAAAAGAATAATGAATTCTTCCGGGCGCCTGGGTGGCTCAGTTGGTTAAGCGACTGCCTTTGGCTCGGGTCATGATCCTGGAGTCCTGGGTTCGAGTCCCGCATCGGGCTCCCTGCTCGGTGGGGGGTCTGCTTCTCCCTCTGACTCTCCCCCTCTCATGCTCTCTCTCTCTCAAATAAATAAATAAATCTTAAAAAAAAAAAAAAAAGAAGAATGAATTCTTCCATCACATTGACTAGAAGAAAAGTATTTTTTAAATAGCTTCATTTGAGGTGACTTAGTGATGACTCTACTATATGAGTGTAAATAAAACTCCATGTTTAATGTACCTTATATATTGGAAAAAAAACAGTGACAATGAATAAACACAATTTTGGCTATTTTCCAAATACTGCAGAACATGCAGACTGTGAAATACACACAATTTCCCATGAGCAGCAGACCACTGGTTGGAAGGCCACCTCATCCAAACTGGGCAGAAACAGACTCATTCACGTCACAAATCCTTACTGAGGACTACTGTGCATAGGGCATGGTGCTCATGTTAGAGACATACACAGAGTCCTCATGTTCAGGGAGCCTACACTGCTACACTTTGGTAAAACCATAAAGGGCAAAATAGGACACAAGTAAAACAGCTGCACATTGTGAAAACTGGTAGGAAGGAGCAATGGAGATGGAGGGAGATGCAGGAAATCAGGTGACACAGTAGAGGAAAACAGGCCTCCCTGGAGGATTCATTGTCATGGTCAGCCTTGGGGAGCAACAGTATGACACAGCACAAAGCTCCAAGCACACGTAACCTATAACCTACATCTCACAGAGACGTCCCCTTTCCTAAGAGAAGCCCCAGTCCCAGCACCTGCTCTTCTATTACTACCACCCTTATATTCCAAATATTTCATCACAGCACTTGTCACCATCTAGACACATAATGTATCTTCTTATTTGATCAGTTTTCAGTTTCCTGATCTTAGAACGAAAACTCTTGCTCTGTTTTTATGCTTTTTCTCACTGCTGTTACCCTAGGTTATCAAGAAATAACATTTTTTAAAATGAATCAAGTAAGCAATCACATGTCTGGAACACACTGGGCAGCTTAGAGAAGAAAATAGAAATCTCTGTGTGAGCAAGAAACACTATTATCACAGAGACACTGACAGAATAATTTCATGTCTATAACAAGTGATGTGGTTAACTAGGACTTAATGTCCTCAGAATATGATGGAAAAAAGAAAGCTTTCAGGAAGTCAATACAATGGTAACAGCTACAATAAACTGGAAGGAAGGCCAGAATTAGTAAATACACAAAGGAATTAAGTCAAAGTACGCATGAGTGTTATAATCTTGTTTAGGCTGTAACTGGGAATGTAGGATGCTGAAGTACTTTTCTGGTTAAAATCCATCATAAACAGCAGATTCTTTTAAAGAAGAGAGCTCTACAGGTAGGGAGCATTTGAGGAAATGCCTGGATGGCCAGAATGTAAGATGCACAGGAGTATAAAGAACCTAAACTTAAAAGGGTTTTCTGGGAGGGAAGGTGATGCAAATTCCTTGCACTTACTGGGAACTCAGGAGAATTGCCATAAGGATGAGTGAACTGTACAGAACTAAAGTCTGGTAGATCACATTGGGCAGATGTCAATTTGATAGTGTCCTGCAGAGAACAGAAGCACCTTAGCTTATTAGAATAAAGAAAAGTTTGAAGGGTTAGAAGACCAGATGAGAAAACGGAAAACTGAACCTTTGGAGAACCTCAGAGTGAGGACAAGAGCCCAGTGAAAACCAGTTTACTTTGGGGGTACATCATCCAGGATAGGGTGAAGGTTAGGAAGGAATATCAATACCAATGGGACAGAAAGGTGCAGTAGTTAGAAGACAATGAGGAATTCAGTTTTCTCTTTGGACAGAAGCCTTTTACAGCAAGGAAGGTGGAAGAGTAAGAAGAGAAAGATCTGAAAATTATAAGAAAAAGGAAACCATGCAAACAAAATTCAAGATGTAAATAAAATAAACAGGGATCAAATCCCAGAAGAGACAAATGGGATACATTTTACTCTAAACTCCTACAAAGGAAAAAGAGGTCGCAAATCAGGAGAGAGATGCAGGGAGGCACTGCCTACCTATCCTCCAACCCTCTCACAGCTGTGCCTCTTGTCTGGCCAATTAGAATATGATTTCCACAGCCTGGTTCCCTCCTGCTTCTCTCACTCACCTGAAAGGGTTTGACAGGGGATACCATCTTCCACTGTCCATGTTGGTTCTCCTTGATCAAATTTGGAGAGCACATCTGGTTTGCTGGTGTGAAAACCTGTTCATGGTAAATGATAGAAGACTTAGGCACACTAATTGGGCTTGGGGTCTGGGAAGACCACACGACGTTAGGACAAAACAATTTTTACACCTACAAAGTTAAGGTTTTCACTCAGGAGAAGGGAGAATATATCCATGTCTGGAGCCAGGGAAGGGACTGAAAATCTCACTTCAGAGCAACACGGACACTGCAGAGCTTTAAGAAGCTGAGAAAGGGGGGTGCCTGGGTGGCTCAGTTGGTTAAGCGACTGCCTTCGGCTCAGGTCATGATCTGGAGTCCCGGGATCGAGTCCCGCATCGGGCTCCCTGCTCGGCAGGGAGTCTGCTTCTCCCTCTGACCCTCCCCCCTCTCATGTGCTCTCTCTCTCTCATTCTGTCTCAAATAAATAAATAAAATCTTTTAAAAAAATAAAAAATAAAAAAAGCTGAGAAAGGAAAGGCCACTGATGAGGACCCTCCAAGTGACACTAGGGAGTTGTCCTCACCCACTGACACCAGGTTCCTATAGTTGTCCAACATCACATCCCGGTACAGGTCCTTCTGAGCAGGGGCCAGGAGCTGCCACTCCTCCCAGGTGAAGTCCACGGCCACATCATCAAATGTCAGGGATTCCTGTAATAACAGTGTTTTCTAATGAAGTGATATCATTTTGATGACATAGAAGAAATGTTAAAATTTTTCTGCTTATCTCCACTCCATAGGCTGTATCTAGATTTCTAGCAGGGTTTTTATTTTGACACATTGTGGAAGAGTAAATGCCTGATTAAATATTCTGTAATTGTGCACAGTCATCCATCCATTCATCCAAAGAGAAGCTTGTATAGCATGTTGAGTTCAGGGGCACCTGGATGGAGCAATCCCTTGAGTGTCCGACTTCTAGTTTGGGCTGGGGTCATGATCTCGGGGTCATGATCTCAGGGTCGTGAGACTGAGCCCCATGTTGGGCTCCACACTGAGTGCTTGAGTTTCTCTCTCACTCTCCCTCTGCCTCTCCCCCACCAACTCACGGGCATGTGCACTCTCTCTCAAATAAATAAATCTTAAAAAAAGAAAACCAGGGTGCCTGGGTGGCTCAGTCGTTAAGCAGCTGCCTTTGGCTCAGGTCATGATCCCAGGGTCCTGGGATGGAGCCCCGCATCAGGCTCCCTGCTCAGCGGGAAGCCTGCTTCTCCCTCTCCCACTCCCCCTGCTTGTGCTCTCTCTCTGGCTGTCGCTCTCTGTCAAATAAATAAATAAAATCTTTAAAAAAAAAAAGAAAAGAAAAAAGAAAACCTGTATAAGTTCATTCTCATTAACCTAGAAATACCATCCATATGTATATGGCAGATAAAAGATATATGTATGCTTTTCACATTAATGCAACTGATTTTTTTTTAAAGATTTTATTTATTTGATAGAGAAAGCACAAGCAAGGGGAGCAGCAGGCAGAGGTAGCGAGACAAGTAGGCTTCCCAATGAGCAAGGAGCCTCAGGATCTGAGCCGAAGGCAGTGGCTTAACTCATTGAGCCACCCAGGTGCCCCTAATGCAACTGATTTCTTACAGGCCTCTACAACTCTGTTAGGGAACAAAGGAAAGAATAAAACAAACCGAAAGTCACCTGGGCCTGGGTCATTTGTTCTGCTCCCTGAAAACAGCTGGCGGTGGGGAAGCTCTGCCTTGTGTCTTCTGGATCTACTTTTAGTTTCTCTTCAGAAATCTCAGTCTCGGTCAGGCGTGCCCCCATAAAAACTGACACCACATCTTGTAACTTTTTCCTCCTTCACATAATCCTTTTGCTCCTGGGGCATCAGGACCTGTGGGTTGAGGAGACAATGTAGTCTGAATGGTGCACTTCCTCTGGGTCCAGACGCTGTCACTGCTCCTGAGCACTCACTTTAACACGTGCACACAGTACTGCTAAGTGTCCCTTTATTCGGTGCCCCAGAAGACTTATTCGTCTGACCAATAAAGCCTGAGGTTCTGAATGCAGTGGACGTTTTCCTTCATTCTGTGATGTGTAAGTGGGGTGAATGTGACATGAGAAGAGGAAAATGAGATCTACCCCAGCACCATGCCTCAGGAGAAGGGGAATCTCACACAGACCACTTTTATTTATTTATTTATTTTAAAGATTTTATTTATTTATTTGAGAGAGAGAAAGAGCACAAGAGGGGGGAGCAGGAGAGGGAGAAGCAGACTCCCTGCTGAGCAGGGAGCCCGATGCGGGACTCGATCCAGGGACTCCAGGATCATGACCTGAGCCAAAGGCAGTTGCTTAACCAACTGAGCCACCCAGGCGCCCACAGACCACTTTTATAAAACAGACCACACAGAAGGAGAGGATGGGGCAGTTTTCCTTTAAGCCATGAGTGCTCAGGTAACTCTTCAAAGCTTTTGTACAGCCTGTGAGTACAAGCTCTTCAGTTTGAAAACCAATATACTGGGCAAATCACTGGCATTACCCCCCCTTTTTTTTTTAAGATTTACTTATTTATTTGAGAGACAGAGCAAGAGATAGTGAGGACAGGGAGACTCTGCTGAGCGTGGAGCCAGACAAATGGCTGGATCCCAGGACTCTGAGATCTTTTCTTTTTTTTAATATTTTATTTATTGAGAGAGAGCACAAGTCGGGGGAGGGGCAAAGGGAAAGGGAGAAGCAGACTCTCCACTGAGCAGGGAGCCCAACGACCTGAGGCTTGATCCCAGGACCCTGGAATCATGACCCGGGGCGAAGGCAGATGCTTAAATGACTGAGCCGCCCAAGTGCCCCCAGAGCATTGTCTTACAAGTCATGTATTATTGTCTTAAAATATCTTAGGAGGTTTTATTTTATTTTATTTTATTTTTTAAAGATTTTATTTATTTGACAAGAGAGAGACACAGTGAGAGAGGGAACACAAGCAGGGGGAGTGGGAGAGGGAGAAGCAGGCTTCCCGCCGAGCAAGGAGCCCGATGTGGGGCTCGATGTGGGGCTCGATGTGGGGCTCGATCCCAGGACCCTGAGACCATGACCCGAGCCGAAGGCAGACGCTCAACGACTGAGCCACCCAGGCACCCCTATCTTAGGAGGTTTTAAATGCTTAAGAAACAAAAGTTCAAAATACTGTAAATAAATTGGAAGGTGGTTAATGAAGTTGAGGTGTTCTAAGATCCCTGCATCATTGGAGAAGAATGTAAAAGTACTAATTAATGTAAGAATTTGACAAATGAAAGATCTATGCTCTATTTAGTATCATGATGAAAACCAATAATTTTTTTCTTTTCTTTTTTTATTTTTAGAGATTTTATTTTTAAGTAATCTCTACACCCAACATGGGACTTGGAGAACTTACAACCCTGAGATCAACAGTCACATGCTCCACCGAATGAGACAGCCTGGCACCCCCCAATAATTTTCTTTTTTTTTCTTTTTTCTTTTGTTAAAGATTTTATTTATTTGAGAGAGAGGTTGAGAGAATGAGTGGGAGGAGGGGCAGAGGGAGAAGCAGACTCCCCGCTGAGCAGGGAGCGCATTGTGGGACTCCATCCCAGGACCTTGGAATCACAACCTGAGCTGAAGGCAGACGCTTAACTGACTGAGCCACTCAGGCGCCCACCCCCCAATACTTTTCTTAAAGTACATAATTTGCAGTGCTTTCGGAAGAGGGAAAGGTAATGAGAAACTCATCCAAAGAAGGTACGATTCTGATATCAATTCCACTATGTGTTTTATTTTTAACACATTACCGTTTTACTTATTATAAGAGAGTATAACTCAGGAATAGTCAGATGGAAGAAATGAGGGAAATGGGAAGGATTTTCCAGGCCCTCTCCAGTAGCTCCACTCTCCCTGCATCTCCACGTTTTCACCAACCAGGAAGAAATTTCACTGTGAAGTATATGATATTTATTCCTCCAAAAATAAAGGTATATTTTTACCAGAAGACATGGATAAGAATTTTAGTAACAGCATTATTCAAAATGCAAATGATGCCAGTTTAATAAATAGTAGGGAAATCTGCATATATTCAAACAATGGACTGCTATGGAGAAACCACATTTTTTGCCCAGATTGCAAACTAAGAATGCTCCTTATATTTTTAAGGATTGTAAAACAAAAACAAGCATATGTGGGACACCCATAGATCGCAAATCCCAAAATATTTACTGTGTGAATATTTATATAATACATAATGTCTGACCCTCTTTACAAAGGGAAAAGAAAATCTATGTGCAAAAACATGAATGATTCTGACAAATACTGAGCAAAAGACTTGACATAAAAAGTGCATGATGTATGGGACGCCTGGGTGGCTCAGTCATTAAGCATCTGCCTTCGGCTCAGGTCATGATCCCAGGGTCCTGGGATCGAGTCCCACATCGGGCTCCTTGCTCAGTGAGGAGCCTGCTTCTCCCTCTCCCTCTGCTGCTCCCCCTGCTTGTGCTCTCTCTCTCTCTGACAAATAAATAAATAAAAATCTTAAAAAAAAAAGAAGTGCATGATGTAGGGGCGCCTGGGTGGCTCAGCTGTTAAGTTTCTGCCTTCGGCTCAGGTCATGATCCCAGGGTCGTGGGATCGAGCCCAGCATCGGGCTCCCCGCTCAGCCGGAGGCCTGCTTCTCCCTCTCCCACTCCCCCTGCTTGTATTCCCTCTCTCACTGTCTCTCTGTCAAATAAATAAATAAAATCTTTTAAAAAAAAAGTGCATGATGTATAACTACATTCATATGCAGTTGTAATGATTAGGAATGGTTAATTATGAAATGTAGTTTTTCATTTTATTTTATTTTATTTTTGAAATGTAGTTTTTTACATATGAAAAGCCTATAAGTGCTTGCTACACAGACAAGATGGTAATTACCTTTGGGTTGAGGTTGGGATATAATTGGAAAGAGGCTCACAAACACCACTGGAGTGCTGGCAATGTTGTTTCATGACCTAGGTAATGATTATTTATATATGTATATTTCTTTTATACTGACTAACTTGTAGATTTTTTTAAGATTTTATTTTAAGTAATCTCTACCCCCAATGTGGGGCTCAAACTTACAACCCCAAGGTCAAGAGTTGCATGCTCTACCAACTGAGGCAGCCAGGCACCCCTACTTGTAGATATTTTAAATTAACAAAGAAATGCAAGAGCTCAAATATACTGAAAGCCTGTTATTTGAAAAAGCCAATAATACATATTTGTCTCACTACAGATACCCATAGCATCAAAAAAGAAAGTGCAAATAAAGAACATAAGGAGTTAATGAGAGATATGATTCAAATAAAAAATTTTTTTTGTCTGAAAGAACACTATGAGCATCTTTAAGTTGTTAAATTTAAAATCCTGGACTGATTCTCCAGAAAACATGTTAACTCCAGATAATATAGCAGGTGAATTTTAATGGTAGGCCACAAGACAAAGATGTCCAGTATCATCCCAATTTGAACTCTATATTACAGAGTAGAGCCGATGCATTGAAATAAGAATAAATTATAAACACTGAAAACAAATGAAAATTAAGGTTGTACTCAGACAATATCATCACAGACATGGAAAAAGAGATTCAAAGAATTACTAATAGAGAAAATGCTCCCTCAGAAACCACTAAGCTGGGTGCCTGGGTGGCTCAGATGGTTGAGCATCTGCCTTCGGCTCAGGTCATGATCCCAGGGTCCTGGGATCGAGCCCCGCATCAGATTCCCAGCTTGGCGGGAAGCCTGCTTCTCCCTCTCCCACTCCCCCTGCTTGTGTTCCCTCTCTCGCTGTGTGTCTCTCTCTCTGTCAATTAAATAAATAAATAAAATCTTAAAAAAAAAAAAGAAAGAAAGAAACCACTAAGCAGATTTTCACATATAGCTGCCTAGAACTGCACATATAATATACTAAGCTCATTCACAGAAATTCAGTCATCAGCAATGGGAACTGGAACCACCATGATTGACTAAGACCAACCAGCACTTACTAATAAACTGAGATGTGGGTCACCTTGCCAGAGGGAGGGATGCTAAAGAAAATGGAGACTCTGTTAGCAAAGAACAGCCAGTAAGCAACAGGGTTCGCCGCTGGTATGTACTAAGAGGTGAGTGTTACCCATTTTCAACTTTAAGGTCTCTGCCCCAAGTACTCAGTTCTTCCTTTGCTGTGGGAAAGCAGCCATAGATGACGCCTAACAGACGGGGAGTGGGGTGGCGGTTTAGTCCCTCCGTCTGCAGGTAATCCCTGGACAAAAGGCTTTAAACACATACACATCCCAGAGGCTTTCAAACTATAAACACGTGTACACGCACACCCCTCAGTTTGCTGTTAGGCAACACCTGGCCCAAAGGCTTTAAACACACCCCCCCCCAGGGGTTTTGAACTATAAACCCCAACTGCACCCCAACCACAGACAGATCTGCCTGGTCCGCCCCCCCAGTACCTCAAATCAGGGTCCCACCTGCTTCTCCTTGAATACCTCCACCTCTGCACTTGTAGGCTCCCCATCCGCCCCCGGCAATGATTTCATGGGTCCCTACCACAGCATGTCCACACGTCACCCTGTGAGAAGCAAAACCCCTACTGTGACGAAACAAAAACAAACATAAAAAACAAAAACCTTCCAGGGTGCCTGGGTGGCTCAGTTGGTTAAGCGGCTGCCTTCGGCTCAGGTCATGATCCTGGAGTCCCCGGATCGAGTCCCGCATCGGGCTCCCTGCTCGGCAGGGAGTCTGCTTCTCCCTCTGACCCTCCCCCTTCTCATGCTCTCTCTCTCTTAAATAAATAAAATCATGGGGCGCCTGGGTGGCTCAGTCGGTTGGGCGGCTGCCTTCGGCTCAGGTCATGATCCCGGAGTCCCGGGATCGAGTCCCGCATCGGGCTCCCTGCTCGGCAGGGAGTCTGCTTCTGCCTCTGACCCTCCCCCCTCTCATGCTCTTTCTATCTCATTCTCTCTCTCAAATAAATAAATAAAATCTTTATTAAAAAAAAAAGAAAGATGGGGCGCCTGGGTGGCTCAGTTGGTGAAGCGACTGCCTTCGGCTCAGGTCATGATCCTGGAGTCCCGGGATCGAGTCCCGCATCGGGCTCCCTGCTCGGCGGGGAGTCTGCTTCTCCCTCTGACCCTCCCCACTCTCATGTGCTCTCTCTCATTCTCTCTCTCTCAAATAAATAAATAAAATCTTAAAAAAAAAAAAAAGAACAGGGCGCCTGGGTGGCTCAGTCGGTTAAGCGTCTGCCTTCGGCTCTGGTCGTGATCCCGGAGTCCCGGGATCGAGTCCCGCATCGGGCTCCCTGCTTGGCAGGGAGTCTGCTTCTCCCTCTGACCCTCCCCCTTCTCATGCTCTCTCTCTCTTAAATAAATAAAATCATGGGGCGCCTGGGTGGCTCAGTCGGTTGGGCGGCTGCCTTCGGCTCAGGTCATGATCCTGGAGTCCCTGGATCGAGTCCCGCATCGGGCTCCCTGCTCGGCGGGGAGTCTTCTCCCTCTGACCCTCCCTCCTCTCATG